>NW_024506993.1:1468727-1988166 GCF_017590055.1 Onychostruthus taczanowskii | reverse complement strand
ATTTCCAAAAATGGCCCTTCCCCCCCCCCCCCACATCTTTTTCCATTATAAAAAGCTGTAAAAAGCTGATGGAAAAGCCGGATGACAGCAAATAACCAATTCTCAATATCACTTTATGTTGCTGTAACACCCAGACGCCAAAGGAGCTGTATAAACACCTCGGAAAGCACAATCTGTCTTGAACAGCTTACAAGTAAAGGGGGATTTTTTTCAAAGACATAAAAGGTAAATTGGTGTTCTGCTCTTGCTGAAAATCACTGAGCGCCTCGATTGTTGAAAATCCCACCCAAAGCCCCTCTCGCTTCATGTGAAACAACTGAAACGTGCAGTAAAAGATCTGACAGCTCCCTTTTCCCAACTGTTTTCTTTATAAGTCACTAATCTGCCTTCTTAAAGATTAAATGTGATACTGAAAACATATTAGTGGGTGGGTCACAGACCAGAGGACTTGTAAAAAAAGAAGGAAAAGGGGAAAAGGCTGCGGCCGGCTGGTTTCCATCTCCTCCCTGGCTGAATGAAGAAAGATGTTTTTCTCCCCACTGCTCCTCTATCTCCCTCCTTTCCATTTTCTGCATTATGTTTCCTCCTCCAGACTGTGGCAGTGGAGCTGAATGCTGATGAGACCATCGGCAGCCTGTCCCCAGACAGAACTTTTTGAGGTCATTTCTCCTGGTTCTCAATTGCTTGACCTGCTCATTTCTCTTCCCCAACCATGGGAGGCTGCCCAATTACACACTGTTATTTTTATGATACTTGCTTGTCCTTCCCAGCCTTAATCTTCCTTTATTGCTAGGAACACACACAGTCTCTGTAGTCCAGTTAGAGCTAAAGTTGGTAAGAGAGAGGTTTTAAATTGACAGTTTCAAATGAACAGTCAGGAGCTGGAGGAGGTTTTCTGTGGTGAAAGCGAGTGAGGAGCTGCTCCTTGTGCAAGTGAGCACAGCTGGCACAGCTGGCGGATTCCTTGGGATGAGAGTGACCTTTGGAAGGGAAGGTTGCACATACCTGCATGTAGCTGTCAGCCTGGGCAGAGTTGTGTTGGGTTTATAATGCTGCAGCCGTCTGTACAAGGAATATTTTTAAGGCTCAGCCTCTTGTTTTCTTGATCTTCATTGCAGCAAAGGTCTGGTGTTTGTTAGTGTGTGTGTTTTTCATTTTATTCCAAATTCTACAGCCCTTCTGGACACAGTCAGTCGCTGAAGTTCATCAATTATTTATTGTCTGACTGGTCACAGGGATTGTGCAGTGGTCACTTGGAAGAAGAGGTGGAGGCAGAGATGGCAGCTCTGAGCATTGAAACATGAGCTCTGTTATCCTCTGACGTGGGAGGTCCACACTCTGTGAAACAGCATCATAAACTGCTGAAATAAATTCCCTCAGATCAAATTTACTTCCTTGCTCCAGCAAGGACAAGCTCAACATCAATAAAAGGAAATTGCTCTGAGAGACAATCTGCAAGTTATCCGTGTGGATGTGATAGTGTTCTGCAGGGTGAGATTGGACATTAGGATGAAATTGTGCCCTGTGAGGGTGGTGAGGGCTGGGATGGAAGGACAGGGCTTGGAGCACCCTGAGGAAGGTGTCCCTGCCATGGCAGGGGTGGCACTGGATGAGCTTTGAGGTCCCTTCCATCCCAAACTATTTTGTCATTCTGTGAACTTCCCCTCTGCTTGTGCAGCGATGCCACTTCAGCCCCATTTCCCATTTGTTCATCTCCCACTTTGCCCTCGCTGCAGCTCCTGCTGGATTTCACAGCCCTTCCAAAGTGTAGCCAAGATCCAATTTCCCCCCAGGCCTCTGTGGAGGCAGAAGGATGAAATTCCTCCAAGGCCTGGCTGGCCTGGTCCCAGCAGAGCTGCAGGACCGGTGGAATTGGCCCCAGCTCTGTGTTTCGAAGCTTTCAGCAAACAGGAATGTGAATGAATCAGACTTTAAGTATTTACAATTCTCAAATGCCTGAGAAGCTTTTTAAAGGTCAATCTAATTAAGACAAAGTTTGTTTGTACCAATATAAAGTAGATACTATTATTGGAAATTCATTCCAAGGCAATATATGGCATTTTACTTACAGTTTAATTTTTAGTTTTCCATCCTTAATTTGGAAAGAGAAGAAATGATCTTTTGGTTCCATAATGTCTTACTTTAAATGACATTTTAATCTATAATGATTTTTTTTGCTACAATTAAAAAGAGATTCTTTCTTCCTGATGCAAAATAATTAATCAAAGTTTTTGCATAAGTAGGATTCTTTTGTATTGGAAATAAAATTGCCCAGACTCATAGCAGCCACATTATTTAGTGGGTCTGGTTTTGATTGCCATCTTATGGGAACAAAAGCCTTTTTTCAATAATTTAAGGATGCATTTAAATTCAGTTTGAAAGACTGAATTTCATGATGTGTTGCCCTTAAAGGCTATAAAAACTGAGATCTATTTGTGTGTCTCCGTAAGAATATCAAAGTGAGAAGTAAATCAGTTTTTCTTTGAGTTTCTTTTTGTATTAGAGTAGTTCTGCCCTTGTGTCTCCTTCAGACAACCCTGCTGTCCCAAACTTTATCCAAGTGAGAGAAACTTAGACCTTCCAGTCCTTAGCAGGCTAAACTTCATAATTTTTGGAAGATGTGGAATGAGGGAAGGGGTCAGGGAGGAGATAATCAGTATTATTCCATGCATTGCTTCCTTTTTAGTGGTTGTGTTGTAATCCAAAGCTCAGAGCCAACTGATCAAAACATGAGTAGATTTTGTGCTCTGGTTTAGTGGGTGAGGGGGAAATTGGGGCAAAGTATTTACAGATAAAAAAAAACCAAAACCCAACCCTGTCCAGGCAAGTGCTGTTGCCAGGATTGTCACGTTTCCAGCGTGGAGAGATGCCTCACTCTGTCCTACACAGGAGGAGCTGCTGCCTCCTCATAAATCATAAAAAAATCATGGAATGGCCCAGGATTGGAAGGGACATCAAAGGGACATCCTTTGTTCCAACCCAATCAAAGTTCCAACCCCCAGCTGCCCATTTTTCTTGCATGCTCTGCTCTAAGAACTTTGATATATGGACTCTATAAGTTTATTGCTCTTTGCAAGCCCATATTCAGTGATTCCATAGTTTTAAAAGCAACAATAATAAAAAATTCTCCTTTCAAGTGCCCTAAGACTAGGAGGAGATGTCAGATATTTTCCTGTCAGTGTTTCATCCCTGTGAGCTGCAGGCAGAGCTGGAGTGACTCAAATCACCAGAGCAGCAGCAGAACTCTCAGATTCCAGATCTGCTCTATCCCAGGCATTATGGAGCAGATAAAGATTACACAGAGCAGATAAAGATCGCCCTGATAGCTGCGTTATCTGATAGGCACCAAATGGGGCTGCTGCCCTTATCAGAGCATCGGGACAGCAACACGTTGTGAGGAACACAAAGGACACTAATGGGATGCTGAGTGTCTGTTCAAAGCCATCCTGCTGTGTTTGCTGCTGTGTTTACAGAGGTCTGAGGTGAGGGTTTTGCTCAAAATTCCACTCCAGGACCTGCTGGGATCCCACGGAACTTGGAGAAGGGGGAATTAAACCCACAGCACCTTGCTGAATGAACACCCAGCGTAAGGAGCCGCATGTAAATCTGGCTCCTGTGAATCATCAGATGCATAAAATAGGTCATAAATAATCATAGGGGAGCTCATCACTATTGCCCTTGCTAGTTTCTGTAGCTTCTGAAAGAACATAAGTGCTGGGTGGATTGTAGTGCAGGAGTAAAGGGGCTGTTGAAAGGCTCTTTGTCGCTGGTAACTTGTTTGTTGTTAATTTACTTTGTTTGGACACAGCCAGAGTGAGGTAGGTTTGTGCAAGGAAATCCAGTTTCTGTGTGTCTGCCGTCCTGGAGGGCTCTTGGGCAGGGATGGGAGTGGGAATAGTCCCAGTGCTGGCATTTGCAGCAGGAGGTTTTGTCCACCTGCTCTATCAAGCTTCCTCTTGTTTCAGAGAGCCTGACCATGGCACACAGCCTGAGACCTCTTCCTGACATCCCAAATTCTGTCTCCTGCAGTGGAGGGAAGTCTGGGGAGCAGTGTAGTGCTCCCTGCAATGGCTCTGGAGAGGAGGAAGAGGCTTGAGAAGGCTCTGGGAAGACCTTGAGAGTATTTTCCAGTGCCTAAAGGGGCTCCAGGAGAGCTGGGGAGGGCCTTGGGACAAGGGATGGAGGGACAGGACACAGGGAATGGCTCCCACTGCCAGAGGGCAGGGATGGATGGGATACTGGGAATTGGGAATTGTTCCCTGGGAGGGTGGGGAGGGGCTGGGTTGGAATTCCCAGAGCAGCTGGGGCTGCCCCTGGATCCCTGGCAGTGCCCAAGGCCAGGCTGGACATTGGGGCTTGGAGCAGCCTGGGATGGTGGGAGGTGTCCCTGCCATGGCAGGGGTGGAATGAAATGACCTTTAAGGTCCCTTCCAACATTCTGTGATTCTGGTTCAGATAAACCATTCCTGTCTGAAGCATTTCCAGATAATGATGTTAATTACCCAAACAAGAATATGAGTTGGAAACCTTAATGTTTAAAAGAAGCGTCAGAAGATCGGTGCTAATTTCTGTCAGTATCCTGATTTTCTGATCAAGTGCACAGAAAGGAAGGAATTGTTTTCCTGTAGCAGGGCCCTGGTTTCCAAAACACTCTGCAGCAGGGACGATGACAGGAATTGCTTTTGAGTTGTTCTGGTAATAATGACTGGAGATCAAATTATAATAAGGTCAATCTCTCAACCATTTCACTTTAAAAAAATCAAAATGAAATCCACTTTTCTCTTTGGACATACGTTTCAGCTCTGTGGCATGGCATTTATGTGGAAAATGATACAAGGTAAGACATGGAGTGCTGTTTAGAGGAAACATTGGAGATTATAAATAGATTAAAGATTCATCTGACAAAGGAAATTTTCAGTGCACATTTCAAACTGGATGTGGCTTTTTGCCAGTCTGCCTAATGCTCTCTGAGCAATAGCAGGGTCAACTGACGGACAGCTCCACCTGGATTTTTAGAGTTTATACTCAAGATGTTACTGGAGGCTTCTTAGACTTGGAGCAAAGAAAAAACTGGAAGTTAGCAGCAACTTTGAACAATTGTTATGTATGCAAAAATATCTGAATTTAGGAAGAAAAGTTACAGCAGTGCACCTCTGCCAGACCCTGTAGCTGGAAAAGATGTGCCCCTTACTCTAAAAGAGTTAAATTTTATTTCAGATAGAGATTTGAGGGAGTTTTGAGCAACCTGGCCTCATGGAAGGTGTGTGTGTAGATGTTAATGGGCCTTATGGGTTTCCTTCTTCTTCTTCATTTTTCTGCACAATTCTGCTTTCTTAGGGAAAAGACAAAAACCACATTGAAATGGTTTGGGGAATGTCATCTGTGTTTTAAAATTTACTTTTTTTTTTTTTTTTTTTTTTTTTTTGCATTCCCTTTTCTGACTTTGCTTTCACCTTCTTACTTATTCATCACAACAGTAGCAGAAAGTACAAAACTCTATTTCCAGGAGTTTCTGATGGTATTTTAAACTGCAGTTGTAATGGTGTGATTGATGTACCTTTAAGCTACTGAACTTGTTTTAGGGGAGTAGTATTTGCATACATTGTATTTGTTATTTAGGGTGCACTTTTTCATGCTGAGAGCCTTGCTTGTTTTTAGTGCTGACTTTTAGGGCTTTGGGATAAATTAAAATAACTGCATGGCACCAGAAATGTTCAGAGGTGCTTCAGCACAGCGGAGTGTGCTGTCAAGTGATTTTTGGGCTGCTCAGGCACTTCTTGGGGGCTCAATGAGAGCCTAACAGCTTTGAAAAAAGTGATTTTGTTATTGAAATGCTTGTTTTGAACACCCAGACCGTGTGTCCGCCTCAGCTTGAGGAGAGGATTCTTTTTTGTGACTGGTGGGTTAAGAAATCTTTAAAGTTTTTTTTTTTTTTTTTTTTTTTTTTTTTTTGCATTCCCTTTTCTGACTTTGCTTTCACCTTTTCACTGAAAATGAATATTATTGTCCTGGCTTGCTGTGCTGATTTATTTAGCCAATACAAACAACAATTGTGTTAGAGCAAGATTTTTATTGAGCTTAAATAATAATTCATTTGAAAATGATCAGAAATTCATCACAACAGTTGCAGAAAGTACAAAACCCTATTTTCAGGAGTTTCTGATGGTATTTTAAACTGCAGTTGTAATGGTGTGATTGATGTACCTTTAAGCTACTGAACTTGTTTTAGGGGAGTAGTATTTGCATACATTGTATTTGTTATTTAGGGTGCACTTTTTCATGCTGAGAGCCTTGCTTGTTTTTAGTGCTGACTTTTAGGGCTTTGGGATAAATTAAAATAACTGCATGGCACCAGAAATGTTCAGAGGTGCTTCAGCACAGCGGAGTGTGCTGTCAAGTGATTTTTGGGCTGCTCAGGCACTTCTTGGGGGCTCAATGAGAGCCTAACAGCTTTGAAAAAAGTGATTTTGTTGTTGAAATGCTTGTTTTGAACACCCAGACCGTGTGTCTGGCTCAGCTTGAGGAGAGGATTCTTTTTTGTGACTGGTGGGTTAAGAAATCCTGCGCAGTCCAAGGCACAGGGTGTTTGAACAGGCTGATCAAATTGAAGGCTTAGAGAGGCTCTTAAACCACACACCTGCATCTTTGCAGTGATCTTTTGTGCATCTTTCATCCCGGTGAGTGTGGCCAAGTGCGATTGCAAAGCTCTTAATTAGGGCAGCGTGAGAAGCCAGAGCGCGGCCGCCCTCACGTGCGCGGGGAGTGCTGGGTGCCATGGAACCTGCAGGAAAAACAGGGCATAAACAAAACTGTCAGCGAAAAGAAACAGCCTTTGATACAATTTTGCATCCAAGTTCACCTCGGATTAGAGTGTTTGAGGCTCGGGTGGCTGGAGCTTAGGGAAGGAGAGGTTTCTGTGATGTCTCCGCGCTAAGGAGCGCGGCCGTTCCCCCGCTGCCGTTCCTCTCTATCAGAGCTCTCTCTCAATTAAACTGCACTTTGGGCCTTTTCAGGAGACACCAAAGAGGCCTCAAATTCCTCAGGAGTAAACATAAACAGGGCTGATTTTCAAGCTGCTTTGTGGCAAATGAACACTCAGGCAGCAGCTCTCTGGAGTGGCTCTCCGGGGTGAGCGGAGCGGTTCCTCACTGGCCAAACACCATGTGGGGATTTCATTCTACAGCTTGGTTTGAGTATTGAAGTGCCCCAGGGTGCTGGATATTTCCGTGAGTTGAAAGTTGTTGACTCCTCTTAGTGTCAACAAACAATTTCCATTTGAAATGTACCTTTTAGTGACAAATCAAATGATTTGCTATCAAAATAATAGCTCCAAGAGAGAACTCAAGTTCTTTGAATGAACTGCTCACAGTAAATCTCACTGGTTTGTTTTTAACACAGAACAGTGTCTGTGTACGTCCACTTCTTCTGCTCATTCCCACTTCCAGACCCTAACATTTGGAGTTTTCATGCCTGTTTTGCTGTTAAAATCAAAAAATAATGTTGCTGGAGGGAATCTGGATGTCATCTGCTCCATCTTCCTGTTCCAAGCAGGACAGGTTGCTCACTTTTCCATTTTGAGTTTTGAGCCTCTTCAAGGACTCTACAACCTCTATGGACAACCTACTGCAGGATTTTGCCATCCACTATGGAAAATAGAAAAACCAAAAGTAAATATATTAATCAGTCTAGTGCCATAATTGGTCAGCCTTGGAGAGGATTCAGAAACTGGGATTGTTCAGCCTGGAGAAGAGAAGCTTTGGAGTCAGTTAATGCAGCATTCCCAGGACTTGAAGGGAGGTGACAAGAAACATGGAGAGAGACTTCACAAGGGCCTGGAGTGCCAGGACAAGGGGGAATGGCAGAGTTAGATGGGATATTGGGAAGAAATTCTTCCCTGGGAGGGTGGGGAGGGGCTGGGATGGAATCCCCAGAGCAGCTGTGGCTGCCCCTGGATCCCTGGCAGTGCCCAAGGCCAGGCTGGACACTGGGGCTGGAGCAGCCTGGGACAGTGGAAGGTGTGGCACTGAATGGGATTTAAGATCCCAGCTCATTCCAGGACACTCCCAGTAATGTTCTCATGCTCTCATCTTCAGTGTAAAGTGGAGTAAATCAACATCAGGGTTAACACATGGAGCAGATGCCTCGGGTAGATACTCAGAGTTGTTTTCCAAAGGATCATTTTGGGGTATTTTGGATCATTTTGGTTTGCAGCAGAACAATCTGCTGTGGTACCTTTTAGCTGCTGTTTGCATTGAAGGAAACTTGTGGGTGTAAATATTTCTGTGTAACGTGGCCAACCATGGGCAGCTCCAAAATCCTGTATTATCTGCTTAAATAACTTCCTATCACGAGACGTTGGAGCTCAAGTAAGATGTAATTAGATAGTGGTAATGAAAAACTGCTAGATTATCATTTGTGATATGGAATGAACAATTTTCAAAGTAACTTAGGCTTTTAGGAAGCTCAACTTCAATTTAAGACCTAATTATTTCCACAGTTATGAAAATTTTGCCCTTACACATTTTCCCGAAAACCAAAGCAAATAAGTTTCTTTCTTCTTGGCACTATTTAAAAAAAAATGTTTTATTCTTTAAAAGATTAAATGGTCTAGCTGCATTAATTAATGTTTTCTGAGGTTTTTGTTTGGGTTATGCAATAGCCAGGAATTCCACTGCCCCTCTGAGTATGGGCATCTCCTCAGATGCTGTCTCAGGATGAAATGTTCTACATAAAAAGTCAATTAAAGGCCATATTGGACTAAAAACTTCTGAAAGCCCCTGGGTATTCCTGTTTCTGTAGTTTATTCCTCTAGTTGGGTTTTTTTGGGCTGTATCCTTATCCTGTAGAACATTTTTAGGCTCTTTTGAAAACATCAGCTTAGGGTGTGCTTGGTAAATTGAGAAAGAAATCATTTTCTGAATCATCTTTTGGGTTTTTTTTTTTTCCCCTGGAAGAAATAAAATCACAAAATTGGATTCCTTTACTGATCCTTGTCTTTAGGTGGATCTTGCTCTGTACATGGATCAATAAAAATGTCTTTAACAATGAGAGGATAAAGCTACAAGGGGCAGAAAAATGAGTCCATTCATCAAGGGCAGCATGGAAGGAGGGCTGCTGTAAGATGTTACAAATATTAATGTGTTGTGTTGCACTCCCAGGGCACTCAAGTCCCATTAGTGAGAAATATTTCCAGTTTTAAATATCTCCAATTTTAGTAGCTGCGGAAGCTATTTTTATATCATAAAATGAATGTATGTTCAGAAATGTTCTCCATGTGCTTGTCTCCCAAGAAGCATTTTTATATCCTGCTCCATCCATCCTTTCTGAGTACAGAACAGTTTAATTTGCAACCTGAAGTGTTAAGTTTTAATTTTTTCCCTTTGCTCAGTCTCCTACTTAGTCATACATAAATCAGAGAAATTTGAAAGAACTGGTAAAAATGGCTGGATCCTTCTCGAGCTGTAATTTGGCTCCATGAATTATTAATTACCAGACCAGGATAGCACCAGCTTTTTCAGAAGTCACTTTAAATGTACAAGGCTCACCTTATCAGCCAAGATCTAAGCAGTGGCAGTAATGCAATTCTTCCCATTTAGCACTTTGTGGTACGTTGAGAAGGAATTGGATATTAGATCATTTAAACTCTCTGAAATACAACACAAAGCAAGGAAGTGGATTGGTTTTTTCTCCTTTTATTTTTTTTTTTTTTTTTTTTTTTTTTTTTTTTTTTTTTTTTTTTTTTTTTTTTTTTTGCCCCTGTGACAATTTCAAAGCAATGAATACACGTGGATTTCTCAGGGGCTTGGGCTGCTGGAGATGTTGAAGTTGCATCACTGTGAGGGAGACCAGCAGCTCAAAGAGCTTGAAAAGGAAAAGGAAGGGTTTAACTGCTTGTGGTCGAAGAACAGGAGGAATCTGTGGTGGCTTGAATTGAACTCAAATGGATGCAAGGTAGCATTGGCCAAATACAAAGGAAGCTGGGATTGTAAGTACAATTTATTTCCTAAATAACAGAGCTCTCCAGGTAAATATTGCAGCACCACTTCAACCAGCTTTTAATTTATTTGACGACCCTCGTCTTGTCCCCTAACTTAGCTTCTCTCTCCAAATAAAAACGGGTGTTTTTGTCTCTTGTCTTAAATGATTTCATGTTTGACGTAGTCCTAAAGGTTCTTTTCACAACTTTGCCCTTCTCTGATTTAATCTGCCTTTGGCAATTGCAGAGACGAGGGTGGCAGCTAATTTAACTGAATCCCATCTTGCAAAATTTAAGGGTGTGTAATGGAAAGCTGAAATATTTCAGGACTTTGCTAATTCTGAAATCTCATTGGAGCATTTTTAGTATTTTGGCAATGCTATTCTCTGTCTCTGAAGATAAGTTATTAAAATAAGGAGTCTCTCTTGTAATAGATAATCTGTTTTTAAAGGTATTTTTAGACTTCTAAACAAATGACGAGAGGGTGTGAAGGAATTGATTAGATCTCGTTTTGTATGGAAGTTTTTAGGAACCATTACACTGCAAAATTGATGTAAAGCAATATTTCAGGGAGAAATCCTAACGAGATTCTAATGTGAGTTGTACCTGAGATTGTTTCCCAGAACTGAGATAATCTCGCTGCTGTCACTGGGCTCTGATTTACAGAAGTCATTTTGCTCCCATCTGTTGATGTGCCAGACAAGGCAGGGTTAGGAACGAGCAGTTCAGCGACTCTGCTTGCAGGAAAGTAATTAGTCTAAAAAAAATTCAGATTAAATGTGGCAATTCCCACCCTGCCTCTTTTTTTGGTGCCCCAGGCGAGAAATTTGGTTGGTGATGCTGCAAAACAAAGTTGGAAACTTTCCCTTAAGTTTCTTATTCCTTTTTGTTGTTGTTTAACCTTAATTTTTGGTACAAGATGCATGCCAATCACCAATTTCCAGAGGGAAATTATTCATTAACTTGTCTCTGTGTGTTTGCATGAAGCCATAAATGCACTTGTGTATAGACAGATTTAACAACTTGGTTTGGAGAGGTGCTTCTGGGGCCAGGGCTGGCATGGGGAGCTGTCCCAACTTTCCCATCCCTATTCCCTATTATTTGGGATAGTAAATGAATTTTTAGAGTGATTTTTTTAAAGAAGACTCATGGGAAGGTCTGGGCTGGGGGCTGTGGTGGGAATTGTGCTGCTTGTGGTGTCACCTCCCTGCCAGGTGTAAAACAGGAGGGAGCAGAGCAGGATGAGAGGCTGTCCAGTTTGTTTCATTCGGGATGGGAAATAGCTTTTCCTTCATTGTTAACTGCATAATCATGCTCTGGTGATGCTTAACATGTGAAAATAACCATGGCACTTCCTTCATCTCTGCCCTGTGGAGAGAGGGAGTGCACGAATCCCCCAGCCCTTCCCAGGATCCATGCTCACATGCAGCACCTCACCCAAGCTAATGTCACAAAAACCACTAAAAACAATATTTCTGATGAACTTAAACTCATTTCTTTACTCCTGTTTTGGCTCTACTGTGCTAAATGAGATGAGAGCACAGGGAGATGGAGAGGGGCTGGTCCTGCATGGGTTTGGAGTGGTGGGGCTGGTCAAGAGCTGGTCCTGGCAGCAGCTGGGACAGCCACCCTGGCCTGGGCATCACCAGGGCTGGAGCCCCCAAAACCTGGAAAAGCCCTTACCAGGCAAGGAGGGTAGGGAGGAGATTAAAGATGCAGTTCTTTATTGGGGAGCTGTAAAAAATGGTGTGGCAAAACCAGCCCAAAATGTGCCAAAATGCAGTGGAAGCTGCTCCTTGTGCCAACTCTGTGTGTCCCTGAGCCTCCTGCAGAGCAAAACCTGCCAATAAATAACAAAGTTTATGGGCTTTTAAAAGGATGAAAGCAAATTTGGGTGACTTCTTCTCATCAGTGCTTTTAGGGGTGCAGTTTTTTCTCCTTGAAGAGCTGTGAATTTAAGGGATGATACTCTTCACATCTCATGGGAGCTGCCTGGCTCTGGAGGAGGGGAGAGGGGACTGCTGAGGGCTGGGCTTGGAGGTGCTGCTCTTCCAAGGCTTTTCTGGGGTGGGCTGGACAGACTCAGCAAGGGGAAACAGCCTCAAGTTGCGCCAGGGGAGGTTCAGGTTGGATGTTGGGAAGAATTTCATCACAGAAAGATTGGTCAGACATTGGGATGGGCTGCCTAGGGGAGCGGTGGCACCACCATCCGTGGAAAAGGAGTGGATGTGGCACTGCCCAGTGTGGTTCAGTGGGCATGGGGGACTCAAAGGATGGATCTCATGATCTTGGAGGTCTTTTCCAACCTCATTGAGTTGGATTCTGCACATGGAGCTCAGCAGTGACAGAGCAGAGGCTCCTTTGATCAGCACAGGTTGGGTAAAAGGTGGTAGCTTTTAATGAGCTTTATCACATCCAGTGTTTGGCTGAGTTTTAAATCTTTCCTGTAAAATCTAGCATCTGAGGGGGTTTATAACCGAGCCTGGGAGCTGGGGATGGAGCAGGGCAGTGAG
Source organism: Onychostruthus taczanowskii (assembly GCF_017590055.1). NCBI lineage: Eukaryota > Metazoa > Chordata > Aves > Passeriformes > Passeridae > Onychostruthus > Onychostruthus taczanowskii. The sequence goes on along the minus strand of NW_024506993.1, from coordinate 1,975,677 downwards.
GAGGGAGGAATGGGTGCCTGGGGGGTCACCAAGTGCACCTGCAAGCGAAACCATGACAGATAATTGTGCTTAGATTGATGTTAAACCCCACCAATCAAACAGTTCGAGCAAGTCCTGCTGTAGTCTCAGGTCTGCACAGTCTTAATTCTGCATTTTGAGCAAGAAGTTCATATTTCAAGCGGCACAAAACATGACAAAACACTTATTGCTGGGAGTGGAAGTACAACAGGAAATATATGGCCATTATCCAGCTGCAAGTTTCTCCATTTAAATGCAAACAAAACAGGAAAATGAAATGCAATTTTTAGTTTAATCAACTTTCATGAGTCTTTTGGGAAGCCCAGAAGGATCTGAAAGGAGCCACTGGGACCTGTTGGCTTTAAATATGAATTTTGAAGGCTGCTCAGTAATAGGGGGGTTATGCTGGGCTTGGCTTAAAAATTAAGCCTTGCCAGTGACAGCTGGGCCTAACTGGGGGCAAAGCCAGTCAAACTATCTTTCATTTCAAAGGGGGATTAAGTCATTATTTTGCTAAAAATGTGTCTGATCTAACAACTCTCTTCTAGAAATAATAACAAATTTATCCACTGTAATTGCACTCATTCTCTTTATTTTAGGACAGGAGAGATTATAAAAATACACAACTGGCTCCAATACTGGAGAGTTCCCCCACAGGAGACCTTGCAAAAAGTTAAACTCCCTGAAAATGCCTCTTGTTATTCTGCCCTTAAAAATCATTAAAGGTGGGGAGGGATCAATAATTATTTAAGTATTTGATATCACCAGATCAAACACCTCAGAGAGTTGTTACAGCCATAAGAAAATACAAAAAGTGTGTGTTACAATAATTTAAAAAGTAAGTGTAAGAACTGAGGGGTGCAAGAGGCTGAGTGAACTGGATTTTTTATTTTTTCCAGTCACTGGGGCATTTCTGCATCAATGTCCTCAGTGTTAGGTTTCTCTGGAGACCAATTACAAAGGTTCACAAGGTTGTTTTTATTTTCCTTGCTCTTGATGTCTTTTTAATGAGGCCTCCTAGTAAACAGCAAGCATTATGCTTTCCTGTTGGATTCCTGTCTGCCGCCTTGAAACATTTATTACTAATACATGTGGGAAATGATGTATAAATTAAATATTAGGAAAATGTACTTTTAAAAAACAGAAGTACTTGGTGGGGGTAGCTTATAATTGTCATTGGAGGAGTGGGAGAGGAAGTCGTGCCAATATTTTGCTAATGGAAGCAGAGTGAAAGGGACTGTTAAAGCATCCTTGTGGTTTTATGTAATAAATAGAGCTGATAGATGCATGGAGCTCTCAGTGCTCATCTCTGGGCTTGTGGGTTGGTGTGAGAGAATCTGAAGGATGGAAACATAAAATTTTAAAAGGCTGTTGTGCTCTGCTCCAGCCCTGCCAGATCCTGGTGCCCACAGCATCCCCTCGGATCGTTCCTGCCAGCACCAGCTCCTGCCCTGCAACTCCCTCTGCTGCTTCACCTCTTCAGCCACTGGATCTTCCAGATTCCAAATATTCTCTAGCCACCAACACCAGCTAATCAAGCTTAATAACCAAATTATTGTGAGCGACAGAGCCCTGTGTGGAGTCTGCAGCACGCTGAACGCTCTCTTGGGACTCTGCCTGCTGCAATATTGCTGCCTTAGAAACACCCAAGTCAAGTACTAATTCCATAATTGCCTAAAGATGTTGTATCTCTGAATTTTAGCTGGCTGCTGGCTGCTTAGTTCCTATATGGGCAAAGGCTGCTTGCTTTAAATCCTGACTTTAAATCCTTGCTGGGAGACGAGGCTGTTTTCACCGGGGTTTGGAGAACCCGTCCTGCTCTTCCATGCTCTGGTGCCAGATTGGCAGCGAGGTTTGTGGTGAGCAGATGCAAATCTGGGTTTGGTTTGGGGTTTTTTGGTGTTTGGTTGGGTTTTTTGGAGGGGTGGGCTGTACTGGGGTACTTTTGGCAGAACTCCTGGCATTTTCTCTTCTCCAGGTGGGCTGCTGTGGGTGATGTCTGATGATGCCCAGGGGCTGCATCTCACCCATCCTCCTTCCACACCTTTCACATCTCTGGTAGTTTTTGTGGGGGGAAATAGATGAGGACATTGGTAAAGCTCCTCTGTGTCCCTGTGTGTGTGCATAGGTGCATCAGTCCAAAATTTCTTGTAGTAACTGATGCATTTCTGGCAGGTCTCTCACCATTTCTCTTTGTCCCTGTTGGGGTGGAAATCTTGGAGAGGTCCTGGCCCTCTCCTTGCCCTGGTGGCTCAGAGCATTGTTGGAAGGTGAGCATGGGGAGGCAGCTCTTGAAGGAGTCATTTCAATCCTGCCTTTGGATTCCTCTGGCTCAGGAAGTTGGTTGTGGGTGCTCCAAGGACAGGGGTGCAGGAGGTGCTTACTCAGCGTGTTCCTCGATGTCTCTTCAACAGATTTTTGCTGCTTTTCCTGAATTTGCATCTGTGATTGCAACCACTTCTGTGTGCTGCAAATGCAGCTCCCTCCTCCTGTTCCAGCCTTGGAGTGTGTGGGTGTGAGCTGGCACTCCCTGAACCCTGGCACATCCCTGGAGGCACACGGGGAATTCAGCTGTGAATTTGCTGTCTCTCAGCTACATCATCCCTCCAAAAATCCTTTCCAGGCTTTTTCCTCCATTGGAGGAGAGGCTCACTTGTCCTTTCCTGCCGCACTGGAAGGTGTTTACTTCCTGGGGACATCAGGCTGGTGGCACTTCTCTAAAAGAAACGTTCTGAGAATATGAAACAGAACTTTGATGGCTTTCATCTTTTACCTTTTAAGTAGCTGATTTCATTCTTGCATGAAGGCAGTTGGCTCGGAGAGCTAATCAGGCTGCATAATGATGAAAAGGTCAAAATGAAATGGGGAACTACCATGATTCACAGCAAAGGCTGGGTTCAGCTCACAGAGCACAAACCCATCTCGATTTTTCAAAAAGAACCTTGGTTCCCCCTTTTTCCTGTCCTTTTTCGCTGTGCAGTCATGTTCTTACCCAGGAATGTTGTCCAGAGAAAAATAAGAAGAGTGAGTAGCTGATGTCTCTTGTGAGGAGAAATTACCCTGAGAACAGAGAGGTCCCTAATTATACTGAAGTAAAGCTGCAAGGGGAATGTGCTCCAGAGCAGTTTTCCATTCTCCAGGCAAGGCTGGAAACAGCCTGGCCAGAATGCAAGTGTCTTCAGATTTCATCCTGTGAGGAGACTGTGGTGTCACATCCATCTGAGCTCACCACATCAGGCAGTGAAAACAGAAATCGAACCAAATTAATCCTTGCTGGATGGTTTATTCTCTTCATAGTGACCCTCTTGAGCCACATTTGGAAGATCTTCTGTTGTATCCCCTCTGATCTCTGATGAGGATGATGGATGTGGTGCCCCTGCTTGAAGCAGGGGGGTTGGAACTTGGTGGTCTTTAAGGCCCCTTCTGACCTAAATATTCTGTGATTTTCCAGACTGCTGTCCAAGGTGCTGAACTGGTGCTTGGTGAAGTTAAAGCAAGGACTGGGCTGGTAAAGTGGATGCCTCTGTAAGTCAGTCCCTTGGCTGAGCTGGGATCTTCCCAAACTCTTCAGAGATGTGGGGCTGGCATCAGTCAGGTGCTCACAGGGACTCAGGGCAGAGTTTATTTGATGAGGCATTTATCTTTTTCTTCTGCTGGTGGGATTTATTTTAGTGTAACTAATCAAATGAGTGCAGAATGAACCTTTTCAGGAGAAGAAGCAGCTTGATTTATTAAGTGGAATTGTAATCCAACATGAAGCATTTGATTACTCCTCACATGCACTAATCCTTTTTTTATGAGATCAATTTGCCCCAAATATCTGTACATGGTATTTTTTTGGCAGCCTTTTTCCTTAAGACCTCAAAATGGTATAAATGATGAGCTCCAGCTGTTTCTCATTGTGTGGTTTATTTTCTGACACACAAGGTACTGGATTTTAAGCTTCTCAGATTTTTCCCCAGTAAGTATTATTTAATAGCTATTGCTGCATGAACATTGATTTTAATTTTACCAGAATAAGTGCATTAAAATGTTTACAAGTTGTTATTTATTACCAGCTGCTTCACGAACATTGGAGCTGGTGGTTTTATTTATTTCTGGCTACGGCATAATTAACTCCCTGTGCTTATCTGGAGACTTTCTTGTCAGTTATTCATAGCCTGACTACTTTGTCTGCAATCTTCAAACCATTTACTCTGTGATGTGAAATATTTCAGGGTGTTCTTGCTTTAAGATTTAGAATAATGCCTGCTGGTATTTATAGCAGCTGCTGCACCACCTTTTATCCTCAGCCTAGGGAAGATTGGCTTTATCCACCTTGGGGAATCAGTTTAACTCACCCCCCTGCCATGGTGGTCTTGTAAATACAACAAAAAGTTGCATATCATGAATTATGTATTTATTGAAATGAATGAAGAATGAATCTGCCCCTGTTTGTGGGTGTGTCTGTGTATTTGTGGGTATCTCCTTGGTGTGAGGGAGAACATGCTCCCTGTCCTTGCTGAGGTTGGGTTATGACAATTCCTTCTTATTCAGCTCAAAATTGCTGACTTTTAATAATCTTTATTTAAAAGACTTTTTTCAGCTTGGTCCTTATGTGTGCTTACAGTTTATAATTGAGCATGTGGCAATTCCACAGTTTAATCTGTTTCTGCACAGATATCAACACTTCAGATATTCTGGAGTTTATAAAAAACATTGTGTATCCACCTTAAAGTATTTCCAACAAGGGGAAAAACAGAAATACCACAGTTCACAGCTGATTATTTTTTCTTATTTCTTTATTGTTGTCAGTATTTGTCATATATCAATCAGATGAAGATATGAAATGAAACCTGAGGAGATCAGTTTCATTAGGACTGAAGATAATCCTGTCAGGATCCATCCTTTCCTCCCAAGCCAGGTTCCTCCCCAGGCTCATCTCAGCCCTGTGCAGCACTGATGGACAGATGTTTTTCTGTCTCATGCACTCCCAAACATCCCCAAGGAGTTAAATTCCCAAGATTCAAGGCCAGCAGGGTTTGAGCAGCCCAGGCAGAGCCCCCAGGGTTTGTCCATCACCATCTGCAGCTGCTGATCAAGGTAATGAGGTGGAGACCACCCAGGGCACCCCAAGCTCAGCTGGGAGGGAAGGCAAGGCCTTCAAGCCCTGCCTCAAAGAAAATTTGATTAATGACATGGACAGTCAGACTTCAGAAAGGCTGAAAAGAACAAATCAAACCTTCTCCCTTCAGCTATTGCAGGGAGGGGGAGATATTTCCCTCTACAGTGTCCACAACACCCCCATGCAAACCCAACTTAAATCACAGTTGCTTTCCCTCTGCTTGAGGATTCCTTCCCAAATGCCAAACATTGGTCATTTTCTGTGTGTTTGTTTGGGGTTTTTTTTTTGCAATTAGAAGATGTTTTGGGATGTCACAGCAGTTTGAGTTGGTTTTTCATGTAGGAGTAGTGAGAGGAAACTTGTTGGTGCATGTTTTGATCTGCTTTGCTTCCTCCCTAAAATGAAACTTGGCAATGTGATATTTGGAGCTGATGGGAAAGAAATTCCTTCTGGTTCTTCTAATCCATTGTGCAAACTGTGAGGGATTACCTACCAGGCTTCCCTCATGCTTTTGATGTCATAACAGAGAAAAATGCTCCCTGAGAAAACTTGTCACCCCAAAATCGACCTCAGTGGTAAATATTATAAAAATACATGAAAACTTTCAGGTGTTTTTTATTTTTTTTAGAGGAATTCAGGGGCAGGGATCATCCAGGGAAGGAGGTTGTGTGACAGCCTGAAATGCCTTTGGAGAAGCTCTCCAGAAGGATTTGTCTCTCTGAGACCAATCCTAAAGCTTACATTGATCCTTCTCTCATGGAGAAGGGCACCACACCCCCACATCTGTAAGAATTCAGGAAATCATCTCCTAGAATGTATATTCCGTCCTGAGTGCTGGGATTTTCTGGGATTTGATGGGATTTTAGCAGAGGCTGAGCAGAACCTGGGTTTTCTCTCCTGCTCCAGAACTGGGGGCTGGATTCAGGTGGGCTTCCCATGGGATGCTCTCCCACCGAAGCAGTGCCTCTCTCTTCATCTACTTACTGAAGGAAAGACATAAATGTGATTTTATCTCCTATTTCTGATGAGTCTGTGTGGTTAAGCAGTGGTTCCAGCTCACACAAGCATTCCCATTTGGAAAAATTTCCTGCCTGGCATTTCTTTCATAACTCTGTTCCAAAGCCACTTTACTAAGAAGGTTATTCTGGCAATTTTTTACTTTTATTTTTTTTTTTCTGCAAATAAACTATTTTTAAAAACCAGCTCCTTCCTAAGGGCAGCCAAGTGTCAAAGGCAGAGTTCTGGATGGTGTCAGCTGCGTGTGGAAACCCACGCTCCATTTACTCATTGCAGCTGTGGGAGCTTGGCTGTGCAAACCCCGAGTGCTGCTCGTGTACCTGTCACTCCAGAGCTTTTAATGAACATTGATCACGTTCAGCCAGACGTTGATTTGAATCAAGTGGATGGAAAGGCATTTTTAAAAGCACACTGTGAAGTTTTTGTTTTGTAGTGGTTGTAGAGTGTTTAGGATGAATCTGAAAAAATATCATCCCAGCTTTGAAAGGTTATTGCTGGGTGAGAGAGGATCTGCACATTCAGTTTGGTCATCTCAGAAGGTTCATTTATAATTTAAAGTAATTTTTCAGCACAGTGTGTATTTATATTTACTTTTACAGAGAGAATTATTAAGGTTGGAAAAGACCTCCCAAGATCAAGACCAAGACTTTTAATTAGTTTTAAAAACCCAGTAGTTTAAAATTGCCTTTTAGTATTCCCTTTGGGAAAATGGCTCTGGTTGTTTATGCAGAGCTGGGTTACACAATTTGGGGAAATAACCTTTATCTCTTTGCTTGGCTGAGCAGCCTGGCCCACCAGACTCCTTCTGCTGTTGCAGGTGATGGAAAATGTGAAATGCTGGAGTTCTGGGCTGCCAAATTCCTGCTAGTCTGGAGAGTTGTGCCCTGGAGCATGGGAGCAGACAGATGGGACCCATTTAATGCCCAGCATGGTCCCACCCCCAGGAGCTGCTCCCTCCTTTGTAGGGCACAGTGGGCTCCAGGTGTCCCATGGGAAGGACAGAGTGACCCCAGGGTGTGACCACAGCAGAGCTTCTGGGAAACCCACACCCAACCAATGATTTTTGGGAGCCCCAGGGGGAAGAAACCCTTTGTGTGGTGTAAAAATGCCATGTTCATTTTGAGTCTCATTAAATGTCCATTTCTGCATGGGCTGTTTGGGTGAAAGCACCTGAAATAGAAGTGGTTACAGTGGTTGCTTAAAAGCTTAATTTTATTGCAGCTCTAGGGGAAAAAAAAAAAAAAAATAAAATAAATAAAATATTTCTAACCAAATTCAGTGCTAGTTTTCTAATTGAAAGAAACAACTTATTGCAGAAGGAGAAAAATATTGAGTATTTTTATTGTAATAAAAACTTCACAATGTTTAGCTTAAAACAAAGACTCCAGTGAAGTCTGCAAGCAAATAAATTGATCTGCAGGCTCTGTGTTTGTGGTGAGCAGAGTAAAAAGAAAGAAACCCATAGGTCATTTCTGCAAGAATAAAGCTAATATTAGCCCAGGAGTCACTCTTAAATGTTGTTTACATAATGATCTTGGAAGGTGCTGAGCTTTACAATTTAATTGTGCATTTGAAGTTAGAATCCTTACAAAATAGATGGTTGCATTCCTTTAGGGACTAGGAATGCAGTGTAAGAGAGTCTAAGCTTAGGGGGATTTTTTTTCCCCCTTATTTTCCTTTTCAAATTATTTTAACAATAACCCTTTGGCTCTGGAATGTGTGGAAGACAGGGAATATCAAAGAAGAGCAATCAGGTGCTAATCCTCCTTAACCAACCTTTGACTTGCAGCATCTGCTGTATTTTTAGTCTGACAGGAGCAGAATTATCATCCCCAGTAATTTGATAAGTGTTGTCATTTTCCTTTGAAGAACTTATTTTAATATTTTTTTTTTATCAGCACACCTGCTCCCTCGAGAGTAAACCAGCAAGTAATTTATGCAGTGAAAATCCTTGCCAGTTTTGAAGTGAGAATAAATATTTCTGAGATGCTCGTGGTTATAAAACTTGATGGTTTGCCCACAGATCTTCTCCTCTTTTCACTGTTGTGCAGTGGTGTCAGTTTGAGATGTGATAGCCGGATCTTTGGGATTTTTCCAAAGAATCCTTAAAAAAAGTTCATCAAATTGAAGTTCAGCTCTTCCTTAGTTTTGAAGTGTTGTTGTGTGGTTTTTTGGGCTTCCATTGCTGATGGAAAGAGCAGGGTAAAGCTGCCCTGGTGCTGGGCATGCCAGAGATGACTGCAGTGGGGAATGTCCCCAGTTCCATGAGACACCTTCTCATGGAATATTGTAGGGATGTGTGGAAATCGTTCCTGCTTCAGAGCCTTTGCTTTCTACCTGGGAATTCAGCACAGCAGCTTCTTGTCCTGGTTTCCCTTTGTTTCATAATAATTCCTGAATGCCTTCAGCATCACCCCGCACAAAAGTGAGGGGCAAAAGTTCCCTGAAAGTCTCTTCCAGCAGTGATTATCCACTTCTGATCCCTGAGGATGATCAACCAAATCCACAGCTTTTCAATACTGGCAAAAAACCCACTTTATTGTGCTTATCATTTATTATATATGCTTATTACTTTATTGTGCTTATTTATTGATGCTTATTTGCTTTGCTGTCATGAGAATGAGCTGCCCTTCCCCTTTGGGGACAGATTTGTGAAAAGATCTGTTTCGTGACCTGTGTGGAAGCAATGTTGTAAAGCAGAATTTTATCCCTGGAATGTTTTGTGTTAGAAACCCACACGGAGCTGTTTGTGTGGGGAGGGGCAGGATCTGCAATGATCTCGGAGCAGGGAATGGTTGCTCAGCGAGGCAGAGCTGCAGGTTTTCAGTCCGTGGGTCGGTCCCACAGTGGCACAGGTGAGGACTGAGGACATCAGCCTTGTGCTGGGCTGTGCGTGGAGCAAAACCCCTGATGCAGGCAGAGGAGTTTGCTCAAAGCATCCCCAGTGCAGGCAGAGAGCTGTGCTTGCTCAGGAATGTGAGGTTTTTACTGCTCTTTTCCTCTTTATTTTATATTCCTTATTCTCTTTACTCCTCTCCCCCTGGTCCATGAGATCTCTTAAAGCCACGATGGATTTTTTGTCTCTTGGGAAACAAGAAGCTGTGCCCACAACTTCCCTGAAATTCCCTACAAACCATAACCACAGCAATCACTTCAGCCTCTCTCATCATGGCATTTCGAAGTTAAAATGGGCATTCAGAACTGTTATTTAACGTGGAATTGGCACTGCTCAAGGTAGGATATCCCTGAGTGGGCAACTAGGAGAGGAGGAGGTTGGATGGCTTTTGTCTCCTGCAGTGGTGGAGCTGATTAAGGGTTTTGTCATCCCCAGAGACCCCTGGGGCTCAGGCTGTTCTGTGTTCTGCTCCTCTGCACGTGTGTGTTCCTCCCCTGGTTGTATTCAGTGAGAGAGGAGAATATTAAACATCAGTAAACGAGCTGGGTCATGTGTGCAGTGTTCAACACACAGATTTTGAGAGGAAGCTTTGTTGTGATATAAAGTAAAAGTAAATATTCTGTCCAGCTCTCCAGATTTCCCCAGAAGGTTGGAAGGGAGGCAGAGATCAATCACTGATAAAGATGGCCTGTGGCAGTGGGTAGACGAGACTGTCAAAGAAATTCAGAAGCAATAAAACAGACAAAACTGCTAAAATATTGTCATTCTTAGAGATTTCTGCTTAAAAATCTTTGATTTCTGCACCCTCAGGCTCCAAGTTCTTCTGTAGCCTGGAGAGGTCTCGGACCCTGAGTGTATTTTTTTAATGCCTTGTAGTTTTCTGCAGAAAACAGGTTGGGAAAAGAGCCTGTGAAGAGGGGGAACCTTCCCTTTCTTCTTCCTTGATTTCCTGTGCCTGTTGCCAGAGGGGAAAGTGCTTTTAGGAAGATCCTCTAGCAGCAAGTAAATGAAATTATCAATAAAGTGTACAGCAAAGCACACTCAAATATTTAATATTGGATTCATGAGGATTGGAGTCACGTTTTCCTTCTGAAATTCTGCTCAGGTGTTGTGGCTGGGGTTGGCAGAACGCAGGTGTGCTCAGCTGGCCTGAGCAGCACCATGGCCAAGGCCTCAAAAAAGAGAAATTCACATTTTCTTTGCCTTGCTGAGAATTTCAGGAGTCTCAGGGAGAGCTGGGGAGAAAATTGCCCAAATGATGTGTCTGTGTGCAAGATATTCCATGTTTTATTCCCTACCTGACTCACGGAGAGCTGAGAGGGCCCTGAAATGTAAATAAGATTTTGGGAGTTCTCCCAAGACCCCAGATGTTCATGGCTGCATCCCTGAAGTTCATGACAGAGGATTTATTTTCTGTTTGATTTTCTTCCTAAATCCTAAAGGAATTAAAAGCTACCCCTCAGTTCAGCGGAATGGGGAGTCACCAGTGCAGGCACCACGTGAAATACAATTTTTATTTACATGTTTTCCTCCAATGAGCTGCTGATGCAATTTATTTGCCTAAGTTATAAGGCAGTGGAAATAGAAATGACAAACTATTGGTACAGCACAGAGCAAATGTTATTTTGGAGTCCTCTCCACCTCCTAGAGTTGATTTATGGGCTCCTTTCTGGCTGCTGGGGTGGCCTCATCCTAAAGACAGGAGGAAATGGTGCAAGAAATGGTTGAATTTGTAACAGGAGCCTGAGGTTTCTGTGATCCCCTGCTCCCAACCATCCATCCTTCTCTCCCCTCCACTGAGTTTCTGAAGCAGGGAAGGAATTTGGAGAGACAAAATTCAGAGGTAAATGATGATTTTACAAACTCCCTGTGTGATGCTTAAGTGGTGCTTCTTGTACTTAAAAATGAAATGGTGCAGCGAGGAGTTGGCTTTGAGAGAGACAATAAATCAAAGTAAATAAAAAAATTAAACTTCCTTATGCCTGGCTGTCAAAAGTTTTGAGTGAATAAACCAGTTTTAACGTTGTTAAATGCAGTTCATGGCATCTTTCCTGTGAAGTGCTGCTTAAAGCAAACAGTTTTTCACTGACGGCATAAAAATTGTTTCCCTAACATGCCCAGAGGTGAAATGACTGCCTGGAGGAAATAAAGCTGGCAGATTTTTTCTCTCCGAGTGTAGAAAGTCTTGGGGCTGTAAAAGCTGTTGTGTGGTTTAACTAATTTCCTTTAAACTGACAGGAACAGCAAAGCAGAGGATGTATTTTCCCTGGCGAGCTGATATTTGGGGTTGTTTATGAGCTCCTGCAAATTGTCACTTCAGGAAAGCAAACCAGGAGGGGGATATGCAGGGGAGCAGAGATGGGCTGGGTGTGTAAACTGCATTTTGTACAGGGCCTAAAAATACTTGTAAGCCAGTGTGGGAAGTGGCATTTTGCTAGGGCTGAAGGAACTATCCCAGAAACAAAATGCCATCCTTGAGCTCTTTGTCTTTCCTGCTCTTTGCTCCATCCCTGGAGCGTTTTCTCTCCTCTCTGCAGCAGCACCAGGTGAGGTTCTCGTGGTGAACAAGAGAAGGAGGGAATTTTATTTCTCCAGGTGCCAGCAGGGATTAGAATTGGAAATCAGAAATTGGAGTAAGAGACCAGACTCTCCTGAAGTTTACCCTGGGTAAAACCATTGTCCATCCTCTTGCCAGAGCCCAGTAAAAACCCGAATATCCCAAGAGCTGCCCAGTTCACCCTTGCTCTGTTTGAATGGAGAGTGGCTGATGCTGAACCTTCATCCAGGAGTGTGAACTTGATTAAAAAATAAATGGGAATTATTAACTCTTGGCTGCAGCATCTGCCTGGGTAACGTGCTGCTCCCTGAGCTGGACCAGGGGAGGAAGAGCAGAGCATTCCCATCCCTCTCGTTCCTTCATCCCTGTCTGAAGTCCCTTTTTCACTTCAGGCATAACATCTGGGTATTTGGAGGTCATTAAGAGAGGTGACACACACAGAAGCCACCTTGATCTTTTTCTTGAGCTGCTGGTGACTGGCCTTGGACAGGAGAAAAAGGAATTTAAGGTCTTTATAGGGATTTAACATGAGGATTGTGTATTCCAAGGAACACTGAGGAAGTGAAGGCTGAAGCTCCATGAACCAGACAGAATTTGGGAGGTTGGTCTGCTGTGGCAGCACTGAAATAATCAGTGAGGAGAATTAGCAGTGCTCTGCTGAGAGAATATTCTGGGAGAATGTTTCATCTCAGGAATGACCACTGAATCATTTATTCACCTGATTTACAAATATTTTCATGGAAAACACTTGATGTTTTAATCAGGCACTCCATAAACAATTTCTGCATCGCAGAGCTGAGAAGTTTAATGGAAATCTGGGCATTTGGGAATATTTTATTCACATTTAGGAGCTATTTCCACTCTTTGGGCACCTGCACAGCTGTTGGAAATCAAAGTGGGGACCCCCCCTGCCTGATCCCTTTTAATTCATGGAGAGCTTGGATTGGATATTTAAAATGTGATTTAAATCGTTGTTGAGATGCTGTGCATTTGTACATGGCACAACCTTAACGGGGTGTTTTGATGTGACTTTGGTTCTTAAAATGCATTTCCAAATTTTAAAGGATTTTTAAAACCTTTCCAGAAGGTCTTAGAAGCAATGCAGATGATCCTGCCTGAGCCTGTCCACTTGCTGCTTTTCCAACAGTTTTCAGACTTCCCAAATAAATCAAAGTTTCAGTGAAGTAAATCCCCAGTTTCCAAAGAACTGCTCCAAAATTCTTTGTCATTTGTTCTGCCACTCCCAACACACCTTGGTAGGTTTTCTATAAATGCACAGTAATCTTTGCCAGCACAGGAAAACAAAATCAGTTTGTTGGATTTTGTGGAGAAAAATAATTGGATAGAAATAAAATGTCTTCAGATAATTTTTCTGATTATTTTTTTTTTCTTTTCCCTTTCCATAGCATTTTTTTTTTCTGGTCTTCCATGCAAGGGAATAATTGGGTTTGAGATGAGTTGAGCCTGTGTTGCTCCATTCTGGATTTTCATTTAGGTATCTCATAAAATCCCTGTAGGTTGTTCCAGTTTCTTGCCCTTTTCTATGCTAATAATAGAAGGGGAGAAAATAAACAATTAAGACAAATGAATTAATTCCTGTCTCAATGCTGTGTATTAGGAAAACAGTTCAGGGGAACAAATGAACATGGATTTGAAATTTTGAATAAATATTAATAATAGTTACAGCAACAATAAAGAAAAAAAGGGAGCGTAAGGGAATTAAAGTGACCTTGAATGCAGGTACATTATTACTGTGTAGACACTGTTTGACTTTAATTTTTATTAATGTAGATAATGGCTTACATGGGCCTTATGGCTGCATTACCAGTGCTCTAAAATTTAATTAGATTTTTAGAGCAGCTGTTAATGTCTTCTCCAGGATTATATCATTCAGGGGCAGTGTCAGAAGACTTCAGCCATTTCATTAGACTCAGAAGAAACTGAAATGAGGTATTTTGTCCACAAAACTACCCTGAATTCCTGAGTCTTTCTCATAACAAGCCATTGAAATTGCATTTATTTTATCCTTGCACTGCAGGGGATGGATAACACACTAAACCACTGAGAGAAAAAGGCTGGCTGGGAAATATTATACAAAGTTTTTTAGGATTTAGAGGTCTGTTTCTTGCTTTGGCAGACCCAAGATTCAGAGTCAGTGATGATAACTTGGAAGAAGCCCATTTTTAAGTGAACACAAGGCAGGAATAAATGTCCCCACCACGGTGGAAGTTAGTGTTTCATTTTAATGACAAAAGAAAGGAGGACTTGTGGGTTTTTATTGTCCTGTCCACCAAAAAATATAATTAAGACAGAAATGCAGCAGGATCTGTGTTTTTGTAGCTAACTCTAAGAGAACTTTGTGAAGAAGCAGCCGTGGTGGTCCTGGAGAAAAGGTTTTAGAGTTGATGCAATTCCAGGCAATGAAACAAACCTCAGTTCAAAAGCTGAGAGCTGATAGATATCTCAGCCTGGTGTAATTCAGGTGAAGCAGAGTCACCCAAGAGTGGTACCAGGGATGCTTGGTGTGCACGAGAGGATAACCAGGAGAAGCTGTGAATGAAATCTGACATTCTGGCAGCATTTTCCAAGACATCTGTGTAAAAAATGTGGATTTTTAAATGGCTGATGTGTGGTTTGTGGTGGGCATGATGCCTCAGGTTTAGTTTTCACATTCTGTGCTGCTTTAGTGTGCTGGTCTGAGCTTCACATCAGGGCATGGTGAGCTCTCTGCACAGAGCAGGGAGACAAAACAATTCCTGCTCCAGCTGGGCACCAAGGACAAATGATCCAAATCTCAGCCCAAGAGCACAAACCCCGTGGGCTGGAGAGAGAAAAACAAGCAGGATGGGAGTGCAGGGGCTGAGCTGGAATTGGACACTGAACTGCAATGTGCACATGGAGCAGAGCTGATCCCAGGGAGAGACCCCGGGAGCGCTCGTGCATTTTGGGACCATTTGGGTTCATCTTGGGTGCAGCCCTGGCTGGGCTCTTGTGCTGCCCAAGGTGGATCCATGGAGGAGATCCTTTGAATCAATCCGTGCTTTATTCTGTAGCTCTGCCCAGCCTCTGCTCCAGGGCAGCACAAGGCACCACGCAGAGGACCAGGGCTCAGCCTGCAGTGGGTTTGTGTCCCTGGCTGCTCCCACTGGCCCTGGGGCTGGATCATCCTTCTCCCAACCCCTTGGAGATACCAGGACGATAATCCATTTGGCACGGAAAAGCCACAGGAAGTCATTTTAAGATGTGCTCTATGTTTAGTCCTCACCTGCACCTTCCCCAATAATGCTTTGCTGTCACCCAGAGAAGAGCTGGTAACCTTTGTTACCTCCCCAGTTCCATCGAACTTGGAATTATCCATCAGTGAACCCTGAAATCTGCCCTAAGACTGGATTTGGGGCTGTAAATTGTCCTTGTTTATATGAGAAACTTCAGAGATGGCTGGTTGGGCTCCTGGCTCAACCCAGGATCGCTTTCCTTTCACTTTGTTTGGTTACTTGGGAGCAGCTTTCAGAGCAGTTTTTCTGGAAGTGTTTGAGGGTTCTAAAGCAAGACATGATGCAGAATATCTTAAAAACATGACCAGGGGAAAATTGCAGAGGATAAGAACTGGGATTATCTGATGAGTAGGAAAGAGGTGCCTCATCCAGGGTGAGGTTCTGTTGCAAAGCAAACCCCCTTCTGTAAAAGGACAATTTTTGGACTTCTCTTTGGAATTCTCTCTCAGCTCTTGCCTATTAACATGCACCTGTTAATGAGGAGGACGAATATAGTGAATTTTTCTGGCTTGGTAAAGGTTGAGTTTCAGTATTTAGCTTTTCAGGGTGGTGATGAGAGTGAGTGTTAATGGTGCAGAGTGGAGATGTGAATGGATCAAAGGATGAGATGTGCTGGAGAAAGAAATTATAACGATGAATGACAGTGACCTAATTTATGAAACAATCCTCTGGTATCGAGCAATTCACTAATTTGTAATTATATGATGAACTGGCCAAGAACAAAACCAATCCTGTCAGAATCATCAAAAGCCATCAGGGATCCCTGTCAGAAATCAAAAGGCACCAGGAATTGCTGCAGGTTTGCAGCTTCTCCTGTGCTCCACACGGGAATGCAGAGCTGGAAATGAGGGTCCAAACCCAGTTCCATTCCTTAATGCCAGAGTTAAGGAGCAGAGGGGTGAGGAGTTTCTGGCTGTCAGGAATTCTCTCCAAACCCTGAAGGAGAAAGCTCCCAGGCATGTTTGCTGAAGGGCTTCAGTGTGGAAAGGTGCCTGTGGAGCAGGGATGGGCTTTGGAGGGAGCAGACACCTGAAAGCCCCTGGGGCAGGCACTGGTGCTGCTCCTTGCTCTGCTTTCTGTGCCACAGACTCGTAGAAATGAAAATAAATAAGGAAAAATTATTAGGAACTTTATTCTTGGTGAAATGCAGCTCTTAGGGAACTCACAAAACCTGCAGTGAGTAGCTCTGGGCAAATCTGGTGTTGCTGGGGTCCTGTGAAGCAGCTGGAGATGGAAGGCCAATGGTTTTTGATGGTTTTTCATGTTTTTTGATGGTTTTTCATGGTGTTGCTGGGGTCCTGTGAAGCAGCCAATGGTTTTTGATGGGTTTTGGTGGTTTTATGGATCCTGAGGAGCAGTGGGAGCATCACCCTGCTGCAGCAAAGCCCCTGAGGGATGGGCTTGGGACCAAGGACCAGGATCTGCAGCAGAACCTCCCTGGGTGCTGCAATCCCCCCAGAGCCACAGCTGGCCTTGCCTCTCATCCTGCTGACGTCTGGGGCAGGGTGGTGGCTCAGGAAATGACAGGGGAAATGTTCATTAGCCAGGAAAAATCAGCATCCAGCCCAGCCCTTATTCATTCAACGTTATTGATTTAAATGAAGGCCAGGCCGCTTGGTTCTCACATCATTCTGTGTAAAGGCTGACTCTGCCCAGGAATTTATCCTTTAAAAAAGTTGAATCATCCACCTGAGATGCCCAAGGCATTGGGAGAGGTGGGACACAGAAATGTTGTGTTTATTTTGAGGTGAGTGCAGCAATCTGAGCTGCTCCTCCTCACTTAGGGTTGACACATTCATTGAATAATTCTTAAAACTGATCTCCATTGCTTGGAAAATGGGGAATTTCTTGGATACCTCTGTCTTTAGGCACTCATTTTTTTAGGGTTTTGTTTGTTGTGACCACTCCCAGCTGAGCCTGAGGAGCTTTGGTGTGAATGGATTAAGGGATTTCTGTAGCTGCAGGGTGAGCCCCGTCCATAAATGGATCCAACACCTCTGGAAAGGGTCCCTCACCCCTGAGGGCCTTTCTGCATTTCAAATGTAAACAAAAATCGTTTTAAAATCAAAGAAATCTTCTCTGTAGTTAGTAGAATTTCCAAAAACATGGTTAATCCTAAAGAGCTTTTCCATTTGATGTTTAATAGAGCTGAGTTAATAATTCATAATTTAATGTATCTGATTAATTTTGCCTCTTTTTCTCAGAATGTCTTCAAAGCACGGAACAATTATCTCAAATGTACTTATTCAAAATGACTCGGTGACCTCTCTTTCTAGATCACTTATTCCTGATTCAATTTCTCATAGCAGTGCACAATTTCTATTGGCTATCGCTCGTTATTTCCCTGCTAATTGAGTAATCACAAATCCAGTTAAAAAAATAAATAAGGAACAACCCTCTGGCAAGAAGAAACACTAAAAATGGATTAAAAATTCCTTTTGTCCAAGGCCTTGCTGCCTTGGAAAAACCTTCCTCCAGCTGAGGAAGACCCAGTGCTCATTTAAGAAAAACAACTGATGAAATCCAGGTGTCCTGGGAATTTGCTGTGCTTTTTTTATCCTAGTGATGATCTAACTCTCTAAATTGTATAAAGATAATTAACCTGTGCCAGCAGATGTAAAGCTCTTAATATCAAGAAGTAGATTTGCATAATATATTGCTAAGTGCATGTGTTTATTTCAGTAAAGTTCAGGAATTACACTGGAATTACACCAGGGCTGAGCTGCCCAACAGTGCTTGTGGCTCATTAGGGGCAGAATTTTCCCTTTTATTTCAACATGCTCTTTATTTTTAAAATATAAAAATTTAAAAAAAGCCCCTTAGTAGTCAAATAGAGGCCTTAATGTGCTGGATTCATTAAAATTAAGGATTTTATTTGGCTGTTATCTTTCTTCCCCTCTCCCTGACAGTCTGTGGTGTCATTTGAGGTGGCCATGCCAGCCCAGCAAAGCAGTTTGTTAATGAATTTCCCACAAATTAATTTTCTCCATTACCACAGCCTCGATAAACACGAGCAATTATTTTATGTGGACCAGAAATAAAAGAGATAATCACAGCTTACTGGACTTTAGTTTGTGGAATTAAAAGTACTTGTCTTTTGGCCTTTTTTCATTAGGGGCTCTTCTAAATGATTGCAAATAAAGGAATGGGGGAAGACAGGAAATGCTGGATACAGCAATTTTAGGAAATAAAAGAATGGGGAAAACCAGGAATTGCTGGATGCAGCAATTTTAGGTTTAGGCTGTTGATTTACCCTAATTTTGTTTCCACATAACATGGAATTTTGTTGTCTTAGACCTGTTGATACCTTTAGGTGGCTTTTTTCCCTCTGGTTATTTGTAGTCACATTTTAATTTTTTTTTCCTAAAAGAAGCTTTTTGTCTCCAAGTGAAGCAACTCAAAGGTATCAGCACCAAATCTGATGAATGGACACCCCATGCGTAAGGAAATTATATTGGCATAATACCTCAGGCAAGTGAGATGGAATCTCAGGAAAAGAATCCACAAGGAGCAGGATTATCATTTGAGGAAAAAAGGGAATAACACTTTTCCTGTAGCTCTGGGGGGAGGGAATTTTATTCAGTGCCTTTATGGAGGTTCAAAACCCCGTGTGAGGTGATTTTTAGTGTGCATTTCGGGAATATATTTAATTATAGAAATTAATGGAGTCAAGTTTTATTAGTTCATGTAGCTTTAAGAGAAAATT
Source organism: Onychostruthus taczanowskii (assembly GCF_017590055.1). NCBI lineage: Eukaryota > Metazoa > Chordata > Aves > Passeriformes > Passeridae > Onychostruthus > Onychostruthus taczanowskii. The sequence continues at coordinate 1,957,104 of NW_024506993.1, read as the reverse complement.
TGGAGCATGGAATCCCAGAATGCTTTGGGTTGGAAGGGAATTTAAAGATCAGGGACACCTTCCATTATCCCAGGTTATTGCAAGCCCCAATGTCCAGCCTGGCCTTGGGCACTGCCAGGGATCCAGGGGCAGCCCCAGCTGCTCTGGGCACCCTGTGCCAGTTTATATCTGTATTTATGTCAGCTCTCCCAAGGTTTTACACAGTAGCAGAGGTAAAGAAGTGATTCTTTCCAGGAATTTTAATTTGGCTTTCATTTAACAATTTTCAGAATTTAATGGTAAAGGTAAAAAAGACAAACTTGGTGGCTGGGTTTATCTGGGGATTTCAGGTTGAGTATAAATGGCTGTGGGAAGAATCAGGGAATGACAGAATCAGAATGCTTTGGGTTGGAAGAGTCCCTAAAGATCATTTATTTCATTTATTTGGAAATAAATGGGCAGGGACACCTCCCACTGTCCCAGGTGTCCCCAAGCCCTGTCCAACCTGGCCTTGGGCACTGCCAGGGATCCAGGGGCAGCCACAGCTGCTCTGGGCACCCTCCACCCTGCAAGGGAACAATTCCTGCCCATCCCTGCCCTGGAAGTCAGCTGCTCTGGGCACCCTCCACCCTGCCAGGGAACAATTCCTGCCCATCTCTACCCTGGAAGTGCTGAAACATTGGGCAGAGCAGCCCAGGCTGTCTTTGCCTGCCTTGCTCAGGTGCTTTGGCTCTGGTGCTGTGAGTTTGGTGCCACAAATCCACAGCATCCCTCGTGCCCTGCTGGGATTTGTGACAGCACTTGGAGGGACCTGTGGACCTTGGGCACTGTCCTCTGTGCAGGATTTTGGGATGTCTTTGCCCAGAGGAGAGAGCAGAGCCTTCTGCTGAGCCCCAGCCCTGCTCTCCTGCCTCTGCTGAACAGAGGATGCAGGGTTTGGGCACAGAATTTGGGATATTAACCCCAAAATGCAGATATGGAAATAATCCCCCTCCTTCCTCTGTGTGGTTTTGAGGAATATAAGAAATCCCATAAGGGATCATAAAGCTATTTTTGCACAAAACCTGACTGCAATAACTTCAGATGGAATTGGTCAGATCCTCGGGTCAGAGCAGATCCTCTGCTCAAGGACTTCTTGGTGTTGTTTTTATTTATTTTAGGCAGCCTTCTTTAGGAAATGCTGTTCACAAAAGGCGGTGTCACGTAATGTTAAACAGAAAATAAATTTTCTGTGTTCACCTTGAGGGATTTCGGAGCCCCAGCCCTGCTCTCCTGCCTCTGCTGAACAGAGGATGCAGGGTTTGGGCACAGAATTTGGAATATTGACCCTAAAATCAAGACATGCAGATATGGAAATAATCCCCCTCCTTCCTCTGTGTGATTTTGAGGAATATAAGAAATCCCATAAGAGATCATAAAGCTATTTTTACATAAAACCTGACTGCAATAACTTCAGGTGTAATTGGATCCTCTGCTCAAGGACTTCTTGGTGTTGTTTTTATTTATTTTAGGCAGCCTTCTTTAGGAAATGCTGTTCACAAAAGGCGGTGTCACGTAATGTTAAACAGAAAATAAATTTTCTGCGTTCACCTTGAGGGATTTTGGAAGTTCCAAATTATAAAAGCTGTAATAACTTCCATTTAGAAGGCTTTTGACAGGAGGGAAATGAAAAACGAGGAGTGAATGTTTCCACAGAAAGTTATTCCAGCTCATTTTTATAAACAAAACACACCAACTGTGTAAACCAGAAATAGCAATGTTTTCTTTGACTGCTTTTTCTGAATGCCTGGCTTCAAACCCTCAGTCCTGAAGCTAATGAAGGACTTGTGGAGATGATATGCTCAAAGAAATTCCAGCAGCCCACACAGCTCCCATCTGCTTGGAACAGAAGCACAGCCTGCATCAGACATTAATAACAATATTTAGCTGGGGGGGAGAAGGGAGGATATTTTGGGCCAGTTTAGGCTGAAACTGTGGCTTAATTTGGCACTGAGTGTGAATTTGGGTATTTGCAAAAGCTAAAAATTCTGGCTGGTGAAAGGTGAATTTTGCTTTGCGTGGGGTTCTTTGGGGTTTGGTTTGGCTTTGGGTTTTTTTTGTTGTTGCTGTTTGGTTTTGGGTTTTTTTGGTTGTTGCTGTTTGGTTTTGGGGTTTTTTGGTTGTTGCTGTTTGGTTTTGGGGCTTTTTGTTGTTTTCTGTTTGTCTGGGGTTTTTTTGGGTGGGAGAGAATTTGGGAGAGTTTTTTTTGGGTGCATTTAAAGAAACTATTTGTGATACTTTCCCTCATTTCCAGTAGAGCCAGAGTGAGTGGAATAGAAGGATTTAAAGCAAATAGCATAGATTTAAGAGGCTAATTACAATAATCCTTCTGTAAACTTCCTAATACTCTTTGGAGGGAGGAGTTTCCTGGCTTTTTGCTGCAAACTTTTACCATTTGAGAGTGCCTCAGTCCGTCAGCCCCGATATTGTTCTGGGCAAGGTCAGGAGCATCAAGTGTGCAGGTAGTTTGTAATTGGCTGTCTGCAGAAAACAGCAGGGAATTCAATCTATTCCCTGCACTTGGATGAGCTAAACCCACACTCCACGGAGCTGCTGGAGCATGGAAAGGTTGCTAATCTCTCTGCAGTAATTATTGCAGGTGTGCCCTGCTCCTGTCAGAGGGGACACTCGGCACTTGATGAACTTCAGCGTTGGCTTTTTTCCCTGTTAATGAACCACATTTTGGCATTCAGAGACTTTGTTTTACACTAGGGGAGGATAGCTTGGAAAACCTCAAAAAAGTTATTCTGTAATCAGTGATGTTGTTGGGAGCTGGGGATAATTCCAGCCACACTGCCTGAAATGTATCAGGTTTTGTTCAGGGCAGTTGTGCTCTCGCCATGCTGGTGGGAGAGGGGAATAAAGATGTGGACAGCTGCAAATCCAGAGCTTGGAATTCCTGTGGTTTGAGAGAAGGTGCCACTTTCACTCTGGTAATGAAAAATTATTGCTCCTGAGAAACTTAAATGCCAGAGAATTCAGATTTTGGTGCATGAAGAAGAGAGGGAAGCCGAGGCACAGAGTTTTCTCTTCTCTCTGAGTCATTTTCAACCTGCTAGCCATTATCTCCTGGTGAAATCTCTTCCCTCAAACCACTCTTTCTATTTTTCAGAGTACTTTGCATTTGATACTCTGGTAATACCCCTCTTTCCTTCCTACGGATGGTACTATCAATTCCATCAAGTTATATTGAATCATTGCAAATTCTCTCCATGCCAGGCATAAATTAATGGCTGTATTTTCCTCATGTAATGGCTCATGAAGAGGAAATCAGCTGTAATCTATTTATGTGATGTAACCTGTTCAGAGGTCTTAGGTTTTTATTTTTATTTTCAAGTAAACCAGTGGTAGTTGATGAACTGGAATTGCTGTCCTGAGATTCTGTCATGTTCACCAGCTCCTGAAAAAATAATCGTGAACTGTGACTTTGCAACTTTGAGTTCTTCTTTTAGGTGTAGAACATCAAATTAAGAGACCTTTAGACACTTCAGGAAACAGGGACAAGGAGAAGTTTTGTGCTTTGTGTGAGCACAGAGCTGTGTTTGGGTGGGATTTGTGTTGGTCCCTCAGTTTATCCAGGTTTAAATGTGGTTTCCAGATGTTCCAAGGGCTGGCAGCTCCCTGGCTTTGTGCTCCCTGTCCAGGGCCAGGCAGATGACAGAGGTGACACAATTTGACCTGAAATAATCTGTTTTCTCGGTGTTTGACACCCAGACATGTAATAAAACTATTTAAAATGCTTTGCAGTGTAGTATTAGAACAAGCTCAGTGTCCTTAATGCAGCAGCAGCTCTGGCTGTGTTTGCAACTAATGTCTGCTTTAATAGACTTTATTTTGGGTTAGAGATACTGGGGACAGGGCAAGATGTGAAACAGCTTTTAGGGAGCTTTCTCAGCCTCTGGAAGGGGTTAATTCTCACTGTCCTTTGCACAAGCACGGAGCATTGCTGGCTCTCTGCTCCCCACCAGCATTTCTGTCAGAGCTCCACTGCTTCCCTTGGAGCCTCTGAGGTGTCCCTGGCCAGCTGCAAAGGGGGGATGAGCTCTGGAGGGGCTGGGAGTTGGTGATGGCATGGGGAGAGTGTAGTTGGGAAAAAAAGCTGTGAAAATTCACAGCAGGAACAGCCTGGAGGTACCAGAAATCCACTTTGTGTGCTGGTGTAGCCAAAGCTGCTGATCCTGGCCTGGCTCAGGGAGTTAAACCCAGGCTCAAGAGGCTTCATCTGGGTCTGAGGCTCAAAGCCAGGCAGGTGAAGCTTGACCTAAGCCTGTGATGTGAATTACCATCATTTGACCCCCAAATAATGTTTTTAGCATCTATTTATAGCCTGGTTTTGTGTTATCAGGTTTAAAGCACTGATGCTTCCACAGGGAATCAGCTTCAAGGTGAGAATTTCAGCTTTGCCACAGAAAAAAAGGGACCCAGGCTCAAAATCTTTTCTGAGTCATTGGCTGCAAACAAAATGTCCAGGTAGGATAGGTGGGAAATGGCTGTGCTGAATTTGATATCAAAGGGCACATCCAGGGAGTGTCTGTGAGTGCTGCTGGGTGTGATTTCATCCTTTATTGTTCCTCAGTCCAGGGAAAAGGCACTTTCCATTCTCCTTAGCTTTGCCAGGGCTCTGTGGGCTCTGAGGCTCCAGCTGGAGCTCTGTGGTGTCTCCATTTCCATCAGCAATAAAGAACCCACAGGGCAAACCCATCTTTAGTTCCCCCCTGATCTCCCAGGGGGTCCCAGGCAGCCCCTGTGACACAGAAGGACAGGAGAGCTCAGGCTGGGAGAGGACCCTTGGAGCCTGGGACAGAGAGGAGGAGAACTGAGCAGAAAGTGTAATCATCAGCAAAACGTGCCAGAGGAGGAGAGCTTTTGGAGAATAGGATGTTGTTCAAGGAGGTGAGGCAGGTCCAGTGCTTGGATATTTTCAGGGAAAGAGTGGTAAGGAGTTACCATTCGTCATAGCTGGAGATAATTGAGGCATTTGGGGAGCAATGATTGGGGAAATGGCCACAGATTCACTCCATTTGAAATTTAACTTTTTTTAAAAAAAATGGGATGGTCTTTGTTCCCCTTTCTTTGATGTTCTCACAGGATATTCCAACATTCCCTGTGCCCTGGGTTTCCACACAATATGATAGGAATGCAGTGTGGGCACCATCTCTGGGAACTGACAGTTTGGGATTCTTGGATTAAAAGGCACAATAATAATAGAAAAGGGCCAAATGACTCAAATCTTCACATTTTGAGGTTTGCTGGCTTGCAGGAGCTGCTCCGGGGCGTGCAGCTTTGCCTTTGCACGGATTATTTATTCTCTGTTCTGAAATATTTGCAGATTGACAAACTGCACTGTTTGGTTTGCTGGAGTGATGAACCAGTTCTCTCAGCAGTTCAATATCTTGTGATCATCTCAGGAATGTTTTTTGTTGGGGTTTTAATGGCAGAGAAATACAGGCAGCATTAAGAGGATGAGCTGCACTGAGCATCCCTGCTCTGCCTTTGATGACTCTGATCCATTTGGGAAGTCAACAAAGATGGAAGAGAGAATAAATCTGCCCTTCCATGGCCATCTTTATACAGTCTAAAATAACACATAGGGTAATTTTCCTTCTTTTTCTGAAGCTAAGTGCTTTTTTGTGGATCTCCAGCCTGAGTTTTTCACTCCTGCAGTACATACTTGGAGCTGATAGCTCTCATCTTTTATGGCAGAAATTGCTGAAGCTGAGTAATTAAAGTTATTCTTGACTTCTCTTATTTACTGGAAACGACTGAGCTGAATCATAAAAGACTGAGGATTGTACTTTGAATGGTTTCCTGGATACTTTGCTGCTAGCAAGTAATTCCTTAATGGCATATCCACAACAACAACAACAACAAATGTTCTGGAATGGAATCTGACACTCACTTGTGCTCTTTATTCCCTGGAGTGATCCCTGGTGGATGCACACCAAGGAGGTGCTGCTTTCCCAGGGTGCTGTCCAAACCTTTTCCATGCATTTGGCTTTCTAAATATTATTTAAAATCTATTACTGCCATTAAAAAAATTTTTTTGTGCACTCCACAGTTTCACCTTCCATCTTTTGCAGGCTGGAGCAGGTGCAGTGTGAGAGCATCACCTAACAGCACACTCACTTCCTGGGTGGCATGTATGAAATGAAATGAAATTCACAAATATGGGTGACTAAATTTAAAAAAATAAATAATTCTTGTCCTGCACTGGGGTCCCTCCAAACTGTCCCTCTCATTTTGGTTGAGGTGGCTTAGCTTGTGTCCAAGAAATAAAGGAGCTTGTTATTGCAATAATAGTTATTTTCTCTCCAAACAGTGAACTTTTGTGGAAAAAGTTTTCTATGAGGTGAGCCTGGAGGATGTTAAGTCATTTAAAAAAGCACAACCACAGATTGTGATGCTCTGTATAGCTTATTAATCACAGAGGTGTGGTTTTTTTTCCTCACCTAATTCCTTACTTATTTTTCAGACTGTCAGAAGGGTTTGGGTTGGAAAAGACCTTAAAGATAATCGAGTTCCAACTGGATATACACCAAGTTTCAAACTGGTGTCATTTATTAATCACAGGATCAGCTTTTCCTCACCTGGATTTCTTAATTATTTTTGTTTTAGTTTTCTCACTCTAAGACTCTCCAGGAGTACAGGCTCCTTCAGGCAAGGACAGAAATGTCACTGCAAAGCTGATTTGCTCCCAACAGGAAAATCTACCCTTGATCACAGAGACAGAAACTGAAAAACAAGAATTTGGAAAAACACAGCAGTTTTAGCAAAGTTTGCTGGGTGTAAAGTTGCTTTTAGTGGAGGGTTTTACTTTTAGGAAAGGAATTATTTTGCTTTATACAGGAGGGGTGTGGGAGGGAGCACACCCAGGGTGATGCTGCCCAGAGAAAGAAGCAGCTCCTGGAGAGCTGTCCCCAATTTCGTGGTGTTTGTGTTGATATAAATCATTGCTGTCTCCCTCTCAGCCTCCCCAGGCATTGCCACACTGCTCCAATATTGGAACATCCATTGCTTTCCCCAGCCTTACAAAATAAGGGGTTCCAAACGTTGTTAGATGAGATTGCTGTGGTTTGTTCAGCAGCTTCAACGTTTCCTTTTGCACCCCTTAATGCAGTTTTTTCCTGTTTTCTCCCTCCTCTCACAGTGTTGTCTATCAGAGGATCCATCAGTTCCCATTTTGGTGATGGTTCTTATACATATGGAAGGATTTGATGATGAATCTCTGCTCTCTTTGCAATAACACCTCCTTTATTGCACTCAATTCCACCTTAAAGGAATCATTGAGACATCACACCATTTAAAGTTACAAGTTTTCCTGCCTTTGATGGGCTGTTTCCAGGGGCTCCATCCCACCAGGGACAGACAGAGCTGGAAGGAATCCTGTTTGCTAATTACTGCCAGCATTTAGAAACAAATCACAGGGCACCACAGTGAGTCCAACCCAAGGAACAATAACATCTGAGTCTTTGGAATTGCTAAGGAAATGAAGACTGAATAGAACTTGAAGGCAATTAAAGCCTTTATTTCTATTTTATTATGGAATAAATACTCCAGGATATTTTCATTTGCTTCACTTTTTGTTTGCTCACGGGGTCTGCTTGTTAATGTGACTGGGATGTATGAGAACTCCTTAATTAACCTGTTTTTGTGGGCATCTCGTGGTTTCTATGAAATGTGTGTGCTGACAGCTCTGGAACAATAGTCCAAATAGAAATGACAGATTTGTAAGCATTGGCCAACTAAAAACTGTTCAAGAAACGCAGTTTTTGAATTATAGGACCAGGCTTCTCTGCAAATTGGAATTCAATTCAGTTAATTGAATTCACTGGATCCATGGCAATTTGCATAAAGTTATAATAAGAGCGTGGTTATCTTTGTAAAAGCTGCAGTTCCGGAATCTTACAATAAAAATGGAATAATATCATTTTTATTTTGTAATAGCCAAATGCAGAAATATCTAAATGGCATGGGAGCAAAATTGAAATATGTCTTTTGCTCTCAATGACAATGAAGTTGATATTCAGCAGTCCCAGGCAGCCCCTTGTGGAGGCTGTGTGGATTGGGTGGATGTTGGTCTGTTTGTCCATCACACCCAGTCCTCTCCTGGAGCTTTGCTTTATTCCAGTTTGTATTGCATAAAGTAAACAGAGCTTTTGCTGAAGGCCTGGAAGCAATTCCTTCACACAGGAAATTCCTGTTTCCTCTGTGCTGAGTCTGGGATCCGTGTCCTTGTGCATCCTCTGGCTCGGGGATGAACTCTGCAGGTGTCCTGCAGGTATTTCCTGCAGCAAATCTCCTTCCAGACCTTTCCTTCCCCATTTCTCCTGGGAGTAAATTCAGTCCCTGCACTCCCAGTGCTTTGTGTCACTCCTGGGGCTGTGCAGGGGTTTCACAAGGATGTTGTTTTGGGTTTTTTTAAAGGTTTTTTAAGCTTTTTGATGTTTACATTCTTGTAACTGATTTTTTTTTTTACACTTTATGTAAATAACTTATTGTTTTACATTCTTTTATGGAAGAGAAGAAATTTGATGGGCTGTTGGTTTGTCCAGTGTCCTTGGAGAGGTGGCACTTTCACCCTCCAATCCACTGCCACTTTTGGAAATCTATAAATGTTAGAGTCAGAAATTAAAAAGTCCCTTTTTTACCTTGAAAAGAGCAGCAAGTCCACATCATGTTATTTCATGTCCTAAGGACCCTGGGGAAAGAATCTGTTTGCTTAAAGATAAAAGTGGCAATTAAATATTTGTTATGTTGACCTTAGGAATTGGTGAATGCGATGCTTAAACAAAATATCTGTAAAGCAATAAACCTGCAAGTTGAGGGGAGGAGGAAACATCTCTGCAGCTGCCCTCGCCGCAAGAAAATCCTGAGAAAATGTTTTCTGTTGTGGTCTTTGAAGAGGAGATTTCAAGAGGAGTCTGCTCCACAAAGTGTAAACAGAGATGAAGGAAAGGTTCAGGCAGAGGGAAGCAAGGTGGTGCTTCACTTCCATCCCTGCTGCAGAGCCTGCTCAGCCCCCAGCATTTAATCAGCATCCTGATTAAACACAGGGCCTCTCCTCTCACCTTCTGTGGAGACAGCAGGGCTCACTCTGCCTTTTGCCTCCCCGGGTGTCAGAGGCTGGCAGTGAGGATGCTCCCCTGGGCAGGGTGCTGCTCCCTCCCTCCAGCAGGCTCAGCTGCTGCTCCCCAGGGATGCAGGGCAGGGAGAAGCCTCCTGCACAGCCCAGCTGAGGGCACAGCAGCAGGGATGAGGCAGGGAGGTGCAGGCAGCAGCTCCTGCATCCCTGGTGCAGCCCAGCAGGTTCTGCTGCCTCACAGAGCATCCCTGGACACCCCAACTCTCCTCTCCTGGCTGCTCCTGAGCTCCTCTTCTCTCTTTGCTGCTGAGACAGAATCCTCTGCTCAGAGCTCAGCAGTTCTGGGCTTTTCTTTTAGAGGCACAGCATTGATTCTTTGAGGAAATTGCCCCTCTTCATGACCAAAGAGCTTGTGCAGGAGCAGAGACCTCCCCGTGCAGCATGGCGCGCTCAGAGCTCAGCAGTTCTGGGCTTTTCTTTTAGAGGCACAGCATTGATTCTTTGAGGAAATTGCCCCTCTTCACGACCAAAGAGCTTGTGCAGGAGTCAGAGACCTCCCCGTGCAGGATGGCACTGCGTCACCCCAGAGCCCAGCAGCAGTAAAGCTCTGCAGGAGGAGCAGCAGCAGCTCAGCCAGGTATAGCAGGCACAAAAAGAGGAAAAACTATCTGGCATAAGTAGAGTTTGTCTGGCTGTTGCATTCTCTGGTAGAGTATAGAAATTATTTGTGGAGAGAGCAGCCTTCATTGGGGATGGAGGGGTGGGACAGTGCAATGCCTGATGCCTTTCACCTGTGCTTTCAAACTTCTGGGCTTTGTGGCTTTAATATTAATTCTTTCATTTAAATGCTGAGAGGTGAGTTCAGAGAAGGATGTGCTTTGCCCAGGAAGACTTTTCACATTGGTTCCTTGGAATGTTTTGAAAGCAGAAATCAGAGTTGTGGGATAAATGTTGAAACATTTAAGTATTTGCTTTTATTCTTAAAAATACTTCAGAAATCAATGGCTGAGAGCTGTAGCACACAGGAAGCCCTCGATCCATGTGCTGATCCTTCCTGCAGCCTCCTGGATCCCTCTGGCCAAGGGCAGCAGTCCATAGCTCTAAAACCAGCCCCACATTTTGGGTCTTGCCCTGGTTTTTGCAAGGTTTTACAGTTCCCGAGCACTGGCAGTGACACTGGGGATTGATAACGGAGTGTCTTTGGGGGAATGGATTTTTGGAGACATTGTGTGACCTTAGGAAATGCCACTCTGCAGTTCCATGTGCCTGTCACACCCTGGGTTTAATGCTCTGTCCCTGGATTTTGGGCTCTTCTGGCTAAAGCTCAGAACCTTGGAGCTGGAATTGCTTTTCTTTGAGGAGCGGGGGAGCTGCAGGAAATCCTGCAGATGATTTTTCTGCAGACAGTTTTTTGTTCTGGACAGGCACCAGGTGAAAACAGAGAAAAGCACAGCATGGAAATGTCCCAGGTTGAGGACAGGGAATGTTCTCCTTGAGTTTGGCTGGGGAGAACATCCCAGGACATGTTCCAGGTGAGAACAGGGAGCATTCTCCTTGAATTTAACTGGGGAGAACAGCATGGAAATGTCCCAGGGTGAGGACAGGGAATGTTCTCCTTGGGTTTAACTGGGGAGAACATCCCAGGAAATGTCCCAGGGTGAGGACAGGGAATGTTCACCTTGGATTTCACTGGGGGGAGCATCCCAGGTAAAAAGAACAGCAGTGACCTTCGTGCTGCCAATGTTCCACAGGGTCTAAGGGGTGGAATGAGGGAGAGACTGAGCAGAGATGATGGAGTTTCCATGGAATGTGACACCTGGGCCTCAGGAATGGGCACCCTGCCCTGCCCAGGCACCTGGGGGTGGAGGGGGAGCTCTCAGAGCTAAGTGTGAGCCATAAGGGGCAGGTTTCTTGCTTCCAGCATTTTTTTCCTCATGGAAAGCAGAACTCGCCCTCATTTCAGAACAAAAAACCTCCCCAGTGAGCAGCAGTGAATAGGCTGATAGGAGCATTATGGAAATAATTAATTTTCTTAGGAATGTTGGAATTTCAGGGTTTCTGTAATGATCAGGGGTAGGGCTTCAGCACAAATCAAGGTACCAAAACCCAAGGCTCTCAGCAAGGCTTCTGCAAATGCACACATTTCCCTTTCAAATGATAAAGATCTGTGTATTTAAATATACAGATCTATTTCCCCTGAAAATAGTAAATAAACCCACACTGAGGTCTTGCTTCTACATTAAGAGGTCTAAAGCTTTTAAATTAAGAGGGGTTTTTAACTTTTTATGCTGGCCACAACCCAGCCTGACCTTAGGCACTTCCAGGGATCCAGGAGCAGCCACAGCTTCTCTGGGCATCCTGTGCCTCATTAACTCCAGGGAGGAATTTTTAAATAATATCTGAATACTAGTAATAATATAGTAATCTGAACCGATTTCCACTTTCCTGTCATTCCAGGCCCTTGTTTCTCTCCATCTCTCTTCTTTTCCAGTGGAAAAGGGGAGAGGTGGGGACAGGCAGGTGGAATTCCAGCAGGTGGAATAAAAGAGCAGATTATCAGCTTTACTCTCACCGAGCTGTAAAAATTATTAAATGAAAGGTTTCTCTACTGATTTCATAAAGAAGTCCCTGGTATTCTTAAACCCCTGAGGAACGTAGCAGAAAACAGTATTTTCTGTATCCTTTAAATGCTTTATTGCACTTCATTTGAAGCCCTTTATTGCTGAGAGCAACAGATACCATCCCAGATTTTCCCTGCTTTAGTTTTGGTAATGTTATTTCTGATTAAACTTCGAGGCTGTCGTATATTGAAACCATGAAATAGTTAAATTTTTTATGAGAGTGATGAAAATCCTATTGCTTTTGGGTTTCAGAGTATCAATAGCCTGAGCTGAACAAGTCAGACCTCATTCCCAGGAAGCCCCAGTGCAGGATCTGCCCTTCTCTGTGGTTTTTTTGCCATCCTGGGAATATAGGTTCCTTTTAAAGGAAAACATCTTTGCACCTTTCCAGCCACCCAGGCTCTGGGGCCATGCTGGGATCTGGGATTTCTTGGAGTTGTTAATTCCTGAGCTGCCGTTTTACCTCTTGGCTCCAGCGACACTGTGCATTTGGCTCAGAAGCAGGAATAAATCAGAATTTGGACTGCTCAGCTCACAGTGCCAGGGGTGCAGCAGAAGTTCTGTGGCACAAGGGGAACCCAGCTCTGCATCCCAGGTAAGATTTGCCTGAATTTATTGCCCTGAAAAGCTTTCTTAGAGCTCTGTTGCCACAATTAAAAGCTCCATATTCTCAAGGAAGCCATAAAGCAGTTCCCTTACACAGCAAAGGGCTGCACCATTACCAGCCTGGATCTGAGCATGGAAAAATGGTGATTTAAACTCTGAAGCATCAGGAGGAGACCAAAGGAATAAAGTGACTCCTGGCAAGATACCAAATGCAGCAGAGCAGATTTTTAAGGAGAGAGCAGAATGAGTGTCCCAGGCAGTTGGCAAATGGACTAAAGAAGGGAAATTTGGGAAACCCTGTGTCAGGGGATGGAACTCAAGTGCTCTGCAAAGGAAATGTAAATAAGGCAATCTGGGTGCAAGGAACAGCTTCGTGCTGAGGGTGTGGACATGTCATTGTGGGGAGATATCGAGTGTGAGGCCACTGGGAGGAACCTGGGAACAGCTGCCACATGCACTGGTGAGTGACTGTGGAGGAAAGGATTAAGAAACCTTAATAAGTGGTTTATAGTGAGAAGAGATGTTTAAGAGGAAATTAACTGCCTTTAGCTGCTTTTTGGTGTTTAAATGTGTTTAAAAATACCTGTATAAGCTAAGAACTAGACTAAAAAGCAGATCCTGCAGCCTGGTGGTGGGTGGTACCATTCCAGAGATGTGAGGGCTTTGCCTGTGGAAAAGGCAGGATCTTGGCTGTTTTCTGGGCAGGCTTTGGTGGATATCAGTGAGAAAAAATGATGTACATGAAGTATGCAGTGGATGTTATGGGGATTTTTGAATGAATTTTGAATGAGTTGGAGATGGGGCTCTACGTTTTTTAGATGATGTGATTTATTGTTCTTATCTTCCACATAGACAGGAAGGGGGAGTTCAGGTCACATCTTCACTGTGTGGTTCAGAAGGTCACAAGACCCTTAGTTACACAACCTATTAAGGATTTACTGACCAATAAAACCCTGCTAACAAGGATATTTATGTTTTTGAACCAATCCTTAAATATTTTGTTTTATGGACCCATGCTACAATGTAAGCTTTCTTAGATCATCCTGTTATGACACAAAAACCTACAGCGCTGCATTCTAAACTCGCTTACCTTTGTAACTACCTTTATTTTTTCTGTATCTTAAACTCTAAAACTCTAAACTTTCCTCTTCTTAGCTTAATGTGTCTCTGCTTTAAACTACAAATCCACATTCTCACTTCTAGCACCTCAGTTTAGAAGCCTTTTCCAAGGTCTCAGATCAAATCTTGTGTTTAATTCTAAGCTTTGGCTTAGGAGCCCAAAGTTCTGAGAGTTCCCTGCATTTCAGATTCCAGCAAATGCCAGGGATGTGTGGAGTCCTTTTAGGGCACAAGGGCTTGGTGGTGTGTGGGTGATGCCCTCACAGATTTTACCCTCACAGACTGGGGTAAATGTCCTTAGTGACGAGACCCTGTGCTCCAGCAGAGCCCAAACCATCTTTGTGTGAGCTGCAGGCAGTGAAATGTGTTCAGTACCAGGTTCCTCCTGCACCAGGTCCCTGCTCAGCTGTGGTGCTGATGAAGCCATGCCCCGGCAGCTCTGCTGGAAGGTGCAGCTGTGCTGAAGTGGTTTTTGTGCCAGCTCTAGGTTGTTACTGGGACAGGAGCTGGGATGCTCAGGGCAGGCACCTGCTGGGCCCTGCTCCCTCAGGGAAACACAGCCTGTTGTTGTTTCAAGCCTTTTCCAAAGAAAACACCTGCTGTGCCAAGCTCAGGGAGCACCAAACCCCTCAAAGTAAACACATATTGCAGGTGAAATCATGCTAGCGAGGGGAAAAGCAAAGTGGTATTAAAGTAATGAAAACCCACACGAGCTACATCTCAACAAACAGCTCTGAGAGCACGTGTCATGTTGCATTTGTGCTAAGAGATGTTATAAAACTACTCTGGCTCTCTGCAGCTTTCATCTTTATGGATTACTGTGTGAGATCTGTGACAAAACTCAAGTCCCAGCTGAGATTTTCCTCCGGAACTTGAGTACAGATATTGCTGTCCTGGAACTTGTGGCAGAGCAGAACTGGTGTCGTGCACGATAAAATCCATAAATTCTCTGCCAGGTAAAACCAAGCAGCTGCAGTTCACACCAAGCTCTGGGATGTCCCACAGCTGTCTGGAGGTGTTGGTGACATTGCAGGGAGCAGGAGGGGACAGCAGCTGAGCTGGGCAGGGGCAGCAGCACCTCCTGCACTGCAGCTGCACGTCCTGCAGGGCTCCCTGCTTTGGGCAGGAAAAGAAAACCCAAGCCATAAACCAGGCTGGATTAGGCTACACTGATAAATCCTTCATATGTTAAAAAGCTGAGCTGAAATTACTGTGAACTCTGGGGTTTAGGCAGCGTGGGAATTAAAACCATGTTGTGTCAGGTGTTTATTTAAACACTATTTCGTTTATCTTCCTAACATGACAGGTGCACTGATTTGGGCAGGAAGCTTCTATTTTTATCTAAAAAGTCAGGGGATGTGGCTTAGTGAGTTGTTGTGATGCCTGTTACATCTTACGTGCTAATTGTTATGATGCTTTTGGATGCTGAGTTTATTTGCTATAGCTCTTCAACTGTGAAGTTCATTTGTCCAGTCTTCCTGAAGGTTTCTAAAAGGATTACTTGACACTTTTTAAAGCTGAGCTTTGAAAAAATTAATTTATTAAAGAGCAAAGGGCTGCACACAGTGCTGGGGTTTGGCACAGGTTGGGTTCAGGTTCAGCTCCTGGGCACCAGTTTAAAATACAACTGGTTTAGAATTTACTGCACCTCTCAGGGATTTCATAAATAATTCTGGAAGGATCTCTGAAGTTTTGCAAGTGGGGCATGAGAAGCTAATGAGGTTAGGTGGCTGATGAACTTCCCTGCCTATAAATTATGGATTTGAGGAGATTTTATGAAGTGTGTCTCTGTGTGTGTGTGTGCTCACCACCTGCTCCCAGGAGAGGGAGGCTGGAGGGGCATTAAACCATAATGGGGTTTGGTGGGGTGGAAGCAGCAGAGACAGCTCAGTGACCACATCCCAGATGGAAGGAACAGGAAACAATTTAAACCCTCTGCAGGGCTGGGAGGGCTGAACACCACGGCAAGCAGCTCCTAACGCAGGGATGTGCTGCAGCCTCTGGGGGCCCACAGAAATGAGAGATATTGGGGTGACACTGTAAAAGTTATTTCTCATTTGACTCCTTCCAGCTGCCTCTGGATGAGCAAGAGAGGCAGGAGGGCCAGGGAGAAATCCCCAGTTAGTTTATGAGAGTGGGGATTGCAGCCCGGACTGTTTAACATGAAAATGCACTGTGTGGCTGGTTCTTAGTAGGTTAAAACCCCCTGATTATACTGAAAATCTCCTTCCCAGTAGCAAATGGAGGCAGCATTTTCAAGCTAAAGACCAATACAAGGGGGTTAACAAGGTTTTTGCATTTTCCAGACATGCTAACACTGCTGCAGCCTTAAATGTCAATTGATTTAGAATATCTTTTAACCTTATGTCAATACTGGGGTTTAGTGTAACTTTCCCACAAGAAATCTCCAGAGGGATCTCTATGCTTGCTATTAGAGTTTCTTTGAGCCTGTTATTGCCTTAAATGCTGTTTTTGCCAGGCACTGCCCGGGTGTTACACGTGTGAAGTTGTGTAAGCACTGTCACTGTGGTTTTTCATCAGGAGCTGCTCTGCAGCATCACCCTCAGAGCAGCTGCCAGCACGTCAGGAAACATCTTCGAAGCCTTTTTCCTCTGGCACTACAACCCAAAAGCTTGTCTTTCCTACCCTTTTATACCAAATTACTTGGATCTGTCCCCAGGCTGGGGTTGGTGATTATAGCTGAGTGTTGTGACAGGTTTTAGTGGGCTACTCGGAGCCATCCTCTGGAAATGAACATTTTTGGGAAGTGTATGGAGACAGGCTCTCAGGATGGTTGTGTTCAGTTCCTTTCTGTTGGAAAGGTGTGTTTGGGGTCAGCTCTGGGCTGAGCATTGCAGGCACCTCCAGCTCTGGGGCCACAAAATATCAAAGCAGGCAGGCTCTCAGGATGGTTGTGTTCAGTTCCTTTCTGTTGGAAAGGTGTGTTTGGGGTCAGCTCTGGTCTGAGCATTGCAGGCACCTCCAGTTCTGGGGCCACAAAATATCAAAGGCATGGAGCTGCTGAAGGAGTCCAGGAGTCCAAAATATCCAGAGCATGGAGCTGCTGAAGGAGTCCAGGAGTCCAAAATATCCAGGGCATGGAGCTGCTGAAGGAGTCCAGGGGAGACCATGGAGCTGCTCCAAGGTCTGGAGCCAGGCTGGGAGAGCTGGGGGTGCTCACCTGGAGAGGAGAAACTCACGGGAGAGCTGAGCGCACCTTGCAGGGCCTGAAGGGGCTCCATGAGAGCTGGAGAGGGCCTGGAGACAAGGCCTGGAGGGACAGGACACAGGGAATGGCTCCCACAGCCAGAGGGCAGGGCTGGATGGGAGAGTGGGAATGAGGAATTGTTCCATGTGAGGGTGGTGACGGACTGGGATGGAATTCCCAGAGCAGCTGTGGCTGCCCCTGGATCCCTGGCAGTGCCCAAGGCCAGGCTGGAGCAGCCTGGGACAGTGGAAGGTGTCCTTGCCAAGCCTGGGGTGGCACTGGATGAGCTTTAGGCCTTTTCCAACTCCTCATTCCAAAGTGATTTCCCAGCAGCAGAGATGTGCCAGCTGCCCCAGGCCTGTGAGGAGCTGAGACCATCACAGCAGCCCCCTGCTCCTGAGCCACAGGGCCACCTCAGCCCAGGCCCCTGGGCAGCAGGAGATCTCCTGATGGAGTTCCTGCAATTTCAAATGCAGGTCAGGATTGGTGGAAGTCGTCTGAAATTTTTAACTGCACTCAAATTAACCCCCGTGTGGTTTTTTAATGGTTTCTCTGAACTTCCTGCTCAGCTGGAGGAACGTTTCTCTGAAGGAAAATGTGGAAACAGCCAATGGCCACGTCTTCATCACAATGAAATGGAATCCTTTCACGTCTGGGTTTAAAGGCAGACTGGGCTTTCTGAAAGTAACTGATCTTTGTATAAAGTTTAATATCTTTACAACCTCCAAGTCTGAGGGCTGCTGGGCTTGAGAACTTGTGCAGAAGGGAGCAGGCAGAAGGAACAGACAGATAAACTGAGGGACATTTAAAAACCAGCATCTTTGTTGGCTGAAATTAAATATTGTTATATCTCCCGACTCAAAACAGTTCAGTTTTCAGTGCCTGCTGTGCCTTTACTGGGATGTTCTCTCTTGTGCAGTGATTTAAAAAGAAAATTAAGAGGAAGAAATAATTCTCTCAATATAAATACTTATTTTTCCTTTTTTATCTATAACTTCTTGCTTACTTTGGGTATTTTATAGAGTTCCCCTTGACAAAGTAGCGGTCATAAAATACTGGGGAATGTAATGATTGTGCTTTAATTAAAATAAAATGTAAAAAGAGCTTCAGTTAAATGTTGGCTAAGGTTTATAATGTGTGTAGTTCTTTTTCAATGGGTATCCTATACCTAGAATTGATTTAACTGATAAATCGGATGATGCAGATATTGATAATTTATTTTTTCTTCCATCTGGCGATATTTCTGTTATTTCCAGTGTGGTCTTATCCAAAGCCCTTTGGAACTAATAGGGGCCATAAACTGGGTGATTTCTGCTCCCTGGTTGTAGCTCCCAGTCATTGCTTTAACTGTGTGAACAGCAGATAAATTAACACTCTACTGCTGTAACTTCAATTGTACAATTGGAGTTTTACTGCATGCAGTAAATTCTTATCTAGCCACCAAAAATTCCCTTTAATTCCGTGGCAGGGGAGGACTGTGACAGGGTGTGGGGCTTTCTCCTCGTTCCCTGCTGGAATCTCAATCCACCCCCTGGTGCCTTTGGAGTCTCCTGGCAGCTGCAGAGTGGCTTTGCTCCAGTGCCTGCTCAGGCTCTTCCCTCCCACCCCAAATTTCATTTGGACATTTTTTACTCATCATTTTCTCAGTCTTAATGTTCTAATTCCATACTCTGTTTCCTGGTTTGGAACTTGTATTTTATCTTCAATTCAGGATGTTACAAATTTATTTTTATTTTTTTTAAAAAGAAATCGTCCCACAATCACCCAGACATCTCAAAGAAATTTTGCCAAATATGGGATCTATTAAATTTGAGCTGACAGCTTCATCTATGCAGAAGGAAAAGTGGAGAATACCAACATGGCTCCTAAAGTTAAGATGCAGACAGAGGTTGAAATGTTGGCAATTAGCATTTTGAGGGGTATTAAAATGGGCTTGAATGGGCTGGTTTGGCACAGCACTGGGACTTGTGGCTTTTCTGGGGTCCAGCTGGTAGCTGTACCCCTTGCAGCCTGGATGGGGGTGAATTCCCAAAATCCCAGAATGGTTTGAGCTGGAAGGAACCTTAAATCTCAGCTTCTTCCAGCTTCCCTTGACCTAGTTGCTCCAAGCTCAACTTGGCTTTGGACCTTTCCAGGGATGGAGCATCCAGAGCTTCTCTGGGCACCCTGTGCCAGGGCCTCTGCACCCCTGGAGTAAAGAATTCCTGCTCAGCTTTGGAGAACAGGCTGAATTTGGTGTGAACTCCCCTCTTTATTCATCCAGGCTCAATCCATGCAAGGTGGGAGAAGAATCCCAGGCTCAGGGCAGGGCTTGAAGCAGGGAAAGGCTTTAAAATCCACAGGTGGCTTTGGTGCTGGTGTGCATGCAGACCCTCAGGTCCCTCCTGGCTCCTTTTCTCTCTTCCTGTGCCCTTTGAGGAGCTCTTGGCAGCTCCTGCAGGGCCCTGGGTGGGCAGAGCCCCTTCCCAGAGGCAGCAGGAGCAGGTTCTGCTCATCCCACCCAGGCCAAGCTCTGCTGCCTGCAGGGTGGAGGGACAGCAGAGCCCCCAGCCAGGGGTAACAGCAACAAACATTGCTGTTCACACCTTTGGAAGCCCTTACACGCAAATCAGTGTTTGCAAACCTTGTTTCCTTTCATCTGCTGCCTATGACAAGCAAACCAAGGGCTTGATGTGATCTCTCAATAAACCCTGGTGCAGCCATTCCTGAGGTTCCGTGGAGCTGGGCTCGTTATCCGCTGTGGAAATGATCCTTGTTTTGTCTGGCCAGGGGCTTGATTCCTTCAATAATTGATATTCCAGATTGAAAACGAAGCTGTGTGCAGCACCCCTTCCTTGGCTACCTCTGCCAGCTGCTCAGCACATCCAGCCTCAGAGCCTCCGGCAATGAGGGAGCTCACAGGAGCCTTATTTATTTATTTTTGCTACGCTTAGTGCAAGGATGTCTGTAAAAAAAAAAAACACACTCGCTCTATAAAAGATGGCAGAGGCAGGAAGAGGCAGTAATTTCATGTAATCTGCATAGTCAGTGTGGGGAAATGGCAGAGTGTTTGCAGCCCTCTAATAGGGATTGTAAACAGGCACTTTATGGTGCTCTGCTGGAGAACAGCTCCCATCAATTACACCCAGAGCAATTTCTTTGTTTTCATTCTGAAGTTTTATTTCCTTTTATGTTTAGTAATTAAATCAGAGCGGGAGGATTGTGTTGTGGGTACCGAACAGCAGCAGGGATTGCAGGGAGGTGGCACCAGAGTCACTTTGCTCTGCTGTCAGCCGCAGGTCATGGCACAGGGATGGGTCACCTCCCCTGGGACAGCCAGCAGCTCCTGCCCTGCTCCCACCTCTGAGGCTTCAGCCACAGCTTTTAAATCATTTCTCACAGAGGTTTCCTGGCCCAGCATCTCCAAGGAGCTCTCAGGTGCAAAGCCCACATGGCCATGGGCAGGTGGCTCTCATGGCCAAAATCTGTGGCCACATCAGGCAGGCTCTGCTGTGCCCTGGTAGTTTCCAGCTGCAGTTCTGAGGGTTTGAGGTGCTAACAAAGGCTCTGTGTGCTGAGACACCACTTTGTTCTCTGTTGGAGCCTATTTATGCCCTGAATTCCAAGCCAGAGTAACCCAAACCACATCGCTGCCTGAGCAGCAGAGCTGCTTCTCTTTCCACACCAAACCCCCAAAAATCTGCTGCTGTCTGAGCTGCCTCGAGGGAGCAGATGCCTCCCCTGGCATCTGTTGGCTGCTTGGCTTCATTTTGGAGGATTTGCTCTCCCAGTGGGAGGGAAAACTTTGTGTTCAGGCCACGCTGAAGACTTGAGCAGTTCAGTGAACTGATGTCAGGGCTGAATTAATCTGCTCTGGAGGGCCATGGTCAAGGCTAGACCTCCACAGCATTGATTCCCTATCAGTTTGCGGGGGTATAAGCTCAATTTTTAATCAAAATAACACATTTAAGTGCAAACCCAGACTATTCCACAGCAAAATATCACCAACTGGATCTTGACTCAGCTGTGTCTTCAGTTTAGATTTGCTAGGAAACAGTGACCTCACCATTTCTGCAGTCAGAAAAATCCCAGAGGATGCTCGAGAGTGGTGCTGTGCCTTCACTTGATATCCCAGGAGTGATCCTGGCCTCGCTGCTGGAAATAATCCAGAGATAATGGGAGGAAAAGCAGGCTGTACATTCTGTGTTTGGCTGTGCTGTCTCCCTGTGTGGGTTCTGCAGTTTCACAGCAGCAACTGGTGAGAAATGAGCACCCAGAGCAGGCTGTGGGCAGAGAACTGCTGAAAGCAGCAGGGCTGGAGGCAGGCACCTTCCAACACACACCAAAAAAAAGGGATTTAGTTGTAAAGAGGATGGCAGGCAAGTGGGAGGAGTGGCTGTGAGGGAGCCTGCGTGGTCTGGGCTTTTCCTGGGCACCCCCTGGAGCAGGGAATGCTTTGTGCCACCTCCACCCAGATTTTGTCAGGGCTGCTCAGCACCCAGAGCTCCCTGGGATGGTGTGTGTCTCACAAATCACTTGGCAGCAGAGGCAGCCCTGGTGTGGCTCCAGTGCTCTCACAGAAATCTCTGGAACACCTCCTCTGGGCTGGGCTTGGACTGGCACCATCTCCTGCCCAGCCTGGAGCAGCCCCAGCTCCAGCTTGGCCCCTGTGGGAAACACATTCCAGCTCCAGGACAGCCTGGGAGCTCTTAATTCCATAGAAATGGGCAAAGTGTAGAGGTGTTTTTCCTTTCTTCTGCTCTCAGGTCTCCCCAGCCCCTGCTCTTCTCCTCACTCAGCATCCCCAACTCCCTCAGTTCCAGGAAATCTTTAAAATAAACTTTGAAGGGAAAAAAACCCCACTAAATAATCATGTAACAGGGATATCAAAATGATTGGTGAGGCTTACTTTTTTTCCCCCTTCCCTAGATGATTTTTTGATTTAACAAAGCAGTTAAAAACGTTTGAGGTCCAAGCATCTCAATTATCTGGGTTGGAAGCCTTCTGCCAGTAATAGGTGATGAGGGAATTGTTGTTTTGATAGCCTCTGTTCCCAGGAATACACAGAGAACTGCCTTCTCACCAGCTTCTCAAAGTTAATAAACGTGCTTGTTGTTTTTCTTCTCCAAGTTCCATTTTATACTCCTAAGAAAGCTCCAATTTGTACCTCTGAAGGAAGGCAAAGCATTCTTCAGCAGGAGTATGTGTGTGTGTCCACTGGACTGGAGCCTCCCTGAGGAGCTCCCATGGAGAAAACTCTCCTTTTGTCTTGGAAATCAAAGGGATTGTTCTGTAAGCTCCAGAAGTAAAAGGTAAAAAGTCATTAAGATGCTGATTTTGGAGATGATATGCAAATATCTTCAATATTTTTACATCATTTTTTTTTCTCCTGGACAAGATGTCACCGTCTGATAATGTGGATTTTGGGAACAGACCTATCCAAAGGGAATGATAGCTTTGAACGTTGCTTATCTAAATTTGTTTGGAGAGTGAAACTACCTTGATTCCTTATCTCAAAGCAGTGATTTAAGGATAACAGGAGCTCCCTTGGCAGCAGAGTCCTGGGAGCCTTATTCCCAGTGCAGCATTCTCTCAAACTGAGACAGCACTCAATTAACCCTTCTTTCTGTGGGAAATTTCTGCTCAAAAGTCAGCTGCAGTTTGATATTCCAGTCTGACAACTTATTTTGGCATTAAGGGGTTTGCTCAAAGGCTTGCAGGAGGGGCTGGGCTGGCTGAGCTCTAATCCAGGGCTCTCACTGAGAGCTTTGCTGCCAGGAAAAAGCAAAATTGGACATGTAATGGTCCTTACAGACCACTTTTGCTAATGATGGACTGCTGATGCAGTTAGGAGAGAAGAAGTGGACTTAGGGAATACCAACTCAAATATTTTTTGCTGCTTTGAGTTATTTTACTCTCCCTAAAGCTGGCATCTTTTGAGGTTTGTAATTTATTGCTTGGCTACATGGGATAGCCCCTCGCTTTAATCTCCCAAAACACTGCACTGCAAATGTCACTTGGTGAAGGTGGAAATTGGCTTTAAATTGGTGAGTTTTAAGGTAACTGATCCAGACAATCTTTAGTAAAAGTCCCTCTAAAAGAGGATAAATTCTAATTTGTAGAAAATGCCAGGCTAGGAAGTTTCACTGCTTGTAGCTTTTTATTATGATAATGTTGCTCCTTGTTGGAATTAAGCTCCTCAGAATTTGTGGCTGTTTGTGTGTGGATGTTCTCTGAGAGCTGCTGCCTCAGGTGAGCATTTCCCAATCCATCCCTTGATGGAAAAGGTAGAACAATAAACAGTGAGCCCTAATTAACACCCCCAGCCTTAATTCAGCCTTGTCTCCAGCCACCCCTTCTCCTTCCCTAGGGATGATTTATCCTTGCATTATCCAGGTTTTCCAGGGCAATTTGGAGTTTCTGAGGGTGAGACTCCAGAGTTAGGGGTGTGATGGTGCAGTCAGTGGCTGGCTGGTGATTAAAAGTATGTAATTACTTTTTTTTTCCTGTGGAAAGCTGTGCTGTGATTCAATGAACTTGTGGCTCAGCTGGGAATATCCATGTTTAGGGTGGATTGTTGCTTCCAAGGGCCTTTCAGTGGTGACCCAGGTGTGTGGGTGACACTGAATGTTAAAAGTATAAATAATCCAGTCCCTCTAAATCAGGTTTTAAGCTGTGGCTTTAGGTTCTGCATAAAGATAAACTGGGAATGCTCTTCCAGACCCAGTCAGAAAGGGATGGTGCTGCTGAGAGGGATTTCCACCTGTAATTCCAGCAGCAGAGAAGCCTCTCCCTCTGCCCCACTGCTGGCAGAGCTGTCCCACAGCTGGGTTTTTGGGAATACATGGGATGAGCATGAATTAGGGAACACTTAACACCAAAAAAACTCCATGGAATAAACAGTATTTAAACTGCAGAGGTGGTAATTCATGGCAGTGGGCACTCCTGAGTGATTCCAGCAGGAATCTTCGCTGGTGCTGCTGGAATTTGTTCCCTGGATGGGATGGATGCAGCTGTGTGACAGCCAGGACGTGGCTGGGGCACAGCTCACAAAGGCCTGACAAGTACAAATGGCTGGGCTGAGCTGGGAAATTCTGTCTGTGCAGCTGCTGGAACTTCCCTGGCCCAGGGAAATGAGATCTCTATCCAGGAAACGGCACTGAGAGCCCAGAGGGGAGCACAGTGTGAAATCTGACATTGTTTTCTCAGACAATTCATTTTTGGGACAGCCCAGACTGGATTTTGCCTGGAATGCAGAATGGGGGGAAAGCACAGAGTGGATTTTGCCTTTGGAAAACACTCTCAGGAACAGGATGGGACTGTTGGGGCCTTGGTGATCCTTCCAGCTGGGACATTCTGTGATTCCCATTTATCAGGCACGTGCTCTGAGTGTGTCACTGTTTTATCAGGCACAGTGTGCCTGTACCTCTCCCACAGTGTGGGAATTGTGTGTCAGTCCAGCTCCAGGAGGGATCATTTCAGATCTGAGCTAGACCAGGGTCTGCCAGATGTGCAGAGAGTGAGGAGAGCTCAGTGGGAGCTGCCACAGGCGTGTGCCCACTGGTCTTCATCTCCCCCACCCTCCTTTTCAAAATCCCTTTTGTTTTTTTCCTGACACAAAAGGGAAAATTATTGTTTATCTCAGAATTTACAACCACAAAAAAAAAAAAATCCCACAGGAAAAAAAAGAAACAAAACAAAAATACAACTTTTTTTTCTTTGAGTGCTGAAAAAAAAAATCAATGTGTATATGTCAGAGAACTACTGCTGTGAAATTTGCATTTTTGGGGACACTTCTTTCAGGCATCTTCTATTTTTGGCTGCTCAGCTTTGCAGGTCACTGACTGCAGCTGCTGGAGAGAGCCTGGGACACACAGCCTGTCCCCTGACACAGGCCTGGGTTAGCAGAGGCTCTGGGTTACAGCTGGATCTGGGTTAGAAGGCTGACTTCTGCTGCATCTGGGCCATGGCTGCTGTTCAGGAGGTGGCAGCTGCCTGTGCCCAGGTGCTTCATCTTTATCTGTTCAGTTCCTTTCACAGATAAAGCCATTTTCTGTCACTTTGGGAAAAGCCTCGTTTGCCTGCTCCATGCAAAGGAACCTCCCTGACCAAAGCTGAGCAGCTCCTTTAACCACAATTCTAGAAATTGGTTCTGTGCTCCAAATCAGACTGAGTGACCACAGGGTTGTCCTTATCCCAGTTTCAGGGTCAGATGGGGAATGACCTCTCCTTTAACAGGCAGCACTAGGCCTGGGGAATCCCAGGGTTTGGAATTCTCTCCGTCACCTTCTAAACATTTGTGCTTCTGGAACCAAACACTGTTTGTGTCCTCAAAATCCAGACTGAAATTTAGCTTGCAAATCACCAAGGAACATCAGGAATGGGTGTTTGGAGAGGGGAAATGGAGAACAGTGCTTTGGGGTAGCTTTGCAGGCTGGTTTTGGGAACTTTACTGGGGCTCAGCCTCTTCCCTCAGGCAGCAAGGGGAAATGGCCTGGAGCTTCACCTGGGGAGGTTCAGGCTGGATATGAAGAAAAATTTCTTCACGGAAGAGTGGTGAAACATGGGAACAAGGCTGCCCAGGGAGGTGGTGGAGTCACCATCCCTGGAGGTGTCCAAAGCAAGTAGATGTGGCACTTTGTGATATTTTTGGTGGGCATGGTGATGTTTGGTCAAGGACTGGATTTGATGATCTCACATGTCTTTCCAACCTTAATTATTCCATAGTTCTGCTCTGACTCCTGAAGCACCTACCAACCCCACCTGTGAGGAGTAGCGACCTTTCTATAGATGTTCATTAGAAAAGGTGTTCATTCTTTTTTTTAAGAAAAAGAGGGGATTTTTGGAACCTCAGAAAACTTTCTGTGCCTCAATTCCATAGTTCTGCTCTGACTCCTGAAGCACCTACCAACCCCACCTGTGAGGAGTAGCGACCTTTCTATAGATGTTCATTAGAAAAGGTGTTCATTCTTTTTTTTAAGAAAAAGAGGGGATTTTTGGACCCTTGTGGCTTATTTTCAACTCTTTTTTTTTCTTTTTTTTTTTTTTTTCCCTTGGTGCAGAAGAGTGGAATTTGAGCTTCTCTTGTATCTTGTCTTGCTGCCTGTGCTATTTCTATATTTGGCCTGCAATATCCCCCACTGTAGGTGCTGTTTGGCTGTATTTTCCATCTGCTCTTTTCCTTGAACAGCTCAAGGAGCAGCTGAACGTGGCACTCAGAGCTCTGCTCTGAGTGACAAGGTGGGGATTGCTCCCAGGTTGGACTCCATCATCTTGGAGATCTTTCCCAACCCAAACAATTCTGTGATTTTGTGCCCTCAGCAGCTGCCCAGCCCCTCTTCAGGTGTAACCAGATCTTTCCCAACCCAAACAATTCTGTGATTTTGTGCCCTCAGCAGCTGCCCAGCCCCACTCCAGGTGTAACCACAGAGCAGTGGGCTCACCCCAAGCTCTGCTCTCCCTTCTGCAGCCAAGCCTGAAGATGATTTTTATGATTCCCCACTCCTGTTTCAGAAGCTGGGTGCCTCTGAGGAGCTTTTGGCAGCAGAATTAATGTCAGCAAGGGAAGCAGCGAATCCCCTGCTCCTGCCCTGGGGTCACAGCTGTGGCAGCCCCAGGGCTGCAGCACCTCCAGCCTAACAAGTGCCCCATTAGTGCTGAGTGGTTTGTGCTCCTCCTCTGCCGAGGTGATTAAAAGCTGCCTGTTGCTGTCTGTCTGTGCAGCACGCTTCATTAGCAGTGATTTATTTGGCAGCTGAGCAGAGCTGGCACTCTGCAGCACACCAGTGGGCACAGCAAAATGGGAGATGAGAGCTGAGGCTGCTCCTGCTGCTGCTCTTCAGGGTCTTGATGCCTTTTTGGGATTACCTAAAAACAGAGGAAAACTTAAGGGAATAAAAAGCTGTTCTATTTATTGAAGGGCCTTCAGGTACATTTAGGACAGACAAAGCCCCCCAGGGGCTGCACCCAAAAATGGACCATGGGTCACGGGTTTTCACACTTTGATAAGTTTGGTCCATTTGCATATTGGGGTTCATCTGCCAATTCCAGCTTCAGCTAATGAAGTCATTGACCCCAAGTTTGCTCCCCCAACTCACTTTTGTTCCCATCTCTGGGGCCTGAGGCAGTGAGGTGTCCTTGACTGCCAGGCCTGGAGAGGAATTGTTGTGTCTGCCCAAACTGGGAAAGCAGCAGCTCCCACTGGGTGTGGAGTTTAGAGTTACACACTAAAGAACTGCAGGGTTACATATGTATGAAAAACAGAAAAGCTGAAATCCTAAGGCATCAGTCTTTGGTGTGTCCTGCAGATTTTCCTTCAGAATATTCACAAAATGGAGAGGTCCTGTAGTGCAAATTTATCTTAAAAAGTATTTTTCACTTTCCAAATGCATCCATAGATATATCAGCCTCAGAATTTTAATCTCTATTTTGCTTTTACAGAAGTGCTAATCATGAAACATCCAAGCAAAATTACTCACACAGTCACGCCCACAAATGCAGAAAAATTCACCACAAATATTTCTACTCCACACTTGGTTTTTTTCCCCTCCTGCCTGCCTGCAGTCAGAGCTCTTAGAGTCAAGTTTCTTTGGCAGAATCCAATTAGGAGCAAAGGTGCCTTTCAAAAGAATTTGCAATGGCTGCATTGCCAGAAGTGAAGTTAAAAAGACATCTGCACACGTGTGGTGGCACTGGGGTTTCTAATGGGCTGCACTTCCAGACTGAAACTCAGCAATCTCATTTTCATCTCGAAAAAATAACTTGTGTACTGCTGAAAGTGCCTCTGCTTGCTTCTGGAAATGAAATATTAAACTTTGCGAGTTTTCAGGCCTTCAGCAGCAGCACAAACTCCCCTGGGATTTCATAGTCAGGAAACATTTAGGAATGGGAAGGATCTTTTCAATTATCCACCTTTTGCTCGTGCACAAATGTTGCTTTTCCTAAAGCTGCTGCCATAAAAAGTCGATGTGTTTGAACAGTTCTTGCAGAGCTCTCAACAAAGGCCCTGCTGATGTGAACAGCAGAAATATTTACAGGGAAACATTCTGAGAATTGGACTCATTCACATGTGAAATAGGCAACTATCACGAGAAATGGAATTGCGGCCCTGGCTTGAGAACCACCATCATTTAACCCTAGGAAAATATTTGGAGTGGTAATCATCTAATTTGCTTTTCAGTGCTGTTTATGCCAAGACAGGCATCGTTTCTCTTTGGGGGAACTTTCTGTCCTGCATTACCCTGTGCAGACATCAGGGAGTGGAAACTTTGCTTTGAAGCACGTGCAGACCCTCTGTTTGTTCTCTGGAGCAGCTGCTGAATAACTGAAAATAATAATGGAAAATTTTCAGCTTTTTCATTGTCTTCATTGCCCAGAGCAGCTGGGGCTGCCCCTGGATCCCTGGCAGTGCCCAAGGCCAGGCTGGACAGGGCTGGGAGCAGCCTGGGACAGTGGGAGGTGTCCCTGCCATGGCAGGGGTGGCACTGGAGGGGATTTAAGGTCCCTTCCAAACCAAACCATTCCACAATTCTATATTTTTAGCATAACTTTTATTTTTGGCTGAAATTGTGATCCAGTGATTGTGTCAAAACTCGGTGGGAGGAAGGACAGAGCCTGCTACTTTCAATATCTTAGTAAGCTAGAAACAAATTTAGTAACTTTGAAATGCTTTGTATCATGTTTAAAATGCTTAGAGAAACATTATTTCCTAAGCAGAAAAAAAAATAATAATAATAAAATGAGTTTGCACACCCTCACAGTAGCCAGAACTTTCTCCAAATGGATGCTAGGTCAGGGCAGCTGTGGCAAGAACTGAAGTTACAGGAGCTGGGGTAATAAATTCAAGACTATCCAGAAATGGTTTTGAATTTATGGAAAAGAAGGGAATGGTTTTTTGTGAGCCCTCCCAGTCTGTGGGTACTTCCCACGGGCTCCTGGCAGTAGGTTAAGCTGATAAGTGCTTATCAACCCCTTGTGTTTTTGATGAGGTATCAGATGCTGTGAGTGATTGCTCTGCTCATTGCAGAGAGAGAGGAGAACGATTGTAAAGCATCTCCAGGCAGGGTAAGGAAGAGAAACTTTGTGGGGGTTTATTGATGATTCGTGGGAAAACGAGAACAGGGAAGAATTTCAGCAGCTGCTGAAATCCAGGATTTATCTCAAATTTCACTTAAATTGGTGTAAAAGTAGTAGAAATCTCTTGTGTAGCTGCTGTTGTAATCAAGAGAGCTTGGTACTTGGAGGAAAATTAATATTTTTTCCACAGGTCAAGACTCTTTAGTGTAAAAAAATAACATTTCTGGAGTTCACTATAAACAGTGTAACTGCTTCACCGTGTCAATCAATATAGACATTTTCCTTCCAAATTTAAAAATTAATACTCTAATCATTGCCTTAAACAGTTCTTCGTATTCATTGATGGGCCATTCGTGCTGCCCCCAGCATGCCCCATCAGTCTGTGTGAGAAAAGATGAATTTCTGCAATTAATCTCTCCCTGCTTCAAAGCTGCATCTTCAGATCAGAGGCTAAAGATCTTCAGTGCATTGAACCTGACTTTATTAAAAGAATTCTCCCAATTTTAGCTCACAAATGCAGCCAGAGACCTCTCTTGTTATTACTCATGCAGTTTGTCTTGTAAGCACGAAGGCCCCTGAACTTCCAGTCTTCACCGAGATGAATAAATTATGTGTGTCTGGCCTGATTTATTTATTTTTAATATTTAAATGCCTGCTCTGGAGTGGCTCCTTTCATAAATGAAGGCGTTTTTTCCCCCTTGGGTTGCTCAGAGGGGGATGGTGGAAGTTCCTAGTGATCAGCTGAGAAAGTGTCAAATTGCTCTCAAATTCTAATTATTTACAGGTTGTAATAGGGAGTGAGGGGAAGACCAATTTTTACCTGGAGATGTTTTAAGGTGGATTTTTAAACAGAATTTTAGAGCAGTGAGGATGGAGGTGGAATGGGAAAAATGTCCCTTTCCTTGAGCAGTGTGGGAAGCTTTCCTGCAAAGTTGTTGCCTTGCAGAGGTGGCGTCCTTGGTGTGCTGGATGATGTTTGCACAGAGCAGAGAATTACTCCAATTTCATTTTCATCTACAGCATTCACTAATTACACCAGCTCACCCCAGAGAGGAGTGAATCTCCTGAGGGCAAAAGTAAGAGCCAGCAGAAATTTCACAGCTCCAGGTTACAACTCTTAATCCTCACCTGCCACCCAGACACCTGGAACGGTCACAAATCACTGCTGGGAATGATTTGAAAGTCAATATTTACCAAAGTTTCTTTGTTCATCCTCAGATACGTCTCTCCTGGAAAGGAAGAAGAAGCTGGGTTAGCAACAACCCTAAATGTCCTTGCAATCTGTTTTTTTCTTACAGATTAAAGCTGGCCTGAGGTGTGCAAGGGTCCCTGCTCTGCTCTGTGGTTCCTGGGCTGGTCTGTGCCCCCGAGCTGAAGATGAGGTTGCTATGGGAGCTGCTGGTGCTGCACTCGGTCATGCTGTGCCTGGCAGGTGAGGTGTCCCCTTCACACCTTGGAGCTCAAACACCCCTGCTTTTCCCTCCAATCCAGAGTGCCCTGTGCTTCCTGTGCCAGGGATGAAATGCCCAAATTAATCCCTGTTTGTGGCTGTTGTTATTGAGCTGTTGTTATTCATCAAGGTGAAACTCATTTTCCTCTTGGGCCGTGTCTCCCAGGCCAAGCACAATTTCTCAGAGGTCTGCTCTGCACCTTTCCTCTCCAAAGCTGCTGCTGGTGGAAGTTGTTTTCCCTCACTCCGTGTTAAGTTTTCCCTGCTCAATTAAACCTTGGTGGAGTGGAGCTTTAAATCCCATTAAAGTGGTGTTGTGTTACAGCTGAACCCTCGCTCCATTTAACAAATAATTAGAATAACATATTCCAGCCATACAACCATCTCCTGCACGTGCCCTTGTTTAACCTTTTCAGCCCAGGCTGCAAGGTTCAGAGCATTCCTGGAGAAATTCCCAGAGATTTTTGAGGGATGTGCCTTTTCCCTGGAGCTGAAACAGCTCTTGAGAACGTTTTGGGTTTGCAGAGGCTCAGCAAAGCAGGTTCCAAAGCCCTGCCCGGTCACTGGCTGTAGGATCACCTGTCCTGGAGCACAGCAGGGCTGTCCTGAGTCTTCCTCTTGATTAATTCCTCCTTACAGTGCCATGATTCTCTCACATGTGTTTTGTTCTGAGGGAGGGTGTCAGGCTTTAATTAATGTTTGTGTCACCCTGGTGTTAGCCTGGATCGCTCTAATTTACCTGCTGCTCGCTCAGACTGTTTTACTGCTTTATTTATTAGCTTGATTTCTCTCCTTCTCTTTGTGCTCACTGTCAGGTTGCTTTTCCAGCATTTTAAATAATAACAAAGTACTTAGAGCAGCGTTCACTTTTTTTCTGCTTAGCTCTACTGAACACAAAGCCACTTTTCTTCCAGTACTTAGGGGTACCTATTTTTGAAATTTGGTTCCAAGTCTTTCTAAATGTGCTTTGACAGTTTCTGAGCTGGCAGAAAATTGAATGCAGAGAGATTCTGCAATGCAGAGCCCCCACGTGTTTTGGGAATTGCAACCCCAGGGAAGCTGGGCTGGGGGAACACAGCGAGGATGAAAATTTACTTTATTTCAAGCAAATAAATAAAAGAGTGGGAAAACAAAAGCATGGAAAATATTTTTACTGTAATTTCTCTACTTGAAATAGCTACTGCAAACTGCTTAGGGTCAGCAAAATAAAGTTTTGGGGGGGTTGCCTCTATCAGAAGATCAGCGTTTAATGAAAATACATCTCTCCAGCACTGGCTTTCCCCCCATTATTCTACAGCAGCATTTCCCCTCCTCTTTGCAGTGCACTGAATTTCCCCAGGCCTCAGACTCTCTGTCCTGCTGAGGGAGATGTAACAGATGTGTGGGGAGAGGAGTGCCAGAAATTTTGAGTGAGCTTTAGAGCAGGTGCTGAGTGAGGAAATGGTTTCTTTTTGCTGCAGGACGTGCTCTGGGCCGGCTTCTTCTGGGCAGGTTTTAACTCTGGAATTTTCTGTGGCTGCCTGCAGCATTGTCTGAGCTGGC
This sequence comes from Onychostruthus taczanowskii, assembly GCF_017590055.1. NCBI lineage: Eukaryota > Metazoa > Chordata > Aves > Passeriformes > Passeridae > Onychostruthus > Onychostruthus taczanowskii. Next base: position 1,925,404 of record NW_024506993.1, on the reverse strand, counting down.
TGGAGGCAGGGGAGTGATTGTGCTGTGGGAATTGTGGTGTTGCCATGAGCAGGGCTCCCTCATTTGGGCTCTTTTTAAGGGATGCACTTGGATTGCTTCCCAGAGCCGCGGGAGTGTTTTGTGTCGTGCTCTGGTGTTATGAACACAGGCACAGGTGGCTGTTAAATATTCTGAAGTTAAGGGGGAAATTTGTGGTTTCATGTTGAGCCAACCATTTTCCACCCTTGTGGAAAAAAAATATTAGTAACTGAGTTATAAAATAGTCTGCAGAAAGTTGTCTACCAACCTCCACAGTGCCTTGAGGACCCTTAAATGACTGGGAAAGTTAAGCTCAATTCTTAAACCTGGAAGTGGAATACTTGGGCGTAGCTCAGAGTCAGGCACAGCCCAGGTGTCATCCTGGTCATTGGTCTCAGCTGCAGAGAGCAGCAGGGCTGGTGAAGGATGAGGTTTTGGGGCTGTGAAAAACACATTCACTCTCCTGTGAAAATGTAAAAGTTTTAATAAAGGACAACGGGAGACAAGGAGCATGGAGCAAAGGTTATTGGGTCAGCCAAGAGCCCCCTGTTGTCTTTGGGGATACCCCTTAAATACCTTTTAATTACATCAGCCTGTTGCATATTCATAGACTCTTATTCATAGTAAACTCTTCCCCAAACTAGTTTACATATTTTAAGAACTGTTTAGCATGGCTCCTCCTGGATCCACCTTTTTAGAGCACGAGTATTCTTTGGTTGTGGTTTTAGTCCTTTTTTATCACCACCTGCAGTTTTTGGCCCCCACTGCCTGCAGACAGTGCGTGCTGATGGTTGGCACATCTGCACAGGTGTGCTCACTCTGTGTCCAGGGGATGTTATCCCATCCCAGCAGGCATTTTAACACAAGTACACTGATACCAGCTATTTCACTGAGCTTAATTAGCAACAGAAATAAAAACCATATCTTTACAACAAAGTCACTTCACCACCACACATACAGAATCAATTTTAATATTTGCAAAAAGCCATTATTATAATATGTACCTATAAGAGGGTGTTGCCCCATCAAAGCCCTCTGGAGCTGAGTGGTGCCACCATCCCCAAGAGCAGCATCCCCAGAGCTTCTCTGGGGCTCCAGCCACTGCCAGCAGCTCCTTGGGCCTTGCTGAGAAACAAAGCTCACTCTTTAAAATATTTACAAGTTTATTAAGGGACAAAAGGGATAAAATCCAGTGCTGGGGTGCTTGGCTATCTGCCAAAAGCACACAATCAACAATTTCCGTATTGGAAATTGTCCAATTCCAGCTGCAGGTGATGCAGTGCCATCCTCCCAGATTGCTGTCCTTGGTTCTGAAAAGGATTGTTCTGTGTGCCTGAGCTGTGAGGAGAGCTGCTGGCACTGCGTGTGAGTTCAGAGTCACACACCAGTGCAGTGCAGAGTCTGGGAAATGTGAAAGCTGAAACTTGAGGCATCAGTGGAAACAAAAGGCATTGCAGGGGTGAGCAAAGGGAGATGTGACACCGCGTGCCTGCAATGCTCTGGACGAGTCTGAAAGGGAATTTTCTGTGTTTCTGTGACTTCTGTGCCATCCTCTGCCTCATTAACCTCCTGCAGCACAGAGTTTCTGGGCTGAAGTTGTATTTGCATGTTAATGAGCTGCTGTGGCACAGACACATTAATGTCTGAGTGTGCAGATGCATATTTTATAGTGGGATTTAACCATTCACCTTCTGACTGTGCTGTGGCTTAAGCCCAGTTTAGCCCCACCCAGCTTCCACTCACCTCCTTCCACCCCCCTGCAATGAGGAGAATCAAAATTAAAATGTGTAGGTTGAGCTAGGAACCGTTTAATAATTGAAATAAATAAAAATATAATTATAAATATATTAATATTATAATAAGTAATATAGTAAAGAATAATAAAAAGTAAATGATAGTTGTATTTACTTATATTAGAATTTTTACTATTTACTTATTATATAATAATAATAATAGTAAAAATAAAGTAAAAAAACAAGTGATGCTCAATAAAATTGTTCAATACCCATTGACCCATGGCAGATTCTACCCTGAATCCTGACCAACCCCTTCCTGCTGCAAGCACCACATAAATACAGGAGCCTTAAGAGATTAATTTGTCCTACAGCTCTTGGTTTGGTTTATTTTTGTTGGTTTGATTTGGTTTTGTTTGGGATTTTTGTTTTGTTTCACTTTGGAATTTTTTTGTTTTTTTTTTTTTTTTTTTTTTTTTTTTTTTTTTTTTTTTTTTAGTGGTGGTTTGTGATTTTTTTCCCCAAAACTTTTTTAACAGAAAAATATTCTCAGAAATGCCTGTCCAGACATTCTCCCTCCTTTGATCTCATGCTGATCCAGCACAGCAATTCCCCAGCAGTGGTTCAGACCACTTCAGAGCTCAGCTGTGCAACTCAGGGGAGGGAAAAAAATGCAATATAGAGTAAAAAAATGCAATATAGAGTCAAATGTTTTCCACTGTGAGGCAAATCCCCCATAATTTGTATCAATACATTCCAGTGAAACCAGGCACCCAGCTCTGTTAAAAATCAAACCTCAAAATTCACAGAGAGATGAGGATTTGAATTCATGCTGTTCTCCAAGCAGCTGCAGGTTTCATACCAGAGAAATTCAGCTAATTTCGTGTCTGAATATAAATAATTAAAGCTGGGAGCCCTGTTGTACATATTAAATTATGGTCTCCTCTAAACGAGGCCACAGTTCAATTTGTTCAGTGTGGGTTTTTTTTTTCTTTTTCCTCATGCTGTGTAGCTCCCTCTGCACTTTGATGTGAGCAGGAAGCTGGGAAATTATTCATCTGCTGCGGCCCCATAATTAATTAATTAATATTTTGGTCAGTTCTGCAACACTTTACATTTCTGGAGCCGGCTGCTTAATTAATGTTTGCACAGCAGAGGAGGCAGGCAGGGACTCCTGGACCTCCTCAAACACCACCCAGCCCTGGGCACCACTGGAGAAGGGTTTGCAAATCAGATCTGCCTTGCCTTAATACTTTGAGTGGAGTCTTTTTTTTTAATTATTTAGGGGCTTTTCATGTTCATCTCCAACTCCTGTATTTGGAAATCCCTCAGAAGAGGTGAGGTCCCCCAGCAGCATCATCTTGCAGGCAGGTTTTGGGTGAGCAGGTCCTGGATCCACCTCTCCTGACTGGGATGAGAATGGTTAAACCTCAGCTGGACTAAAATTCCTTTATACTGACCTGGCTGGGCTCTGGTGCTGCCCAAGGTGGATCCATGGAGGAGATCCTTTGAATAAATCCCTGCTTTATTCTGTAACTCTGCCCAGCCTCTGCTCCAGGGCAGCACAAGGCATCAAAGCCAGATTTCAGCTGTCCAGGTGGGGCTCGACAGCATCGCTCAGCTGTACAGAGGTGGAGAGGAGAGCTGAGAAAATGTAATTCATGCTTATTTAGGGATTATGTGGCAAGTTTGTCTGTGATTGCAGAGGATTTGAGTCAGCCTCACGAGAAGTCTGTGCCCATTTCTCTTCCTGAGAAGAGAAAGCCCTTGCTTCCTGAGAAGCCCTTGCTGGATGTGACCTGATTGATTTAGGCCACCATTTCCCAAATTAGGAAATCAGAGAGCCATCTCCTCATTTTTATATACAGATAATTAGGTATATGATGTTTTTCTCTGTTTAACTCTCAAGCCCATCTGGGCAAATTTAATTGCCTCTTTCTCAAAAGTTAAGAAGGTGAGATGGTGCACTTTAAATAAAGCAGGGAGTAGACAGACATTTTTCTAAGCAGATGTTCCAACTCTCTGGCTGTGTATTGATCCCCTGTGTGTTTTATGTGATGCCCCTTTTCAATTTAGCTCCTTTGCATTTGAATTAGTGTGTAGGTATTGAAATTAAATCTCATTTAGGGACTTACAGAAATACCTACTTTACCATGCATCTATCAAATTAGGGAGGATATGGACCCAAACTGATTATTTATTGCCAGTAAAAATGGGTTTTATGGCAAAATTGGAGGTGATTAGTGGGGTGTTTTATAGGTAAAATACTGTGTGATTCTTAGAAAATCTAAATATTATTGGAAAGAGGCTTAATTTTGTAAAGCTTGTGTGACCATGGAGAAGAAGAAGAGGTGAGGGATGTGGTGCAGGGGGAATCCTGCTGGGAGCTCGTGTTGGGTGCTGGGCAAAGCCTGGCTTAGCTAGTCAAAAACCTGTCTGTGTGGGGCGTTCCTCCCTGCCTGGGTACAAAACCTCTGCTCCTTTCCTCCTGCTTTGGTGGGGATTTCCAGCATTTGGGACATGAGGGAACCAGCAGTTCCCAGGGAGCCTTTTTGGGGTGAAATCCCTGGGGTTTGGTGTGGCCTGAAATGGCTGGAAATGCTCTTGGAGTCATCATTTAACTTGGGAAAGGTCCCTCAGTGAGGGGGATCATCCAAAGGGAATAAAATTCAACCCAGCTGGGATAATGAGGTGCCAGAAACGTGGGCAGTGACAGAGTCACTGGACATGGGCTGGCCATACAGAAAGTGAGGCTCCTCACCACCCCAGCCTGTGTTTGTAGGGTAAAATATAATTAAAAATACAATAATATTATCATAAATAACATAGTAGATAATACTATAAAGTATAATATAAAGAAAATAATAAAGTAAATAATTTACTTTATAGTAATACTAGTAAATAATAATATGAAGTAAAGAAACAAGTGATGCACAATAAAATTCTTCAATGCCCACTGAGCCATGGCAGGTCCTGCCCTGAATCCTGACCAGCCCCTTCCAGCTGCAAGCACCACAGAAACACAGGAGCTTTAAGAGATTAATTTGTCCTGGAACTCTTGGTCTGGTAAACACTATATTATTTATTATAATATTCTTATATATAATAATAATATATAATTTGTACCTTCAACATTATTTATATATAAACATTATATAGAAATATGATGTTATATATAAACATTATGTCATATAAAACACTATATTATTTATTATAATATTCTTATATATAATAATAATATATAATTTGTACCTTCAACATTATTTATATATAAACATTATATAGAAATATGATGTTATATATAAACATTATGTCATATAAAACACTATATTATTTATTATAATATTCTAGATAAACATAACTTTTGTAGAAATGGTATAAATAAATATTATATTATATATAAATATTATATTATATAAACACTATGTTGTTTAATAAATACTATTATATATCAACATAATTTTATATAAATGTTATATAAAATAAATTCTATTCTATATAAACACTATTATTTTATATATATATAATTATATTTTTAATTCTCTTTTACCCCACCTCCCAAAAAATCCCTGTCCCCTCCTTGCTTGCCATGAGGGCTGCAGTTTTTGCAGGGCTGGGGCCATTAAACAGAGCAGATGCTGCTGTATTTTTGCACTTCATGCTCCACGTCAGTCCGTGGTAATCAGTGGCTGCTCCCAGTAAGTTGCTGTAATGAACAGAGCCCAGCGTGCTGCAGTTCAGCTGGGCATTGTTTGATGCTGCTTTATTGAAGCATTTGTCAAATGCTGTACTCTGAAATTAAGAATGTGCTGCTGCCAGGCTGCACTGACTCATTATTGCGAGTTTTAGGGAAGATTTCCTGGGTATTCCAAGGAAAAAGCAAAATTCTCCTGTTGTCCCTTCAGTGCTTCAGCCTTGTTTTCCTGAGGTGTTGGGATTTTTTATTTTGCAGTAAAATACACGTTCTGCTTAATAAATCAAGCTAAGACACCATTGTTAAATAGTCTATATCATATTAATTACTCTGTGAATCAAGGCAAGCATTACAACCATTTATAATCAACTACTGGAGAAGTTGCTAATGAATGAGACAGGTAACTAATTAGCCAGCCAGCAGCCAGCATCTCCAGCTGAAGCTGGTGACTTTAAACTTCATTAAACTTTCCAGGTGTTGGGGAAAGTATGAAAAATACAGCTATCTTAACAGGTTGATGCGTCTTAATTCCAATTTTCTGAGTTGAAATGGCTGAAGATTGCATCTGTTTTAGGGGATATTGTCATTTATAAAGATTCCCGTGGCTGTCTGGCACAGCTGAAAAGAAAATTAGCAGTTTGTGTGTGAAAGTTTTGAGTTTGTCCAGTGCATGTTGGGAAGAGCATGAACTCAGATGTGGCTGAAATTCCTCCTATCCCTTGAGTGGAGTCTTTCTTAATTTGTACCTTCTTAATTTGTACTTTCTGCCTTGCCCTTAATACTTTGATTTTTTTCTGATTATTTATGGGGTGGTTTTTAGATTAATTTCCATTTCCTGTATTTGGAATCTGCAAAACAGATCCCTGACAGAATTCTGAATATGGTCATTGTTCTTATTTGTGAAATAGGGATAATTCAATGGATGATCAGTGAGACTTGGAAGAAAATAAATGATTTGTGCCCCTCCAGCCCAGATGATACCGTGGAATGCTCCCTGAGAGCTCAGGCTTTGCTCCCAGGGCATTCCCTCTCCTTCCATTTTTATCTGGACCAGAGGAAATGGCATTTTCTCTGACCTCACACTGGGTGGGCTTTGCTAGGAGACATCTGGAGGGGGACTTGAGAGAAGGGAGCGTGGTGGCTGAGCTTTCTGGGGTGTGAAACAGGGAGTGGGAGGGACCCGGAGATGGAAAGGGGCTGGGGGCAGCTGGGTGCACAGGTGGGATGAGGAGGAGAACTGTGCACTTCCTCAGCCATGGAGAAATCGCTCCCAAATTCTCTCTGTCGAGTAACTTGAATTGTCTTTTATAACATCCCTGAAAAGTGGGATTATATGTGGTTAAAAAATCAGTTTTGGGGTATTTTTGAGCTTTGCAGCTGAAGTCCAGGTTGTGGTGATTTGGCAGTAAGTTGAACAATTTTTTTCTTTTTCTTTCTTTTTCTTTTCTCTCTGTCTGGGTGTTGTGATCTCTTTGAATGCCTAACACAGACCTGATGCCAATTTTGTGCATCCAGATTTTGCTTTTTTTGGTTGGTTTGTGACCAAACTCAAAAAAAAAGTCATCGCAGGCAATTCTGAAACTGTAAATATTGCAATGCATGACACTTACTGCCAATCCAAATTTAAAAAGCAGGAAAAAGGCTCAAAGAGAGACAAGCTTTGGCCTTGTGCTTTTCCTCCTGAGGGAAGGAGCAGCTTTGGGAAGAGGCAGAGGAACATTGGATCTGCCATCACGGAAATGCTGGCTAAGGAATGATGGAAAGAGACTCCCAAAAAATCTCTTCTTGACCTCAAAATGGGGAGATCTGGAGTGGGGAGGGCCTGAGGAAGCCGTGAAGGACAGCAGGAGGGGTGGCCTGGAAATGCTTTTTTGCCTGGGTTTGGTTTCTGCAGCCCCTGTGGTTGGAACACTCAAGGAGAGGAAGAAGTTTGAGAGGCAGAGCAGCTCCTGCTCGGGCTGGTGGTGGAAGATGCATTCCTCAGCTGGGATAAAAAGCTCCCCATGGCAATCTCGTGGTGCCTCTCCTAGCTGGGAAGTTCAGCTGTGGGTCTCCAGCCAAGCGGCCAAGAATTGTTACCAGGAAGGGCTGCATCTCATTTTGGGAATTGGAAAAACTCTGCTGCCTCTCAGTTTTTTATAGGTAATAGTAAATAGTGGCACTGGGTGCAGTGGGATGTGCTGGGTTCCCCACTCCCTTCCCAGACAGACAGCACAAGCACTGGGTGCTCAGTAACCTCACAAAAATGAGATATCCATTTCAAAATAAGGTCATGAATTCCCAGCATATGTAATGCACATCTGCCAGGCACTGCTTTTTCTTCCTTACAACATTGGAATAACATGGGGTGTGCTCTAAAGCCTGTGTCCTTTTTCCTCAGTGAAAAGCAGAGCTTCCCTGAGTGTTTTCCCACTTGTAAAATAACACTCTCCAAACAACTCATTGCTAAATAATCTGCATAGAATTTCCCAGCATTTATTCATGCTGACTTGGTTTTATTAAGTGTCACAGTTACATTTATTGACCTCTGCTGCATTCCTGAGCAAACTGGAATGCTCTCTTTTCTTTTTTTTGGGAATTTGTTGGTATATTAGGATGGAATATGGAATTTATCCCCTAATGAAAGGCGAGGGAGAGATGCCATCAGTCAGGGGGAGGAGAGAGAACCCAGTGCTTTCCCATGTAAATTATGTGAGTTCTGGAAGGGAGCCAGGCATTCATTTTGTTAAAATGGGGTTTGATAATTGAAACTAATTTAACATCGACCCCATTAAGTTGCATTTTATTGCTCATTTAATCCGCCCGTCTCACGAGCTCCCAGGACTGGGAAACGCCTTTGGAATGGTTCTGGTTCATCATAGCTGCAGCCACTCCTGCAGTGAGTGTGAGCTGGTCCTGTGGGGTCAGCCCTGTTTTGGGGTCAGCACTGGAGTGGGGTCAACATTGGGGTGGGGTCAGCCCTGTTTTGGGGTCAGCCCTGCTCTGGGGTCAGCCCTGTTTTGGGGTCAGCCCTGCTCTGGGGGGTTGAGCTGGACACTTTGGGCAGGTTTGCTTTGTCTGGAGAGCAGCTCATGGATGGTCCCTCATCAGCCCTGTGGCCTGGCAGAGCCTTTCCCTGCAGGATCCTGCATCCCCTGGGCTGCCTGGGACAGCTTCAGCACACCTGAGAAATCATCCCAGCCCTCCACCAGTGCAGCTCAAAAATCACTGAATGGGTTGGGTTGGAAGGGACCTTAAAAATCACCCAGTGCCAGCCCTGCCATGGCAGGGACACCTCCCACTGCCCTAGGCTGCTCCAGCCCCAGTGCCCAACCTGGCCTTGGGCACTGCCAGGGATCCAGGAGCTCCAGCTGCTCTGGGCACCCTATTTTAGAGGTGCCCATTTATTGACTTCTGTCAAAAATCGCCATTTAAATAAGCCAAGGAGCTCAATCCATGAGTTTTTCATTACTGGGATTCCCATCTTCTCCTGCCCTGCTTCTGCTTTCCTCTCCAGCTGCTCTGGGCACCCTATTTTAGAGCACATTTATTGACTTCTGTCAAAAATCTCCATTTAAATAAGCCAAGGAGCTGAATCCATGAGTTTTTCATTACTGGGATTCCCATCTTCTCCTGCCCTGCTTCTGCTTTCCTCTGTCTCACTGTTGTCTCACACGATCTCTCTATTTCACCACTGCTGCTTCTGACTCATTAAATAATCTCATAATTGGTTCTCAGCCTCTGGGTGCTAATTGCAGCGAGGCACTGGGTGATGGTGGCACACACAGAGCTGCGTTTATCCAAAATCAGGGAGCAGGAGGAGGTGCAAGGACAAGGAGGTGCAGCTGTGGTGGATGTTTGTTTGCAAACACTTTCTCCTGGGGCTGCTGCTGGGGATGGGGAATTGCTGCTGCCCTTGGGAAGAGGCAGCAGGAGAGGAGCTGTAAGAGTGTGCCTGGCTTGCATCAGGGGCCCCGGGGACAGGGAGCTGCTCCTGGGAATGCTGCAGTCCTGACTGGAGGGGCTGGGAAGGGCAGTGCAGGTAAAAAGTGCAGGTTAAAGCGCTCCAGGAATCACAGAGTCACACAGAATCCCAGAATTACTGAACCCCAGAATCAGAGAATCACAGGGTCAATGAATCACAGGATCACAGAATCTCAGAGTCTCAGAATCACAGAGTTACTGAGCCACATAATCCCAGAAACACAGAGTCACAGAATCAGAGAATCGCAGGGTCACAGAGTCACACAGTCACAAAGGAATCACAGAGTCACACAGAATCCCAGAATTACTGAACCCCAGAATCAGAGAATCACAGGGTCAATGAATCACAGGATCACAGAATCTCAGAGTCTCAGAATCACAGTCATAGAATCACAGAGTCACTGAATCATATAATTCCAGAAACACAGAGTTACAGAATCAGAGAATCCCAGGGTCACAGAATCACTGAATCAGAGAATCACAGAATCACATAATCATTGAATCCCAAAATCACAGAAATACTGAATCACAGAGTCACAGAATCACACAATCACAGAATCACTGGGCTGGAAAAGACCTTTAAGATCATCCAACCCAGCCCTAACAGCACCTCAGCTAAACCCTGGCACCCAGTGCCACATCCAGGCTTTTTTAGACACATCCAGGGATGGTGACTGCACTACCTTCCCGGGCAGCCACCCCAGAACTTTTTCAGGAGTGTTGTACAAACCAGGTGGGAATGTGTAGAACCATTGAAAGCTGAGAAGTGCTGGGAAAATCCAACAGGAGCTGGAATTCAGTGATCCTGTGGGTGCCTTCCCATTCAGGATTGATTCTGCACCACTGATTTAACTGTCGATTCAGGATGCAGATCACATTTAAACGCGTGGCTAATGCCTCCATTTTTAAATATACACACATAAATATGAGGAGAAAGAACAGAAAATGTGTTCTTTCAAACCCAGTTCTCACCCATGGTGAATCAGCAGCATTTCAGGTATTGCTCAACACAGAACCTAGAAATTAAAATTTAAAATTCAAACACCACAGAGTGCAGGAAAGGGCAACACTTAGATTTTATACTGGTGAAGGATTTCTTTGTACAATCCAAAATCTTTTGGGGCAGGAGTTGACATGGAGAATTGACTGAATTTTGCTGCTGGATTGCTGAGTTTTCTCACCATCCTATTCCCACCCCTGGGCAGGGACACATTCCCCATGGCCAGAGGTTGTTCAGCACTACTTTGGGAAAGTCAGGGACTGCCCAACCAAGCTGAATAAAAGCACAGGAGATGGGAATCCCACCTGGGACTTGATCAGGAGAAATCTCCACCTTAACCTTGGGATACTGGGAGTTATTCCTGGAATAAGAATATTCCTGGAACAACCATGTCACTGCAGCAGTGGTCTGAGTGCTGTGTTCCTCCTTTGTTTTGGCGGGGGTTTTTTGGTGTTTTTTGGTTTTGTTTTGTTTTGGGGGGTTTTTTTGGGGGGGTTTTTCGGTTTTTTGGGGCGGGGTTTTTTGGTTTTTTTTTTTTTGGGGGGGGGGTTTTTTTGTTTTTTTTTTTGTTTGTTTGTTTGTTTGTTTGGGGTTTTTTGTTTGTTTTTTTTGTTTTCTTGGTTTGGTTGGTGGGTTTTTTTTGTTGTTTTTTTTCGGTTTGGTTTGTTTTTTCGTTTGGTTTGTTTTGGTTTTTTTTGATTTTTTTGAGCAATATTGAATCAAACTTTTCAAAAATGTTACACAATTTCAGTATGTTCCCACACAGAAACCCAGTGTTCTGAGCTCAGGTGTGGCTGTTCCCGTTTGCAGGGTGCTGGCCGGGTAGAAAATATGTTTATGGCGTGGGTTTTTCTGGGGGCACAGCGAAATGTGCCTGTCAGAGCTGTGCACACTGATCTGTGCGAGCTGCTCCCCTGCCAGCACTGCCACCCACGCCTCCTGCAAGGTGCTGTGTCCTCCCAAAACCCTTCAAACTCTTCATTATTTTATTGTCGCTTTCTCCAACGCGGCATCCAATCACCGCTAAAACTTCGCCGCCACTTCTTCTTTCTGAGTGGAGGCAGTGTTGTTGCTGTCTTTTGGAAGTATTTAGGGGATAAATGAAAATGTGGCAGTTAGCAAGGGTTTTGGCGTTTAGATGTCAAAACAGCTTTTGGTTTTTTTTTAAAAAAAGCTCATTTTTAAGGTGTGCCAGCTGATAAAATGTGTCAGTCGTAGTCAGTGAGGTGAGGGTTGATACAGGGATAAATTCCAGCTAGAAAAACCCCTTCCCATGCACTGGTTTGCATCTGGGAGCTCCCCTGGCAGAAGAAAAGAGGAAAAAAATTGAGAAATTTAGAGGAAATAACACCAAATTTTCCACCAGTTGCTCAGTGGTTCTGGAGGACACAAAAAAACACCTTATTGATGAATTTGTCCCTTCCAGTCCTTATTTTTGGAGTGAGCGGGAGTTTAAAAACTCTTTAAGTTGTTCCTGAAGACTTCAGATCTCATGGAAATTCAGGAGTTACTGTGCAGGTGCCCACAGAGCATTTAAAAATAAAAAGAAAAATGCATCAGTGTGAGTGCACAAATGTATTGGCAGCCAGTCTGGCCTTAAAGGAAAAACAGCTTTGCTAAACCCTATAAATGTGTCACCAGTGCCTCTGGAGATGTGGAATTCTCATCTTGAGCTACCCTCCTTTATTAATGCAATCTAAAATATACAAAAAAGTCTGCAAACAAATCCCACATAGAGAGTTTCAGAGACAAAAATCGTCCTCTGTATTCACCAAATTTCTGCTTCCAGTGCACATTTAATTTTTTAACAACTCTTCAATGTTTTGCAGGGGTTTTTTCATGTAACTTGAATTTAATTTTCTATAATAACAACACCTTGCTTTCCATAAGGTGACCTCAATACCTGCTTGCTGCACAGGTGTAACCATGACATTCCTTTTCTTTGGAACATATTTTTCATGCTTTTTGCTCTGGATTGTTTTAGATTCCCAATGTGAACCCAGGAACCAGATTAAGATGACAAAATGCAAGGTAGTCAGAGAAAACTAGTGATTGGGACCCTCTATCAGGGCTGGCACGTGGACACTAATTATGGTCTCAGCTATTCAGTATCTTAATCAATTCCAGTGATCTTGTTTGTAATTTTTACTCCTCCTGACAAGGAGCTGCTCAAAGAAATAAATTTGCCATCAGCGTAATTTGCTTCTTGAACACAAAAGGCTCCCAGATTAACAGGATTTTTTTTCCCCCTGGAGAGATCTCCCTCATCCACTCTTGGCTTGTGTTAATTATTCCTTTGTCCCTTTTTTGTTTTCTGAGGGGCTCGGGATGTGCAGGCAGCAGCTCCCAGTGCCCACGCTGGTGTGCCCCAGCACGTGCGCTGCTCCTCTGGGCTCAGCAGGAAAATAAACCTGCACCAGCCCAAAAAAGTCAGGATTTGTGACCAGAATCACCTCATATTCCCAAAATCCAGCCTGTTTTGTTTGTTCTTGGCATAAAAACAGACGGAGTGGTTGAAAGCTACTAATCAAATTTGGGAAATCAGGGAACAGAGCAGGGTGCCCGTGGCAAAGGGTTCTTGATGAGACCTTCAAAACACCTCGTTTGATTAGTGCACCTCCCAGATCCAGCCCTGCCCCTTTGTTGTGCTACAGGTGGTTTTGAAAACAACTTACAAAGAGGCTTTTTTGTCTTTTTCATGCTGTTAAAGCAAATTGGTATGTAATTAGATTTATATCGTGAATAATCTTATTTGCATATCCAATTAATTCTTCCTGTTTTAATTTGCTAGGGTTGGATTCACATTGGTAGTAAAAAAATAACATTTAAATTATCAAGCATTCAAATTTTCTTCTGCTGTTATCTGTTCAAGGTCTTCCATTAAAATTTGGTTCTGGGCATTGTCTTCCTTTTAAAAGCTGTTAAATAACATGGAAAAAGGCCATGAAAAACCCAACTCACCTGACTTGTGCTGTAAAAGCATTAAGGGTCTCTTTAAGCTGCTTAGGGGGAATGCAGTGTGAATTTAGACTTTTCAAGCATCTTTTTATCACAGAATAGTTTGGGTTGGAATGATGCCTCAGGTTTTAGTTTTTCTATTTTTCACATTCTGTGGTGCTTTAGTGTGCAGGTCTGAGCTTCACATCAGGGGATGGTGAGCTCTCTGCACAGAGCAGGGAGACAAAACAATTCCTGCTCCAGCTGGGCACCAAGGACAAATGATCCAAATCTCAGCCCAAGAGCACAAACCCCGTGGGCTGCAGAGAGAAAAACAAGCAGGATGGGAGTGCAGGGGCTGAGCTGGAATTGGACACTGAACTGCAATGTGCACATGGAGCAGAGCTGATCCCAGGGAGAGACCCCGTGAGCGCTCGTGCATTTTGGGATCATTTGGGTTCATCTTGGGTGCAGCCCTGGCTGGGCTCTTGTGCTGCCCAAGGTGGATCCATGGAGGAGATCCTTTGAATCAATCCCTGCTTTATTCTGTAGCTCTGCCCAGCCTCTGCTCCAGGGCAGCACAAGACATCAGGAAGGGACCTTAAAGTTGATCCAGTCCCATGGCAGGGACACCTCCCACTCTCCCAGGCTGCTCCCAGCCCCAGTGTCCAACCTGGCCTTGGGCACTGCCAGGGATCCAGGGAATTCCATCCCATCCCCTCCCCAGTCTCCCATCCATCCCTGATTCTGGGGATGGATTTTACAGGGGCTGAATGTTTAGTTCAGGAAGCTTTAGCAAAAATGGTGCCAGGGAAAGGGAGATGGACTGAAAATGGATGTTCTCATGTGGGTCCGTGGAGCTGCTTGAAAGTGAGCAGAGGACACTGCGGAGGGAGAGGTTAAGAACTGAAAATTAAAACAGCAATTTCTTTAAAAGATTTAATAAACCAGGCAAATGCGTTGCATAATTGTGTTGAAATGATTTGAAATAGGTCCTAAGGAAAATTGCTTTGAATCCTAATTAGCAACTAATGGTTATTAGCTAAATCCAGTGCCAGGGAAGAAATAAATAGGTGAAATAAATAGGAAGCTACTGCTTCCACCTCCAACCAGCACAGCTGTTGTCCCAGTTTTGGGCTATTTTTCCCTAAAAGCTGAAGTGACTGCAGCAGATCCCGTGCAGGTCCCGGAGAATGCCTGGGCTGCGTTGCTGCCAGCCACGATGAAACACAAATGAGGTGACAATTGGTGGCAAAACAATTTCTGTGGACGGGTTTTACCTCCTGAGGAACAACTGCGCTGTTCTGTTGAGTCAGAAAAATAAACTGCGCTGGGTCCTGTGCCCCGAGGAGCCCTCTGTGGTCTGAGGTGGGAATAGGTGTTCAGGTAATGCATTCCCACTCTTTTTCTCTTGGATTCATCCTCTGCCTGCTTTGTAAACTGCTCTGCACCGAGCTCCAAACTGCTTTTAGCTTCCCAGGGCAGGAAAAGACACTGCACGTCCCAGCGTGTCAGAAAACTCGGGGAAAATGACCTCCAGCTCTCAGGCACTTATTGCAAACCTATTTTAAATTGAATACACAAGCCCAGATAATACAGGCTGTTTGATAAGAAACATTAGAGAAATCCATAACACGAGGCTTTTTATTATGGGTTTATTACATCAATCTCTCCAGTGGGTAATGGAACTTGTAAATATACTCTTATGTAGGAGTCTCCTTGCGGGCTTTTTATTCATGCTGAAGTAAGCACAGCAAACTTATTTGCTGTCAGGGTACATTGAATTTAAGATTAGTATTTATTTTGGTTCTAAAGAGGTTCTGCTTTTGTGAATTGGAAGCTGGAGCAGCTGTAGGAGAGGAGGTGGGAGCTGCAGGGGGGCTTTGGGGGGAAAATGAGTTTTTCCAGGCAAACTGCTGGTCCCTGTATGGGATACAGGGAATGTGCCCATTAAGGGCTGTGGGTCGTGTGCTCAGAGCTCCTTCAGGAGGGAAAACTCGCTTTGTTTAAGCAGGAGCTTGCTGTGTGTTCATTGACTAAGCCCAGCAAGATGAAAAATCATCCATGGGATTAGAGAAATATTTAAGGGATATATTGCCTGCGTCACCGCGCAGTGCAAACACGGGCACGGTGCTCTCTGCACTGTAAACATTTGTTCTTTACTGGGAAAATGCTTTTAATTCTCTTCTAGAGGTAAACAAAGTAATGCTGCTGCAGCAGGAACCCAGCAGGTTTTTGCTTACTTGGGAGAGCCGAGGGGACGTTTGTGCTGAGTAAAGAGTCGAGGAAAAGTTTACAGAGAAGTGCAAGAAGGAATTCAAATCGTAGCAATGCTAACAAAACCAAGAACAGCTCTTGGCTTTTACCTTAAAAACTCTTAAGTTTTTAAGTAGATTTGTTGGAGGATGTAATAATTAATTGGTGGTTGTCTTAATATAGGGAAAACAGTCCTTAATTAGAGGATGTTAATTGGACAGACAGACCAGACGCCTGCTGAGGTGACAGAAAAGTCAGTTTCAACTCAGGATTTTAACAGGTTTTTAGGGTCCCCCATCCCTGGCAGTGCCCAAGGCCAGGCTGGACACTGGTGCTGGAGCAGCCTGGGACAGTGGGAGTCCCTGACATGGCAGGGATGGCACTGGGTGGGTTTAAGGTCCATTCCCACCCAAACCCCCAGCAAAGCAGGAAGGATGTGTTTGCTACACTGCTGCAGAACAAACACAACCAGGTTCGAGTGATGTGTGCATTTCCAACAATGACAAAGTTGGTTTTAGGTCCATTCCCACCCAAACCCCCAGCAAAGCAGGAAGGATGTGTTTGTTACACTGCTGCAGAACAAACACAACCAGGTTCGAGTGATGTGTGCATTTCCAGCAATGACAAAGCTGGTTTTGTGTTGTTTTTTTTTTTTTTTTTTTTTTTGTGGTTTTTTTTTTTTTTTTTCCTGTATGAAACAGATTATGAGTGAACTTTTTTTTTTTTTGTGTTTTTTTTTTTTTTTTCGTATGAAACAGATTATGAGTGAATTATGAAGGATATCTATGTGTTTAATTAAGGCCTGAGAGTAACAAATGTGCTTGAGCCATGAAACCACATCTGTGTCAAACCCCCCTGAAAGAAACCACCCTTCCCCTGGCTGGGCACCTCCTTCTGGGCTAGGGCAGCTCCTAAAATGCATTAGCAGAAAGCTCAGCACTAATTTTGATGTCCCTTCTCCCATGTGTTAATTACATGTTGTCATCTCCATGTCTTGCATCTTTAAAAAGACAGAAGTTTTTAAGAAAGATGTTTGTTGTCATGTCTTTATGGATGTTTTCATAGCTTTATGTTTCTTTTCTTGTCTTTATGTGTGTTTATTTTCATGTATTTATGGTTATTTTCATGTCTTTGTGTGTGTTTCCATGTCTTTATGGTTGTTTCCACATCCTTGTGTGTTTCTTTTCATGTCTTGATTGTTTTTTTCATATCTTTAGGTATGTTTTTTTCCATGTCTTTTTGTGTTTGTTTTCATGTCTGTAAGTTTGCTTTCATGTTTGTAAGTTAGTTTTCATGTCTGCATGGTTGTTTTCATGTCTTTATGTATGTTTCTTTTCATGTCTTCATGTTTTTCATATCTTTAGGCATGTTTGCTTGCATGACTTTTTTTTTTGTTTTCATGCCTTTATGTTTGCTTTCATGATTTTATGTTTGTTTTCAGCTCTTTACTGTTGTTTCCATGTCTTTATGTATCTTTTCATGTTTTCATGTTTGTTTTCATGTCTTTCTGTTTGTTTTCATCTTCCTCTATGTTTGTTTTCACCTCTTTCTCTGTTTGTTTTCATGTATTTCTGTTTTCGTGCCTTTATATTTGTTTTCTCATCTTTCTGTTTGTTTCCATGTCTTTCTGTTTGTTTTCATGTCTCAGAGCTGCTTTTGGCCATGTCCTCAGTGCTCTCACAAACCTCCCTGCAGCCACAGTGCTGAGGGTGCTGAACCTCTCTCAGAAGTGATGCCTTGAGCAGCAAATGGCTCCAGAGGAACTTTGTGGCTTTGAATTCTTGCTGCTCACAGAACACGGCCCTGCCCAGGCAGCAGTGATCCATAAAGAGTAATTCCCTGTTTAATTACTGTGCCTGCACTTTTCTCCTTATGGACTGCACTGCTGTGCTTACTGGAGAAAAGTTAAAGCCCCAGCTCTCTGTCCCAGATAAAAGGATTCTTACAGAAATTCTTATTTGTCTTTGAGGCTTCTGGAAAAAAAAAATAGTTTTTTCATAGTGCTTTCTCAATCCAGTATAATCCTTAATTTTCAAAACACAGAAAGCCTTTTTTTCTTTTTTGCAATTGTAATGAAAAAAATTGCTGAAGCAGTGCACATTATTTCGATTACCCATTAAGCCTTCTCTGCTCTACAATGAAATTACATGATTTTAGTTAATTTTCTTGCTTTTAACTTCTGACTTGTAATTTACCAAAAGAGAAAAACAAACCACTACAACTCTGCTGGTTTCCCATTACTCCCAAAACAAGTCATGCAAGTCAGCTCCCATTTTGGCCTCTTTCTGATATTTTGGGCTTTTCACACTAAAACACAGACAGGAATAACATTTGGTTTGCACCATAGTTCTGATCTGTGACTTCCATAAGGCTTCAGCATTATATTGGCTTGGCATAAATGGCCTTGCATAGTGAGTGATTTATTTCATTTCATTTCATGTTGATCATACCAACAGAGTAAACTATAATTTCTTGGTGAACAATAAAATAAAAGTTTGTTTTAATTATAAAGTAATAGTCCTTGATCAGATGAAGGAAATATATGTGATCCCCTCAATTTAGTTCTTGCCTTTCTCTCCCCATCAATATTGAATTTGCATTTTGCATAATGTTGCATCTCAGTGCTCTCTAGGTGAGGAACCCAAGCCTTCCTAAGTAAAGAAAAATTAAATTTTACCCTTGGGAAAGGCCCTGTTGGGAAACTGAGGCTCTTGGATGTCACAGAATCATGGAATTGTTGAGGTTGGAAAAGCCCTCAGAGAGCATCGAGTCCAGTCGTTCCCCAGCACTGCCAAACCCACCTGCACCCCATGTCCCCAGATGTCACATTCACACCCTCCTGAACACTCCAGGGATGGTGCCTCCCCTGCAGAGCCTGTTCCAATGCCTGACCACCCTTTCAGTGAAGATATTTTCCCAAATATCCCGTCCAAACCTGCCCTGGCACAACTTAAGGCCGTTTCCTTGTGTTGCATTCAAGACTGTTTCCAGGAGCTGCTTTCTCCTGGTATTGAAAGACCACAAAAGGAGCTTCTCTTCCCAAAGCTGAGCTGGGCAGGGCAGTTTGAAATGGACCAAACTATTCCCTGGAGGTGAATTGTGTCTCTGGGGCATCCCCGTGGTGCTGCTCTTTAGGGGTGAGCCAGGAGTGTGAAGGCTTCACCTGCTGGTGTGACACCAGGGACAAGAAAGGCTCTCCTGACAAATGCCATCCCTCTGAGCAGGCTTGGAGAGTGCTAAATTGCAGTGTCAGGAGTCAGGAATCAGGGTTTTGACGGCTATTACTGATATCTTTTCCCTGCTGTGTTGCTTGAAAGTTCATAACATTTAAAGAAATTAAGGGAATACGTGTTACCCGTGGGCAGATTGCGCAGCCTGCACTCCTGGCCGCTCCTCTGGTGCTTTGCTGATTGAACTCTCAGAACTTTATTTAAGCCTCCCTCAGTTTGGCATTTTGATGTTAATTTTAAGGCTGGGTTTGTGTGTTGGTGTGTCTGTGCTTGCATGGAGGGTCTGGTCGCTCTGCAGGGATGACCCAGCAGAAAAATGAGGATAAATGGTGATTTTTAGGGAGTGCCCGTGGGGGGGTGGCCAGTGCTGGTGTGTGCCAGCTTCCAGGAAAGAACTCTCTGTTCTCTAATTTCCTGCTGGCCACTGGGACTGGCTTTTGTTCCTGCTCTGCTGAGGGTTCCAGAAACGTTTTGAAAAACAGCAATGAAAAAAACTGAAGGGCAGCTCCTCAAATGTGCCCTGAATTGGAGCAATTGCAGCCACTCCAACGAAGTTACAGAGAGTGAGAGCAGCTGAGCTGCCAGCCCAGTGCCCCACAGCACACTTCAAATGCCTTAAACCCATTTATGGAACAGAACCACCTGGAGATTACAGCCTGGGATCCTGTTTACAGGATTTTTAAACATTTTCTTGCTTTAGCAGCAGTGAAAAGTGAGGGAGGTTTTCCTGTCCAGGGTCAGGAGCCTGCTCAGCATCAGGGTGTGCAGTGCCTGGCAAGGAAGGGTTTGGATTTACCTCTCTGTGTGACTCCAAAGCAGAGGTCCTTCTCTTTTCCTAAATATCTTGATTGTTTTTAATAGCAATTATTGTTTAATAATAAAATTAATTCAATAATAAAATCGGTGAAATGAAATTTATTAAATCAGAATGCCATCAGTCTTGCATCAGACCAGTGGAAGCTGACGCTGAAAATTCTGCCCCAAAAATGTAAATTTATAACATGATAAACATGAGGTTTCCCTCTCTCATCATTCTTTCAGTTACCTTTTAATTCCTTATATTGAAATATTGTCTTTTCTTCTCAAGGCAAGGGCTGATCAATTTAGAAATAGGAAGAAAATTGCAGAGGGTAATATTTGTAATGGGGCAGATGCTTAAAACTCGCCCGTGCCAGTGCTCTGTGATAGAAAGGAATGTGTTTACAGTTTAATTCTACTTGTTGTTTGTTTTTTGGGGTTTTTTTTTCCAAAATAGGGAGAAAACAAACCTCCATCAGGTGGAGATGATGAAATTTTTTCACACATGTCCAGTTGCAACGTTGTCTCAGGGACACAGAAATGTTCCAGAATTGCCAAAACCAAACAGGAGGCCAAGTATTTCTCCAAGGAGAAATTCCCTGCTGTGGACTGAGTTAACAAATAGGTATTTTATTCTCTGCTTTGTGCAGAAAATAAACTGTGCAAATAATAACCAGTTATTTGTTTGTGCACAGAATAACCTGTGTGTGGTTTGAAAGCTCTGTGCCTGTTGGTTGGAATCCCTGTGGATTCCCCTGTACCCAGTTTGTATTCCCATGCCCTAATTGCAGATTTTGTGCTCAGAGCAGGCAGATTTCCAGTGCCCCTTGGCAGGCTGGGCCACCCCAGTGCCTTTCTGACCAGTGCCACGGTGCAAATTAAGTTACAGGTGTTGGCTCTGGTTGTGCCAGGCTGATCATCCTTCCCCTTCCCAGCGAGCTCCTGAGGGCTTGGTAATTCCATCTGCTTATTCACAAATATTTGACAGGGGAATCCATGGCCTAAACCGCTCTGTAAATAGCTGGATAAAAAGCTGGCAGGGATCAGCTCTCCTTTGGCTGATGTACTTAAACCTGGAGGGAGAAAAGAGGCTTCACCTTGAAGCCAAGCACCAGAGAGCTCCTTTCACCTTGAAGCTTTCTGCAGGGTTTGGCTCCTCAGTCAAGTGAGAGCCCAGACACATTGCCAGAGTTGTCTTTGTTTTTGCACAATAGATGAGACAGATTATAGGTTATTGCCCCAGGGACTTGTCCTTTCTAAGGTTTGGGGATTTTAAAGGAAAGAGGTTTTTTCACTACATAACTCTGCCTGTCTGCTGCTGGGGTGGGGAGCATGGCATTTGTTAACCTGGCTTTTACACACCTTCCTGATTACATCAGAGATTCAAATCAATTGAAGTCCAGGGAGGCATCGTGGAAAGGAAATATGTGGCTTTAAAATATGCACATGTAGCCAACTACTTCTGCTTTTTTAATAGATCCACTTCACAGTCCCTGTCATACTCAAGACAGCTGAAAGTTTTACAATAATGATGTGTGTTCTTGGCAGACAGCAATTCTATCAGCACCTTACATTTTACTAATAAATCAATAGATAATTAGCACAGGCCTTGGAAACATTTCTATTCCCAAGCAGCTCTGTGCAAGAACGCCCAGCACTGGTGGTAGCACCATTAGCACTGTATTAATACTGTATTAATCTGATTTTTGCTATTGTTTTATACTCACAGCTCTGTCGTGGGCTGGTATTGTCCCCAACAGGGCACTGTGAGTTCCTCTGTTTATTTTCCTGCTCTTGGCTGTGATGACTCAGGGAAGAGGCTGCGTGGTGAGGAAATTTGTGATTTTCTGCAGTATGGGAGCAGTGTGCTTTTGTGGGACATGGGGATTATAATCAGGTTGTTGTTGACTTGCTAAGAGAACACAAATTGCATCCTGGTAAATGAGGGTTTTGTTGGGGGACAGGTCACCCTTGTGCTGTGGTGGGAATGGCCTCTCCCAGCAGTCTGGAGCCAGGAGAGGAGGCCCAGGGAATATCCACATTTATGTGCAGGCTATCCACATGTGAATATCCACATTTGTGTGTATGATATCCACATGTGAATATCCACATTTGTGTGTGTGATATCCACATGTGAATATCCACATTTATGTGCAGGATATTCACATACAAATACTCACATTTCTGTGTATAATATCCAGATGTGAATATCCACATTTGTGTCTATGATATCCACATTTGTGTCTATGATATCCACACAAGTATATCCACATTTGTATATATGATATCCCCATACAAATATCCACATTTGTGTGTAGGACATCCACATTTGTGTCTATGATATCCAGGTATGAATATCTACATTTGTGTGTATGGTATCCCCATGTGAATATCCACATTTGTATGTATTATATCAACATTTGTGTATATGACATCCACATACAAATATCCACATTTGTGTGTATGATATCCAGGTATGAATATCCACATTTGTGTGTATGATCAGAGCTCAGGACACCCTGCTGAGTTAACCCTACCTTCCATCCAGGCTGCCCCAGATCCCTGGGCCACTCCTCAGTGGAGCTGTCAGAGCAGTGCTGGATCCATCTCCAGTGCTGCAGCTCCTCCAGGCCTGCCTTTACCAGAGAGGAGATTTATTCCCTCCTGTCTCCTGGGCTCCTGTGCTCGCTGGGGAATATCTGACCCTGCTTTGGAGCTCGGGTGTCAGCACTTGTGTGGCAGCTGTCACCTCTCAGGCTGGGCTGTGCCCTGGGCTGGGGACAGCAGGACAAGAGAGGGGACAGAAAAGAGGACAGCAGGAGGGGAGAGGGGACGGCAGAAGGCTCACAAGTACCTCTTGGACACCTGTAGGTGCCACAAAAGAAGCCCAGTCTTGTATCAAGTGGCTGTCCCCAAAGATGCAGAGCTACAAGTGGAAAACACCACTTCATACACTTTTAAAATATTTGAGTTTTATCCTTTTTTTTTTTTTTATTTGAACGGATGCACCTTTAGTGGGTCTTGTTCATTGAGAAGCCTACAGAATTAGTCACAGCAGGACTATGTGGTGTGAAATATTCTTTGTTTGAATTTCAAAGGCAAGTGCAGTTGCTGTTAACAGGAGTGACAGGCAAAAAGGAAGGAGAGAGCCATCCAGTGGAGCCCTTTTCTGCTCAGGAGGATGGAGTGCAGCTGCTCACCTTGAAGAGCAGGCTGCTGTGGCAATCAGCCTTGCCCTTGAGCTGTCCCATCCATTCCACTTCCCTCTCTTCTGAAGAGCTGCTCTTCCCAAGGTGCAGTTTTGTCTCGAAGAAATACCAGCTTGTAGCAGTGTATGAAAACAGCCCAGCACACAGAGCAGGGATCAATTCCCTCAGCAGCAAACAAGGAAAGCATTTCTCTCATTTACCCTGGATGTACTCCAAGAATTCTCTGTTCAGTTTAGTTATTATCTTTCCCTACGGTGTGGAATATTCAATTAAACTTTCTCTCAAATTGGCCATAACTTTCAATGGAAATTAAAGCAGTTCTATTTAGGTACCAGTAGCTGTCACCAGGCTTAATGTTCAGAGAGAATAGGAATGGTTCCACCTGTTTGGTGTGAATTAACCTCGGCTGACATTCCCCATGCTTCAATTCCTCAAAAGCAGGGGAAGATGACAGCATTCAGCATCCAACTGCACAGGCTGGCTCTCAGCTTTGGGGTACTGGAGGGACACAGCAAATACACTCTTCATTTGGAATGTATTCCAATTAATCTGGCTTTTTTTTTTTTAATAGGTTTTGTAATGCACTAGGGGGAAAAATATATATCGAGCAGAATGTTCTTTGAAATGATCTATCACTTTCCATCCAACACCATATGGACACACACCTCCTTCTGTGGTTAAAACGCTTCTTTTGTTGTCAAATCCACTGAAATGTCCTAGATCCTGCCTCTGACTGAAAGAAACACACTTCTGTCAGAGGAGGCAGACCCAGAGCAGGAGTACATTTGTTTCATCTGACAACGAGGGGGAAAAATGCTTTTTTGGAAGCCAATCTTGTTTGCAGGTTGTCTTAAGTCGAGGGCGGCTCTTGTTCGCTCTGGGTAACTCATTTTGGGCTCTTCAAAAGAAATGTTACTCAGAAAAATAAAATCTGCCCCTGAGAGTGTCTCACAAGTTAGTTTGGCTGGGAAAGTTATTTATTTTATTGTCCTGGGGCGGTGGGAAATGTGTGAGGAGTGGCAGCAGCTGTTGAATGGTGTAAAGGGGAAGTGGGCTACAATACCTGGGCACTTTCAGATATGCACTGCTTCTTGTTCTTTTTTGATGAAATGACCAAAAAAGAGTCTATTAGACACAATCTGATGAGAAGGGTGAGGGAAAAAGCCTCTAAGCACAGCAAAGAGCCTCCTCCTGGCCTCTGTGGATTGAGCTGCTCATACTGCTCATGGTGTTCAACAGTGATAAGCCAAAAATGTGTTATCACTGGTGGAGTGCAAGTCCCTGGACATTACTGCGACAGAAAGAAAGTTACCACTTTGAATTTATTTTTAAAAGTGTAGAATTTGCATTTCAGAGTTATCCAAACAGCAAAACTTTGCTCCCACAAAAGCAGACACTTCAGTGGAGCAAACACCTTTGGCTGTGCTGACAATAAACATCTGAGTAACACAACTTAGTCAAAAATGGGCTTTTTCTGGTGCAGGCACTTGTAGCTTCCTGTCTGCAAGAATCTAGATGGCAGCTTGTTTTATTTATTAGTGACTCTTTAGTGCTCTGTGAAGCAAATCCTCCTCCTGTGTCAGGTTCTGTGGCTCAGCCCTTATCACCCAGTGGTGGGATGTGGGCTGCAGTGATTTCCATCACACATCAAGGCTGCAGCAAAGCAGCTCCACAGGCTGAAGATTAAACAGTTTGGACTTGCTTATCTTGGTTATACACAGGCAGCAATAAGAGGAAGAAGAAAGGCACTCAGAATAATTTTATCTAGCCAGTGTTGTGAGGTTTTTGCTGCTCCTCTGCTCCCTGACAGGCTGCAGCTGCTCTCACAGCTTCTCCCTCTGCTTGAAAATCACACCAGGGTTTTTCCTCTTGCTGTCCAACAGGAAGGGCAGGCTGTTTTGGTTTGGTTTTTTTGGTTTTTTTTTTTTTTTTGCCATGTAACAGCTGAATGTTGAACGGTGTCAGCAGCAGGTGGAATATTTGGAAGTGTTTTCATTTGATCTTTCATGAGCTTCCACTTGAGCTTGGGTAAACTGAGTTATTCAGTAGACAAATCAGAGTTTTCACCTATTTGTGACTATTTCTACCTTTAGTTCTCTGTCTTGAGTCTGTGCTTTTTAACTTGTTAATTGCTCACTGATTGGTGACACAGGATGGGGTGGATCAGGTTCATTAACCCTTGAAGACCAGGATGCTGCAGGTTCGCCTCTGCTCCTGCAGCAAGGTGATGTCCTGGAGGTGTGGGGACACTTTTGGACCCTCAGATTTGTTCCTGTTTCCCACCTCAAGTAGCTGAACCGTTCATTTTTAATGCAAACTGTGTTTTCCTGGGATGGGAGGAGGAACAAAGCCAGACCTTTGGTGTGATGTGATATAAATTGACATTCTCTAATTGAAATAACAGCAGATGACAGCCCAGAGAGGGGTGTGAGGCAGGTGACAGAGGCAATCCAACACATCCCTGACTCAGCAGCCCCTAACTGGATTATCTGGGATGCTCTGGCTCGTGCCACCATCAGACTCTGTGCTCCTGGGATTTGAGGCATCTCTCACACAGGACCCGAGCACTCGTGTATTTTCCAGTGAGAAAACTGGATACATTCCAGTATATTTTAAATCTCTTGCTTTCAAAGCCACTCGTACAGTTCTCAGAGCTATAATCCTGATGGACCAGGCTGTAATATTCCTTCTTAGGTGGATGAGGCTGCTCAGGGAATGCAGGGTCTCAGGAACAAGTTTGGATGCCATAATCCAGTCCCTTATGCTTTATGGCTATTATTATCTTTTCCCACCAGCAACATGAGTTGCACACAGGTGTAATTTAAAGCTAGAGATGAGTAAAATGTGTTTTGAATAATAGATGAGTTTCAGTCAGGTATTGTTAACATATAATTAAAAATCAAGATACATACAAGGCCTGTGACTGTGCTTGTGGTGGGGCCTGAGGGAGGGGACACAGAGGTGGTTCCCTTCTAATCTTCCTGACAGAGTTTCTGTGAAATACTTCTGGGGAGATGACAGAATCTGCTCTCCCTGAGTGAAGGGCTGTTTTTCTGTCCTTGGCAATCCAGCTGCTTTCCCAGGGTTATTCCCATTCATTCTCACCTTCCTTCCATCTGGAAGATCCATCATCTCCCGTTCACTCTTTTTTTTTCTCTATATTTTTTGTACATTCCATCACCTCTAAATTTTATTTATTCATTTTCCCCTGACCTCCTATACCCACAGATCTCCCGTATCCGCATCTGGGTGGGCTTCCAGCAGCCTGACTGAAGTGAATTCCGTGTTCACATCCCTGGAAGTCCCTGCACGCTGAAAGAACAGAGTCTGCAGGGCAGCAAAAGATTGGAAAATGATTTAAAAATGTTAAATCAAGGCTCCTTCCAGTCAGCTGAAAGACTTTCTGACTGTGAGCACTTCCAGCGTGTCCTCACTTGCTCTGAACTTAGAGGAGCAGCCAGACATTGACACTGATGAGAGGAAAAGTCTCGGTGAAATCAAGATAGCTGATCTTTTCAGGCAGGAAAAGTTGGTTTCTTTTGTGTTCTGAACAGCCACTGTGGAGATAAAACTGATGCAAGGAGGATGGAGAGCAGGGAGTTTAGTGAGAGCTTTCTGTGGGTGTCTTGAGCAGTGTCAGAGAATTTCCTGAAATTCTGCAGGGCGGTGGGCAGGGAAGAGCTGCACCTCAGGGATGGGCCTGTGGGCAGCTCCCAGGTCTGAGAGAGGATAAATTGATAAGGTGAAAGCAGAAAGTGGTTGAGGAGAGAGGAAAGGAGAAAGGGAGGACTTAACAGCTCAAAAAATCAGAGTGTATTTTTAAAATGCAGGAGGAAAGTCAGCATGAGGGAGGCTCCCGTCAGTAATCACCAACCTCAGAGTGCTGGACTGCTGGGAAATGACTCCTGAGCTCCTTGAAGGTCATGTCAGATGGTTTTGCCAAAATATTTTCCCTCTTCCACCTATATCTAGTGTGAATTTTTAATGCTCTGAAGGGCAGGAGTGTGGGATGTCCTTGTCAGGGCTGGGAGCCTCATTCCTGGCGAGCTGGGGGGCTGCTGCCAGGGGCACTGTGATTTGAGCTGAGCTTTGCTATGCCAGCAGTGCCTGCTCCCACTGTTTGAACTTTGGGTGAGGTTCTGTTGTGTGCTCTCTTTATTGTAGGACATTTTCATGACTCCATGTGAGGTTCAGTGGCTTTTGGGAAAAAAAAACAACAAAACTGCTGTTATCAACTAAATAAAGTGACATCAGATCTTTTCCAAGGTGGAGGGCACATGACCTCTTGCTGCTAAGACTCTGGTGTATATTTTAAGCCTGGAGCATGGAGATTCCATGAGTGACCTGTCCCATTTCCCTGTCCCTGCAGATGACAACACCCTGCACGGGCCAGTTTTCCTCCAGGAGCCCGACAGCCTCATCTTCCCCTTGGACTCAGAGGAGAAGAAAGTGAAGCTGAGCTGTGAAGTGAAAGGAAATCCCAGACCAACCATTGGGTTTGTTCAGTGTTTGACTGTTCTTAGAGCCTTTCTGCTGTGTGTGGGTGATGTCCCTGGAGGCAGCCACAGTGCTGATCCCAAAAAAATCCGTGAAGTGAAAGGAAATCCCAGACCAACCATTGGGTTTGTTCAGTGTTTGACTGTGCTTAGAGCCTTTCTGCTGTGTGTGTCAGTGATGTCCCTGGAGGCTTCCACAGTGCTGATCCCAAAAAAATCCCCAGGGGTAGCTCTGATCTCTGCTCTGTGACCAGGGACAGGACCCAGGGAGGGGCTGGAGCTGGGACAGGGGAGTTTAGGTTGGATTTTAGGGAAAGGTTCTTTCCCCAGAGGGTGCTGGCACAGCCCTGAGGCTGGCAGAGCTCCAGGAGGGTTTGGAAAACCCTCCCAGGGATGCCCAGGGTGGGATTTGGGGTGTCCTGGCCAGGATTGGACTTTGATGGTCCTTGCGGGTCCCTTCCAGCTCAGGATGTTCTGGAACTGGAGCTTTAGGAACAGAGGGAATGGACACCAGGAAATGTCCAGGTATTGCAACTCAATTGCAAAACTTGGACAGGAGTTCTAAAATACTACAAAAGGATAATAAATAGTCCTGGCTCTCAGATTAACCATCCTTTCCCATAAACACGGACAAAACTCCTCATTCTTTTCAGCTTTAGCAGCTGCTTTGGGATCCTTGGAGGAAGGTGCTGTCTTCCTGCAGTGCTGCTGTAAATCATGGGTGCTGCTCTTCTCTCCCCTTTGGTGCCTCTCACTCTGCCCACCAGTAAATGCCACTGTGAAACCAGTCAGAGCCACCAGGCCTCTGCCTCTGTGCTGCCTCCTGACACGGGCAGCTCTCAGTGCCATAAAACCCACGGATCCATGGTGCAAACACAGCTCCAGAGCTTCTCTGTGCACTCGGGAGCTGGGAGGGGCTGGAATTCCTCAGTGCCCCGCTTTGTGACAACACCTGCCAGGAGGGAATTTTCTGAAATTCATAAACAAACAACCAGCAAGTGGGGAGAGGGGGGAAAAATATCCTCAGTTATTGAATGGGTTAGAGATCCTGTCTCAGGGACTTCCCCTTGCCAAGTGATTAATTCCAAAGAGCAGCAGCACCAGCAACTACAGAAGCATTAATCATTTCAGAGACTGAAATATATGTCAAGGATATTGCTCTTTCAGTTAAATACTGCACTATTTCAATACCACTCAGGAAATTTCCATTTTTGCACCGTCTTTATTTTATTTTATTTTTAATAAGTAGTCAGAGCCATCCTAAACCTTCCTTTACTTACGTCACGCTGTGTTTCCAAACACCCAGGAGCATCAGCAGAGTTTAACTTTGGCGTTCTGTGCTGCAGATGGAAGTTAAATGGAAGCAGTATTGACGTGGGCATGGATTACCGCTACAGCCTACTGGAAGGAGACCTGCTGATCAATAACCCCAATAAAAGCCTGGATGCTGGCACGTACCAGTGTGTGGCAACAAACCCCTTCGGAACCATTGTCAGCAGAGAGGCCAAGCTGCAGTTTGCCTGTAAGTCACAAGGCAGCCTCTGTTCCCATGGTGTGCTGGAATAATTGGAGCTGGGTGTCTTCTCCCAGCTTTTCCTGGTGGGTTATGGGGTGTTCTCTGTGGGAAATGGGTTTGGAGAAAGTTCTCAAGACCCACACAGTGTGCATCCGTGTGCCAACCTTGAGATAAGAAATGCTGACTTAGAAATGCCCTGGCATAGGATGGACGTTATTGAGAAAGAAATAGAACTAGAAATACGTTTCAAAGGATGGCCTTGCACATAAGACTGGATATTTTGGAGAAATAGAACTATGAAAGATTCATTGTGGTGGGACCCACGAGGGGTAATTTTAGATGATTGGCTTTAAGGCATTTACAGTGTGGTGTGGCTAAAGCTGACAGGCCAAGAAACACTTGTAGTGTATTGAAATTAGGAAATAGTTTTTGATTGTGATGGCGTGAATTACAATATCTGTATTGTCTCACCCTTCACGTGAGACTGAAAATGGAATAAAAGTTTTTGTAGCGCCCCATCTCTGGGTCAGAAAAGGATATTATCTGACAAATTGGTGCCCCATGCTGATCAATAACCCCAATAAAAGCCAGGATTCTGGCTCTTTTCCAGTAATGGTGGGGAACTCGGATAAATGGGTTAATTTTTGACTCCTAGATGATATTTTAGTTTGCTAAAACAGCACAATTAATTTAGAAACATTTGGATTAAAGAAAAAAACATCAGGGTTTCTCAAGGTGGGCTTTGAAAAAAACAATTTTTTGTCTTCTCTAATCAAAGGGATGGCAAACAGAATTAGCTGAATTAGGAAACACGGAGTGATTTAAGTTTATTACAAAGGCTCTGCCTCTGAGGAACAATAAAAATGGGCATGTGAAGCTTCACCCTTCATCTGAGCAACCCCTTATTTTCCATCCTCATCTTGTGTTGTGTGGTTTTTGTTTTATCTCATTTTTATTTCTGAGGAAATGACTGTTGGGGTTTTTTTGAGAATGATGGGTGAGATTTGAGGGGCTTGTCCCCCCTCCTTTTAAGAGTTAAATTGTGAATCTTGGGGCATCGGTAATGTGTGTTGTTGTTCAAGGGCTGTGATATTCTTCTGTAGCCTTTTCAGAGAAGATTAAGCTGTGATTGAGCCATTCAGCCTCCTGTGGAGGGCAGACAGGGTCAGCAATTTCATCCTTGAAATATGTATTTAGGTTACAAACTCATTATGATAAAAGTGCTAATATTTCCCCTGAATACTTGCTTTTTGATATGGCATTTTCATTTCAGGTTTTTGATTTTTTCTTCCTCGCTCTTTTTCTCTTTCTCTTCCCACTTTTATTTCTTTTTTTTTTCCACGCTAGTTGTCTCTGAAATTGAACATATTTTCACCGAGTGAGGAATCTGCTGTGCCACAGCAACAGAATATGGATTAATGATACCCTCAGCCCTGTGCTTATAGCAACACAGGCTTTCAGAAAATAAAAAAGCTTTAAACTCTTGAGTATGGTTCTAATAATGGCTTTTCCACAAAGATCTACGGAAACACAGCTGAACTAGATTAAATGATGCACTTTTTATTTTGGGGGCTGGGGCTTAGCTTGATGATTTTATTCACTGTGCTATGGTTTCTGTTGGGAAATAACCCTGGAATCAAGTAGGAGTAGTGGCTGGGGGGCTGCTCTGAGGCAGCATTTTGGGGCTGAGCCCACCCCTCCAGACATGTGATCAAAGTTGCTTTTTGTGGCCTGGATCCTGCTTCCATTGAGGATGGAGATAAAGCTCCCATTGATTTCTAGTGGCACCAGAGCTGGCCCACAGCCCTCCCAAAGTGATGAATTTGCAGCTTGTTCCTCCTGCTCAGCTCCCCTCCCTTTGGCAGGGCAGGGAGGATGAGCTCCCAGAGTGTCCTTGCCAAACGATTGAATCACAGAGCCACAGAACGACCAGGTTGAAAGAGATCTTCGAGACCATGGAGTCTAACCCAGCCCCAGCACCTCAGCTAAACCCCGGCCCCCAGTGCCACATCCAGGCTTGTTAAACACACCCAGGGATGGTGACTGCACCACCTCCCAGGGCAGAACATTCCAGAACTTTATCACCTTTCTGAAAAAAACTTTTTCCTGATATCCAACCTGTATTTCCCTTGGTGCAGCTGGAGGCTGTGTGCTCTGGTTGTGTCAGTGCCTGCAGACAGAGCCCAGCCCCAGCTGAGCACAGGCACCTTTCAGGAGCTGTGCACAGTGAGGAGGGCACCCCTGAGTCTCCTTTTCTCCAGGTGAGCACCCCCAGCTCCCTCAGGGCTTCCTCTCAGGGTTTGTCTTCCCAGCCCCTCTCCAGCCTCGTTGTCCTCCTCTGGATGAGCTCCAGCTGCCCATGGAATAATGTATAGAATGGAACATCTCACAGGGGCTGGAAGTTGTCCTGTCACTCTCTAAATTAGAGATCTCTTATTAGATCCATACTCAAGAGTTTAAAGCTTTTTTATTTTCTGAAAGCCTGTGTTGCTGTAAGCACAGGACCGAGGGCATCATTAATCCATATTCTGTTGCTGTGGCACAGCAGATTCCTCACTCGGTGAAAATATGTTCAATTTCAGAGACAACTAGCGTGGAAAAAAAAAAAGAGGGGGAAGAGAAAAGGGAAAAGACAGAGAAAGGAAAAATTCCCTGGAAGGAGGTGGTGGCAAGATGAGGGCTGGTCTCTTCTCTGAGGGAACAAGTGACAGGACAAGAGGAAATGGCCTCAAGTTGTGCCAGGGGAGAATATCTGGAAAAGCTTCCTTCCTAAAGTGTGGCTAAGCATTGGAAAAGGCTGCCCAGGGCAGTGGGGGAGTCCCCACCTCTGGAATTGCTCAGACAGTGAGCAGATGTGGCACTTTGTGACGTGGTTTAGTGGCCCAACTCAAAGGCTGGGCTTGATCTTGAGGGCGGTTTCCATCCTGAATGTCTGATTTATACCCACACCTCATTGTCATCAGATCACCATGGGAAGCTCTCAAAATCCCCTGGAGAAGCTCCTGTTCTTTGCAGACCCTCCTCAGGGCTGTGCCTTTGGAGACCTGTGTGTTCAGATTTGGTTTCGTTTGGTGGCCTCTGGTGGTGCTGATCTTCCAGCCTGCCCCAGTCAGGCAGCACTGCTGGAAGAGGGTGCAGAGGAGATGGGACAGCTCAGGGCTTCCCTTCTGTTTTAATTCCTGCTAAGGGATGTCCAGGTTGTTCATGATCACAGTGGGATGAGAGAGGCAGGACAATTCCTGCTGATTCATGAGCTCCTATAGGGCAGCATCTCTAATTACAGACAACTTTGAAATTATTTTACCTTGCTGAGGCTGCAGTTTGTGTTTTACTGCCCAAGCTTTGGAACCAGATAGTTTGCACATCTCCAGTGCCCCCCACCCCAGGAGTCTCCAAGCTGTGTTTGCTCCATCTCCACCTCCACCAGGAGCAGCTGAATCACCTCACGCACAGGACCAAGAGATGACCCCTCTCTTCTCCCATGGAGCCATCCCCAGTGCTCACAGATGAAATATTCCCTCCCTGCTGTGATAACTTGACTCAATTTGGCCCTAAACTCCTCAGCAGGATTTGCAGTTTAACCTGAAAATTCACAAAGCTGCTGCCAGCTGCAGGATGCTGGTTTGGAAATGAACCCTGTGGGAGCTGTGCAGGAGCTGCTGCCTCTCTCATCAGCACTGGTGGCTGTCACATGCTGTTCATTTGGAATGGCTATCCAAAGAGGAAAATCAAGTTTGAATCAGAGCTGGTTTTCAGCCATATCATTGTTTTGCCCCCTGTTGTTACAAAAACTGCCTGCAAGTGATGTCTGTGAAGCAGGAGCTGTTAGACAAATGAGATCCACTTTTCAGGGGGGTTTTATTTGTGGGACCCCGTGAGGGGAGGATGGCTGATGTCCTTCCCCCTGCTCTGTGCTCAGAGGCCTCTCTGAAATCCCCTTTCCAACCCATTTTCCAGGAAGGAGTTTCCCTTGAATCTCTAATTTAGCAGATCCATGCCAGTGCTGTGGATGTTTTCTGCAGTTGGCCAAAATGACATTGAGATGTCCAGGGGCTGAGGGACCAATTTCAGACCAGCAATGAGCCCCAGGGGAGGATGATGAGTCTGAAGGGAGGTGTCCTCTGAGGATGCTGCAGCACAGGAGAAGCATCATCCTGCCCCAGGAGGTTAAAAGGAAGGGGAAAGGTCTCCTTGTTCTCTTCCTCTTCCTCCTCCTCGTCATGCAGGTGTCCCCCAGACAGGTGAAATGTCTGATTTTCTGGGTGGAATTGAGCTGAATTGTTTCACTCTCAGTGCCTGAAGAGCAGGGTTGGAGGTTGGCTGCTTTCCACCCCTGGGCAGGGAGCAGCCCCCACCTTGCCTCTGGTACCTTTTCCATTGGATTACTCATGAGGGGTGTTCCTGGGGGTCCCTTCCTGCTCAGGATATTCTGATTCTATTCCAGGAACTCTTTACTTCCTTCCTTGTTACCACGAACCTCCTCTGAAGTGAAGAGAATCACGCTGTTGTTTCTAAAAACTCTGCCCCACACACACTTTATTAAAAGAATTCATTTTATAGAAAGGTTTTTTCCTTCAGAAATAATTGTTAAACATGAATTAGCTGCCAGGACCCAGCACTACACAGGGCAAAGAGTGGCAGAAAATCCTGTAATAATGTGGTTGCAATGAGAATACTTTGGGGCTTTGACCTACCATCCCAAAATAATTTCACTGCGGTGGTAGAAAGAGAAAATTACTCCCAACATCCTACTGAAAAGGGTTTTTTGCAATATTCCCATTGCTGGAATGTTTGCTGTTATATCTTTTACAAGAGTAAATCCCATAATTTTCACCGTTAGTTGCTAAGGAACACATTGTAATGGCTGCTCAAAGTCTTTACTGGTGAGCCCTCATTGCCCTCCAGTGCATTCATTTTATCTTTTGGAGACTAAATTGTCAAGGAAGTCACTCTTTCAAGAACAATTAATAATGGAAACAATTTTTTTTTGGGTGAGGGGGTCTACTGAATTCCAAACAACCAAACCCACAATCCCAGGGACTGATCTGTGTGTTCAGCAAGCAAATGGAGGAATTTCCACAGGGATCACTGAAATCTGGGAGTTGATAAGAGATGATGTGGTTTAAACCTTCTGGAAGTGCAGGAGCCAGAAGGTTTGGGCTGGAAATGCAGAAGTCAGAGGTTTTGGGCTGGAAATGCAGGATCCAGAGGGTTTGGGTGGAAATGCAGGACCCAGAGGGTTTAGGCTGGAAATGCAGGAGAGGGTTTGGGCAGGTTTTTTGGGAGGCAGCTGGGATGGTTGGAGTGCCTGGCTCTGCTCATTCTTGGGAGATTTATGTCTCCAAGGTTTTATTGTGAGGAGCAGCAACCCAGCCCTGCATAATTCCCTGGCTCCTTCCTCACTCTGGAGTTTTCCTGGGCAGGGAAAGATCCCTGTGGAGTTCAGGGCTGGGGATTCTCAGGGTTCTGGGTGGGATCTGCTCACCTGCACTCATTCCCTGCATCCCTGTGCTCCAACACTGCTTTGCACCCCAGTACTGAAATATCCCACTCAGCTGTTCCTCACCCTGATGCCCCTTCTGTTTATTCAGCACCTGGACATCAAATCCCCAGTTTTTCCCACCGTTTCTTTCCATTTTTCCCTTTATTTCCCCTTTTCCCTGGCATTTTCATCAGTGATTGCCTCCCACACAGGGCCACAATTCAGAGATAAAACTCCCAGCCAGGAACTGCAGCTTGCTGACACCAAGGGCCCACAAATCTGCTTTAAATCGTTAAATTTTCTTCGTTTTTCTTTCTTCTTCAGAAATTGATTTTCTTAACATGACCCAATTAATTTCCCCTGCATCCCCCATCTCACTCTTTCTCTCACCAAAGCCTCTGTGCATTTGAAGGGTTTTGTTGTGACCTGAAACTCTGTGAATAATCATCATTTTGGAGCTGGAATGTCCAGTTCTGCCCCCAGGTTTCCCCAGCCCCACTGGGATGTGCCATCCCTGTATTCCTGCAGCTGTCAGCTTGTGGGAGCAGCCTGGTTGGGATGTCCCCAGCTCTTAAATTTTGTGGTTTCCTGCCAAGTGTCAAACCCCTGATTCTCCTCCAGTGCCTTTTCAAGGAAAAAAAGCCATTTATATCAACCACAGCCCAAAATCAGCCCCTCACCTGCCTGTGCCCCCAGGACTGGAGCTGGTGTGACCTTAACTCAGGAAGGAGCACATTTATTTGCATTTTTCCATATATCCCCACATGCCAGGGTTTCTCTGTGCTGAAATCCTGGCCATCAGTGTTAGAGATGAGCTCCCAACCTCTGCTCCTTCCCCACAGTCTCTACTGGGTGGAAAACTAGGCTAAGCCTCACATAAGCTCCTCTTTTTTCCCTTTCTTTTACTTTTTTTTTTTTTTTTTTTTTTTTTTTTTTTTTTTTTTTATGAATAGGACCAACAGGGAGTTTGCAGAAGAGGATGGATCTATAACCTACTTTACTTTCATCTGGGATAGAAGGACCCTTAAGTCAGAGCAGAAATGGAGCATTTTTACCTGCTTTGTTTCCCCCACCCAGGGTTATAAATAAGCTGAATTCATTATTACTCAAAGCAGTGGCACTTGGAAATTATCAATGCACGTTGTCCTAAAGCTGGGAATCTCCTAACCTGCCGTGTTTTTTGGGAAATTATTTTGGTTTCTGGCTGGAAGGAGCTCTGGAGAGGGCAGGGAGTTGCATGGGAGGTGTTGGAGCCAGCTGAGCATCACAGGCCACTCACAACACCCCAGTTCCTCTTCTGCTTTAGGAATTCAGGGAACAGCAAGGCACAGGCTTGATGTTTTTTTTTCATCTCTCTTCATATTTATTCATTTTACCTTTAGTATGAAAAAATATTTAAAATGCAGATATTTTTTATAACTAGGAGCTTTATTCTTAAAAACTATATGATGATGTAGGTGTTTGTTTGTTTTTTTTTTAATGAATCCCCAAACTTTTTGTAAAAACTGATTTTAGAGTAGTAAACATCTGCAGAGCTGTTGGGTTATGTTTTCATGGCATATTCTGATCAGTCTTCATGGCTTGTGTGGCTGGAGAACAGGACAAGAAATCAGGAGGTTGGTTGTGTTATTTCCTCTGTCGTTAGAAACTTCTTGTGACTCCTTCCCTTTTGCCTCTAAACCTCCTGGTGTGTGAATGAAATAATGCTCTTCACCTCGCTGAAGAAATAATTATGCTCCTTAGATGATCCTTAGGGGTTGTGTATCAATGCAAATCAAAAAATTTCCTCTAAATGTGTGAAATGGCAGTTCCAGGACCCCGGCACAGACCTGGCAAAGGCTGGAGGTGGATTCTGCAGGAAAATTTATTTTTCTGTCGACAGGATGCAAGGGCAGTGCAGAACTTTATCCCAGTGGCTGCTTTATCTTTATTTTGGTTTTTTCTTTCCTGGTTTCCCTCTGGAAAGCAAAGCCAGGAGTCAGCATTGGCAGGTGGAGGATGGAGGAGCTTTAAATGTTTGTGGAAAGCTGTGCCACGTTGGGTTCCGTGTCTGCAGCAAACATGACTGGCATGCCATTATTCATTAGGCCTGAGAGGGGAGGAGAATGGAAAAATATCAGCACCTGAGAGGCTGCTGAGCACCAAAATGTGAATTTGTGCATTTCCACAGGGAGGCTGAGCCAGCAGGCAGCTCTGAGGATCAGGATCTCTGGGGGCTGGGGTTTGGGTGGGGTTTTAGCAAGTAAAGGGAAATTTCCCTTTGAAATTGAAATTGAGATTGAGTCATGTGGGCTTTATCCAGAAAATCTGGGGCTGCCCTGTATCCCTGGCAGTGCCCAAGGCCAGGCTGGACACTGGGGCTGGAGCAGCCTGGGACAGGGGAAGGTGTCCCTGCCATGGCAGGGGATGGGCTCTAACGAATTCTGTGGCTCAGTGATTGTATTTTACATTATTTTGGGTCTGAATTTGCATTCCTGCCACTGCCCAGAGTGAGAAGGGGCAGAAGAGCCCATGGGGAACACATGAGGCACCTGCAATGCCCAGACATCCCCTGAAAGAGGGGCACAACACCCCCTGTGCCCCTGCAATCATCTCTGCTGCAAGAAAGTGCAAACAGAGCTGGTTTTTTTTTTTTTTCTTTTTCTTTTTTTTTTATCTAGGAAAAGATAAAAAACTTCTGAGAGTGAAATAACCCCATTCGAGCCAACCCAAGGGGAAATGTCTGCCCAGATTTTCTAGATTAAAGTAATAAAATTTTCAGAGTCCTCAGCATTTTGTCTCAAGCAGAGGAGCTGCTTCAAAATAAATGTTTGAAATATTTCCTGTCGAAATAAGGCAAACAGGCAGTTTTTATGAAGTGGAACATGAAGACCAGGAGGGTTGTTTTTTTTTTTTTTTTCATAGTGTCATAGAGGAGAGTGGTTTGATTTTGGAAAAGAAAAATGGGTGCCTTGCAGGAATTTCTCAGAGCTCCTGCTTCCCTGGAAGAGCAGTGGTGTGAAGGAAGGCAGAGCAGCCCTGGGGCTGCCTTGCAGTTTGGAAGCAAGGAGCAAACCCCAGTGAGGTGGAATTTCAGCCATGTGGATGCAGAAATCAGCCTGGCTTTAACAGATGGGATCAGAAAGACATTATTGGGAAAATCCAAACAGCCTCAACAAGAACCCAGACAGAGGTGTCCCAGCCCAGGATGAGAGATCAGAGATGGGGGTGGTAAAGTCAATGCCTTTTTAACAGCCACAGCAATAAAGTCCAAGGAAAAATATTTTCCAGCAGGGATAGGGGTGGGGGGAATGCCAAGATATTTACCTCTAAAACTTTTTTTTCCTTTCTTTTCTCCTCTGCAAAGTAGAAATCCCAGTGAAATTTCTGCTCTAAAGGTCAAATTAGAAAGCTTTCATCCCCAGACTTGTAAACTATTTCTCAAATCAGTGACTCTCGAAATTATTCATTAGAACACCAGCTCTTAAACTAAAATTCTATTAAGCTCTGTATCAAAGGGGTTTTATTCCAACCCACACAGCTCTCTGGGTAGTCCTGACACACCAGCAAGGACACAGCCTGAAGAACTTCATCTCTGTGAGTTGGTGGATGGCTCTGAAAACCAGGTGCAGTTTTATAGAGACAGTGTTTGGGGGTGGGGGGACATAAATATCAGCAGGCAAATCCTGTTTGGTGTGGGAGCCAGTTAGGAGCTTCCTTCCTTCCTTCCTTCCTTCCTTCCTTCCTTCCCTCCTTCCCTCCTTCCCTCCTTCCTTCCCTCCTTCCTTCCCTCCCTCCCATTCAACATGGATTGGGATCCCCTCTCCAAGACTGTGTTTATATTTTTAATTTTTTCTTAAATATGTTTAAATTCCCACACTTTGTAGCCAGTGGAGTGGGGTTATCTTGCCAGTCCTCCCCTGCCCACCTGGCTGAGTTTTGTCCAGGACATGAACCTGGGATCTCTTGTACATGGAGATTTGTGCTAATATGATGAGAATAATTTGGGAAAGGCACCCAAATATCCCCAAGGATATTTGGATGGAGGTTCTTTGCTCAGTCTGAACCAGGAGGATTTGACCAATCCTTCCATCAGTTTTTTTGCTGGAGATGTCATTGCCAGCCTAATCAGATTCCTTTGGGATGAGTCCTGTGCTCTTTAATAAAAGGAATAATCTTTAATTATTCCTGGGTATGACCTTAAACATCACCATAAATTTTAGATTGTTGGGATTATCTTAAAATTATAGAAGGGGTTTGAGAAGGCAAAGCCCATTATGATCTGCAAATCTCTTTAAGTCATGCTTAAAAATTGGCTTTGGGTGTCTTGGCTGTGGCTGGGTACCCAAGGGGACTGGGCATTTCACATATAAGAAATGGAATTACTCCTTACCTACATCATTATTTCCTATTGTGTGCGTGCTTTAAAGTTCATTTAATATTATTAAAAGTGGTGTTTTGTCCACTCCAGAATACTCAAAATTGCCAATGAATGCGTGTTAGCTTTCTAATTTATCAGTTCCTAAATTATAATTCATTTTTAACCATTTTCCTGTGCTCAAAGTACAACCAAGTCTTAGGGTTAAATACCAACCACAACCCTCCATAAAATACGGACAGGCAAAAAGAACTCCTGAAGAGCTGATCCAAGGATTTGTTGCTCATCTAAATGAAGTAGGAGTGCCCTAACCCAAGATTTCTTTTCAGTACAGTGGGAATGGCACTAAGGCAGTGCTAATTCCAAGTAATTCCCAGCTGGATGCAGAGATGTGGATGGGTGTCTGTAGTATTTACATTCTTTGAAAAAATCCCTTTGCCCAGGATTTTTCTCCTAAGAAGCTGAGAAGCCTCAGAGAAAAAAAAAACCAAACAATTCTTATCTCATTTGCTTCTCCTGTGTTGTGCTCACGTGTGGAATATGTTCAGAAATTGTTTACCCACAGGTGATTGTTTCATTAAATTCTATTGTGAGTTGTTTTAACTCCTTGGCCAATCAAACTATGTTGGGACTCTAGAAAGAGTAATGAATTTTTATTATTAGCTTTTTAACATTGAGTAAGTATCCTTTCTATATTCTTTAGTTAAAATATAATATAGTATAATATAATGTAATGTAATATAATGTAATATAATGTAATATAATATAATGTAAAATATTCTTCTAAAAACATAGAGTCAAATTCATCATTCCTGCCTTTGTTGGAACATTCCCAGCAAATACAACAGGTATCACCCACCCTCCTCCCTCCCTGTGCTGCTGCTGGGCACAAACTCTGTGCTCCCCCTGTCCAGGTCCATTGGATATCTCATTTTGTAGGAATAATGATCCCCAGGGATGCAGCTCCTGTGCTTTGGGGGCTCCTTGCTGTTCACATCAACTGAGTGATATCAACGATGTGTTATCAAATCTGCTTTACAAAACTCTCTAGACCAAGACTTTAAAGTAAAACCCACTAACGTTTTTATTTTTGTGAGCCTATTAGCCGTGCTTTTCTTTGGCAATTAAAACCCACTGATGTATAAAGCAGTGATTGATGTGTGTACATTTTTGTTGGAGTATAGTAAAAGCAGAAATCATTTCATACCAGTTAAACAGGAATAATAGGTGAAAATAGCACTGACACTGCTGTTCTAATCATTAGGAAAAAAAAACCCTGAACTGTAATGACAAAGGGCTCACTAATGGTGAGTTTTTGACAGCGTGTCATTCGAGGCACTGCACAGCAGAGCTGCCTCCCACATGATACAGTCACAGAAATTGGCTTTCCAAAGGCCATGCAGACACCTGCCACCACCAATTTGCATCATTGGCTCTTCATCTCATTTTCTATAATATTTTTTGGGTGGTTTTTAATAGCTCTTGCACAGAGGGGTCTCTCCTAATTGCAGCATCGGCGTAATTACGAAGCATTTTGTGTTCTAAAAATAGGCATGTGTGGGGGAAAAAAAAAAAAATCAAAGCAAAGCATGGAAAGGCTCCTGGGGCAAACAAAGCCAGCAAAACAGAGCTCAGCTTTCACAAAAAATAGGGATCTCTGTCACATCCCCAGTGCCCTGAGACTGGCAGGCTCCTGAGGGAAGTGGTGGTGCTCCAGTCAGGGCCCTGAGGCATGCTGAGTTCAGAAATTCTGTTATCCCCATCATTTCTGTTATTCCATCTTTTCTGTTATTCCATCATTTCTGTTATTCCCATTATTTCTCTTATTCCCATAATTTCTATTATTCCAGTTATTTCTGTTATTCCCATCTTTTCTGTTATTCCCATTATTTCTGTTATTCCAATCATTTCTGTTATCCCCATTATTTCTGTTATTCCCATCATTTCTATTATTCCCATTATTTGTGTTATTCACATTATTTCTGTTATTCCCATTTTTTCTGATGTTGTTGCAGCCAGTCATGGGAACAGAGCGGGGCTGTGGAGCTGCTCTGCTGGGGTGGAAGTCTCACCTCTGGGACAATCAGTGGGGCTGGAAATGATGAGGGCTGTAAATTCAGAAATCTGAGGCCAAATTTTGCACAGCAGGAGTGATGTGACCTTGTTTGTTTGCCCATCTTTCTATGCCATCTGGGGAATATTTATTTAAAACTTTGCTTGTCTAGGAGTCACTTAGAAAAAGAATGACCACATTTCATGAAACTCAGACCCAAGTGGGTCCTAAGGAGGGAGAAAAGGCTGCAGTTCCTTTTGTTTTGCTTATAATTGAATCTTCTTTGCTATAAAGACTGATTTTTGTAGGCAAAATTTGGGGAAATCTTTCATTACCCTGGACAACTTGGGTAATTGTTACTGTGCAAAGCCATATAGGTTTGATTAAAGTTTCCAAATGCCATTTACTGAGACAAACTACCCAGCCTTGAGGGGCTGTGGATCATTTCAGATTGCTTAAGCTTTTATTAAACCCCACAACAGGTCATTCCACACAATAATGCCCTGCCCAAAGTGAGAAGCTGCTGGGCTGACAGCTGCTGCTGGCACCTGCTGGGCTTTGGAGCATTTTTGGGGGATCTGGGACCTGTGGCATCGCTTCCCTGTACCTGCCCTGAACATTAGGGCAGAGTTTCACAGAAAAAAAAACCTCATTATGCCAACAAAGCCATTCAAAGCCCCATTAAGGGCTGGGTGGTGGTGTGTGCATTGCACTCCAGTGCATTTCAGAAGCAGATGTCAAGGCTCTGTGCAAATATTAGCTAATTAAACCTCTTCTGAGAGACACAGCTGAAGGACTTGTCCTCAGAGTTGTGCAAACTTTGTCACCGAGAGCCAAAGTGACTTTCCCAAAGTCACGCAGCTGCTTTTAAATACATCCAGCTGAAATGAAATAATACATGCAACTTTCTGCTTCTGTGGGTCTGTTCAGCTTGATTTA
Organism: Onychostruthus taczanowskii; assembly: GCF_017590055.1. Lineage (NCBI taxonomy): Eukaryota > Metazoa > Chordata > Aves > Passeriformes > Passeridae > Onychostruthus > Onychostruthus taczanowskii. The sequence goes on along the minus strand of NW_024506993.1, from coordinate 1,883,723 downwards.
GAATTGATACTGTCCAGAAATTGTTTAAAAGGCACCTTAAGTCATTCATTAAATGAGGAGTGAGTAGCTGTTACTCACAATAACCTGTCTGCATTCCTCTTACACCCCCCTGTTTTATTCTCCTCTTGAAATCATTACTAATTGCTAATTACTAACCCTTCTCTAATGCTGGGGTTACTGGAGCTCACACAATATTTTTCTGTGCTCACTGGAGCCCTTCGTTGGTATTGTGAGAATTGTTGGCAGCACATTGATCTCCTGAATGGCAAGTGTTAATAGCTCAGTTTTTCCTTTTAATCTGGTGGGTTTGTTTGTTGGGTTTGGGGTTTTTATGGGCAAATAAGAACAAAAGTCCTCCTCTGCTACCCAGGGTTTTCAGGTTTGAGGACAAAGTGAGGTGGAACTTGGCGGTGTTGTCACCATGAAGCTGAGTCCTCCTCTCTGCAACTCAAATATTGCAAGATGGATCCTAAATGAAGCTCCTCACTAATAAAATCTTCATTATATCATTATTCATTCCAATTTAGGTGTTGTAAAAATAAATCTGTGGCCCTCACAAAGCACAATCAGCCTGATGGCCTTGATGAAGCATTAGCCTTTCTTATAATTATCTTAATCTTGTTATTTTACTCAGAGCCAGGTTTGAAGTGCTCGCACAAGGCTTTGCAGGGCTGGCTCCCAAAGCCTGATGGTTTGCAGGACAAGCAAGAGTGATGAATGCTCTGCTTTATTTGCTGATTTTTGACCATCCTTGCAGTATTTCCTGCATGCTCATCCAAGCAGAGTCTGCTTTTCCTGGTAGCAATCCTTTCCTTGTCAATATTGATGTAAGAAATAGCACATTTATTCCTGCGGGCATTATTTGGGCTTTAGGCTGTTACTCCTCCTGCAGCTGTCCTCAGAGAGGATGGGATCCAGCCTTGTGCCTGTGTGCAGTCAAAATATATAAAAATCTGTAAAAACTTGTAAATTTTATAGAATTTAGGAATGAAATATTATATCTCTCTAATTGGTAATTTTTCTTTCCTGTTCTCATTTTGTCCTAAGCCAGAAAAGAAAGAAAGAAAGGCCCATAAAGGTTTCTTTCCTAAAAAGGGAAAAGAAGCAGTGACAACTTTGGATTTTATTTATTTAAATTTTTTTAAGTATGTATGCAGAAAACATTTTTAAGAGAGGATAGAAATCAAGGCTCAGTTTTCCATCCTTGTAACCTCATAATGATGTTCCTACCAGCTCCTGCTGATAAATATTTATCACCTCTGTGTTTTCTCTGGTTCCCAACTGCACTGACAACAGGTTTGTAATTGCCAAACCAAGGCTCAGCTACACTGGAAACAAGGGGGAAAAAAAAAAAGAAAATTGAAATGCAGGAAATTGTAAAAGATCAGAGGCTGCCAAAATGATTCCATGTCTTGGTGCTCCCACGGAACAGCTGCTGGTGACAATCCTGGTGGCACTGCTGAGCTCAGAGTCTCCTCCTCTCTTCACTGCAGGTCTCTTAAATCTGGAGTGCAAGGAGAGCAGGGGGAGTTGTAGTTTTGCAGAGCACGGGCCCTGAGGAGAGGAAAAAGAGAGAGGTGGAAGGAGGAATTTAATTTGATTTAATTAAAGCGCTCTGTGGCCTAACATGCAGCTGGTGCAGGAGGCTCCCTTGTGGGGAGGAAGGGTCTGCACACGTGGGATGGGAGGGCAGCAGCAGCGAGGGAAGCAGCCTGCCTTGGGATGGAATTGCTTGTTTAAGGCAGTAATTCTTCCCAAATTCACACAACAAACCTCCCCCAGCGTTACAGGTGCTGGGGTTTCCTCCAGCTGTGTCTGTTTCTGTGGGTGAATCAGCACCTCCTCTCCTTCCAGCCTGGGGAAGGCATTTCCTGATCCTCTTCTTGATGTTCCTCAGCCTCCTGCTGCCTCACATTCCCGCCAGCCCAGCCTCCATGCTGATATTTGCTTTATTTCATCATTTTCCTTTTGTGATCAGCCTTTAACCGAGTTCTTTCTCTCCTGGCAGACCTGGAGAACTTCAAGACCAGGACGAGGAGCACGGTGTCCGTCCGCCAGGGCCAGGGCATGGTGCTGCTCTGTGGGCCCCCGCCCCACTCTGGAGGTACAGAGCTTTCCTTCTCTTGATTTCAGTGCCTGGCAACCAACTGTGGGGTTTTCCTTCTCAGGGAAGGGAATTCTCAGGGTTTTCAGGAAGTTTGAAGCAGTCACCTGCAAGGACAGGGCTGTGGCAGGGCCAGCCTGGCTGAGGGGGTCCTGGTGGCTGGGGAAGCTCCAGTGGGGAACAAATGCAGAGAAAGAGCATTTAATTGATCTCAGTATGAAGTTCAGAGATGAACTGATGGAAAAAAAAAACAATGTCTTTGTATCCTGAAGGCATGACCAAGACCTTCCTGTGCAGCTTTTCTGGTTTGTGGCCTGGCTATGTCTCCTGCTAAAAAGTTGAACTTGCTGGCAGAGCCACTTTTGTGCATCATCTTTTCATAATTTTCTCTTTTTTAAACACTACTGGCACTGGTTATTTTGCCCTGGGTACTCAGGATGTGTCCAGATCTCACAGGGTGCTGTTTGCTTCAAAGAGGGCAGTATGAAGGTTTAGAAAATACCAAACAATTCTTTCAGTTTAGCACAAACTTACTTTAATTGTGCCAGTTCGTGGCTTCCTGAGCGTGTGTGTTGCACTGCTCTGTTTAAAATGTGTTGGAGGTTCTGTGAGAATTCCTGCTGGAATTCTTGGTGTGCCCGACAAGCCCCGTGTGTGTGTCCCTCCCCACCAGACCCACACCAGCCACTGCAGCTGGCTCCTTCATCGGGGGCTGCTCGCTCCGTCAAAACAACACAACATCTTCCACAGATCTGTGCCCCTTTTAAAGAAATTTGCAATCCTGCTTTGAGGTCTGTCTGGCCTCATCAGCTGGATGGAAATTGCCCCGTGGACCATGTGCTGTTGGGCTGAGCTTATTGCTGAGACAGGAGCAGAGCTTGAGGAGCTGCTGGGCTCGTGGTTGACCAGCTGCCAGAGCTGCCCGGGGGCTTTGTCCCACTGGGACCCTCCCCAGCCAGCAGCACTGACCCCACGGCACTGCCCACTCCTGGGGATGATGCCTCAGGTTTGGCTTTTCTGTTTTTCAGGTTCTGTGCTGCTTTAGTGTGTGGGTCTGGGTTTCACATTAGGGAATGGTGAGCTCTCTGCACAGAGCGGGGAGACAAAACAATTCTTTTTCTAGCTGGGGACCAAGGACAAATGATCCAAATCTCAGCCCCAAGAGCATAAACAACACGGAATGAAGGGAGAAAAACAAGCAGGATGGGACTTCATAACCTAAATCTGGAATTGGACAATGAATTTGCAATCTGCAAATGGAGCAGAAGTTGTAAAACTGAATCCTTGGTTCTGGGGCAGGAAAAGGATTGTTGTGTGTGAGTGACCTGTGAGGAGAACTGCTGACACTTTGTACGAAGTTCAGAGTTCTCTACCAGTCCAGTACAGAATCTGGAAAATATGAGAGCTAAAACTTAAAGCACCAGCCCAGAGCATTCTCCTGCTCAGCTGTGGGCAGGTGGAGGTTCATGAGGAATTTCAGGTGTGGAGGAAGATGCTGCTCATCAGGAAGCACCGCGTTTCGTGGGCAGCCCCATCCCCAGGGCCCCGGTGTTGGCAAAGCAGAGCTGGAGGGATCAGCTCCTTCCACCCCCAGGGTAACACTGCCAGTGCTTAACTCTGTGGTGCAACAGGAAAAACCTCCTCAGCTTCCAGGTGAAAAATAATCCAGCTCATTAGAAGCGGGAGTGGTAATAGGAGGAGAAAATGCAATTACTTATTTTAAAATCTGATTAGGGCAGTGAACCCAACTTCATCATCCTTGCAAAATTGCCTGATGGCATTAATGACCACTGCTGAAACATAGGAATAATTGTGGGGAAAAATACACTTTCCTTTTTTTGAAGTTCAGAGTTCTCTACCAGTCCAGTACAGAATCTGGAAAATATGAGAGCTAAAACTGAAAGCACCAGCCCAGAGCATTCTCCTGCTCAGCTGTGGGCAGGGGGAGGTTCAGGAGGAATTTCAGGTGTTGAGGAAGATGCTGCTCATCAGGAACACCGCGTTTCGTGGGCAGCCCCATCCCCAGGGCCGCGGTGTTGGCAAAGCAGAGCTGGAGGGATCAGCTCCTTCCACCCCCAGGGTAACACTGCCAGTGCTTAACGCTGTGGTGCAACAGGAAAAACCTCCTCAGCTTCCAGGTGAAAAATAATCCAGCTCATTAGAAGCGGGAGTGGTAATAGGAGGAGAAAATGCAATTACTTATTTTAAAATCTGATTAGGGCAGTGAACCCAACTTCATCATCCTTGCAAAATTGCCTGATGGCATTAATGACCACTGCTGAAACATAGGAATAATTGTGGGGAAAAATACACTTTCCTTTTTTTTTACTTAAGTTTCATATGTGCATTGAAAATGAAATCTGAAAAAAAGAAATTTAAAAAGCAAAACTATTCAATCTGAGAACTGCCATTGCTTTGCTGATGAGGGTATTCACTGGAGTAGTAGAAGCCTGAAAAAAACCATCCTGGCCAGGTGCTCAGATTTGGGAAAAGAAAAATAGTAAATGAGAAGGGAATTATTTCCTATCAGCCATTGTGTCACTGGTTGTCTTGGGCTTAAAAACTGTGACGTTATTAAAAAAGAAAACCACTGATCAGCATCCAGGCCATTAACCTTTCAGCTGTGGTTCACTCTAATACTCTGCCACTTGGAAGTATCCATTTTTGAGGAGCTGTCAGCTAAAAGTGAAGTTCTGTTGGCCTACATACATTAGTTGTTGAGGTTTTCTTTTTATTTTTTTTCTTGCTAATGATGCCCAATAAAGAGCTTCCTACTGTTCCAACGTTACAGGAAATTCATCCCGAAAATGAGTCCAAATGATGAACAAGTCCTTTCAGCACCAACAAATGGGCTGTGTACAGCTCGCACAGAACAATTTGGGCATTGCCATGCATTGTCCCAATTTTTGGTTTGAAATGAGCTGGAAATTCAAGCCCGTGGATCTGAGCTCCCCCCCAGACCCCAAATGGAGATGGAATGCGCGCTCCGTGCGGCGGGGAGCCGCTGTTTGTCAGGTCACTGCCTTGTGCTGGTACATTCTGTTAAACAGCATAATGATGTGATGGCCTCCTCTGATGAAGTGCATGCTGAGTGCTGGAGATTTGGAAAATAAATGTTCATCTGCAGCTCGGGAAGTGGCTGGGCTGGAAAGCGGAATAAATGCAAATCAAACATTTGCTTCTGCTGTGTTTTCCGCGCTTGCAGCAGTGGATTCCCACCCCCCCGAGGCCAGTCCTGCTGTATTGATGACCCCTTTGTCTGCTAGAAGTTCCAGTTCTTTCCCTCTCCTATTTTATTTTTGCCTTCTCCATTTGTTCCTGACAGACTGGTAGAAGCCTCCCTTCGTTGTTAGGATATTTCTGAGATAATTACCCTGCGTGTGAAGGGTATTCTCTCATTATTTCTGCAGCTTGTTTAATCAAAAGCCCAACAATGGTCCTGTGTCAGCCATTCTGCCCTGAAACTCCACAGAAGAAATCAAAGAAGAGTAAATATTGCTCTGGGAATGTGGCACTGGGGCCTGGGTAACAGCACGACGAGCTGCTGGTGGTGTTTAAGTGGACAAGACGAAACAGTCAAAAATCCTAAAAGTCTGTGTGGAGCTCACATTTGGCTTTGTTTTGGTGCAGAACACCAGAAGCCTCATCTTGGCCACAGCATGAACTGGACAGTGCCCAGTGATGGAGTCACAGAAATGGGTTTGGACTTGGAGGGGCATCAAAGAGGTCTTGGCCACAGCATGAACTGGACAGTGCCCAGTGATGGAGTCACAGAAATGGGTTGGAGGGGCATCAAAGAGTTCCTGTGACTTCTTTGTTGAGTCTCATTTAGGTACCTCAGCCTGTCTTAGGATGCACTCTAGAATTTGGATACCAGAAGACAAAGCTCTCCTGGCTTTATATTTTCAGAGCCCTGTGAGAGCAGCCATTGACTCACAGAACATTCGTGTGGGAATGGCCCATCCAGTCCCACCCTGCCATGGCAGGGACACCTTCCCCTGTCCCAGGCTGCTCCAGCCCCAGTGTCCAGCCTGGCCTTGGGCACTGCCAGGGATCCAGGGGCAGCCACAGCTGCTCTGGGCACCCTCCCAGGGAACAATTCCTGCCCAATACCCCACCTAACCCTGCTCTTGAGCTGCCACAAGAGCAGAGCAGAGGGGAAGAATCCCCTTCCTTGACCACCTGGAGCATTTCAAGCCAAAACAGGGAAAATATCACCAAAATTGGCTTTGTTTTTTCATTCTGTTGCATTTTAAGTCATTTAGAAGCCATAAGCCATTTCCAAGTCTACAATAGTGTTCAAGCTAAGCTCTTTGTGAAAATGTTTTCCCCCTGAGGAGCTCTGCAGGGGGGAACACCTTTCCTTGTTTGCTTTTCCCAGTGTTAATCAAATTTGGCAAGATACATTTCTTGTTGAGATAAATGTAATTGAAACAAACAAACAAAAAGCTCCAAAATCCAAAGCAAACACTCACTTGTGTTTCTCAGGGCTCGGAATCCAAGTTGTGTTCCAAAGGGGATATGCCTGGGAAGTATTTGGAGGTCACTGTCCTTTTAACTTTATCTCCAAATTTTAAGATAAAATATTCTTTTGTGCCAAGTAGTTCTTTTCATTTAACTTCGTGGGAGCTGAGTCACTTAGCTGCCACTTCTATTAGATTTATTTGATAGTCAGGGCCGGGTTAGTTAATATTTTAACAACTACAGTCTTCAAATTCCTTCTAGCATCCCTGGCATTTCGTTATGAGTCCAGAGGCTAAAAAAATACAGTCTTGGAAAGGATTTTCTACTTGACAGGCTGGTACACACCCTTCCTCATGCAGAACAAACAGGTCTGGAAACCCTTCCCCTCCCCTCTCGGGGAAGATAAATGAACTTGTCTTTAGGATTTCTCTCACCCCCCCTTCTTGTGAGTTTCTCTGGTTCATCTTTAGCAAGATCTATAACCATGTTCTCATGACATTTGCCTTGCAGCCCTCGTGGGAAAAGCCTGTGGAGATGGAGCTCTCCAAGTGCTGTGAGAAATGCTGAGTGTACACAGAGGGCTGCTGAAAATGATCTCTCAATTACTCGATGATTTGAATTCCGTGTTCTCGTGGCATTCCCTGGCGGTGTGTCCTGCTCTGAGAGCGCTCTGTGCCTCTCTCATTCCCCCACTCACCACAGCTGGAGCACATCTGTTCTCACTCCCAGTCCAGCTCAGTAATCTGGGCAAGAGATCAACCAGCTGATGGCTTTTTTAGATAACAGAGGGCTCAGCTGGGAACGCGCTGGTGTTCTGTGGGATGTGTCTTCTCCTGTAGACACATCCTCAAAAGTTCCTGCTGGCCCTGGACCTGAGTCTCCCCAATAATTCCACTCTCTGAACCTCGGTTCCTCAGACACTTTATCCCTCTGCTCTTTTCTCACCTTCCTGGGCATCTGGGAGCTGTGTCCCCTTGAGTGAACAAAGGCAGGATTTCAAGGAAAATCGGTTTTCTGTCTGTGCAATGCTCATGTTCTCAATGCACTTGGAAAATTCCATTTTCCTGAAGAGGAGGAGACTCATTAAAGCTCAGTTGTTCCCATGATTCTTTCCTATCTGATGGCATCATCCTGATGGAAACACAGCCATGGATGGGAGCACATCCGTGTCTGAGCTGAGCTGCTGACAGAGAATTATTCCCACATCTTTTCACACATTGGATGCATTCAGGTTTTCTCATTCTCTCCTGCCTTTCTTTCCCTGCCGGTATTCAGAAAAACTTTTAGTTCTGTTGCACAGCTTAATGAAGTAGAACTAACTAAATTTTAGCATTTGACAGAGGAGATGGCAATTCTGATCCCATCTCAATCCCAGCCTTTCATGCTGCACGGGCAGGAGTGAAGTGTGGACACCAAACGTGTTTGCAGAAAGCACTTCACAGATTCCAGTGCTCCTAAAACCACTCCTGGGCACAGAAATCATTAGTGGCTGCTCACTTGGCTGCTCGCTTTTTCTCTCCTTTTATTATTGTTTTTTTAAAGGGGTGATGGACACTTCATGGGCTGGGAACAGTGAGGATCTTTGGGCTGTCGGGATGGCTGATGCCTCTAGTGGGATGAATGGTTTGGGGGGTTTGTCCTGTAAATAATCCATCCCACAAATCGTGTCTCGTGTTTGTACAGCCCCCACCACGCAGTGGAATGAGGAAAGGCAGCAAACTTGGAAAAAAATCAGAAGACTGGAGAAGGAAAAAGGCAATTATCAGGCATTTCTATACCATGATCAGCAAATGGAGCATAGCAGGAATCCTGGAGCATTTAATGTCCTCACTCCACTACAGCAACCTTAACATTCAGCCTGTATTTTCCTGTTTCTTTCAGTGTGGGATGGCCAAAGCTTTTGAGAAATGTGAATTTTACAGAAGCTGTATTCCCAGTTCCCCCTTGCCAGGCAGGTTGTCAAAGGGCTGATCTACTCCTGTTACTCTTTATTAAAGGATTGATAGTTTCTCCCCTTTCTCTGCTGTCTTAATGTCTTTGGAAGCCTTTGCTGCTTGGTCAGATTTGGTTCCAATTAGTGAGAAGCTAATTTAGAGAGGAGCCTCGCACACATGGGTGGGCACCGTGGCTGTAAAAGTTCCATTTCTCCAGGAAACCAAGCAAAAAATCTGCTAAGCTGGCTGGAAGTTGGTTCAGCTATTTGTCAGAAGGCTGCAGGGTTACTGAGCAGCCTGTCATGGATCACTCCCAAGGCTGGAGGGAAAATCTGAGCAGGTAAACTCTCCCTTGGGGCTGGAAAAGCAAAGAAAAAGGAGGCAGGGAAATATTTTCCCATGAGGGACAGTCAGTGATGGATTTTGATGGATTTGACTGTGGTGTTGGGTTGGTGTTGGCAGACCTGGGGTTGCAAACCTGCCTGGGCTGTGGGTTAAATCTTGTTTTCCCTGGATAATTCTGCTTGGAGGATGCAGGGAAGGACAGAGGGGAGGCTCAGTTCCCAAACAAACAGGAAAATGCCCCAGCAGGGTGGTGTTCCCATGAGCTGGGGCTCCACAGCTCACAGCTGACTTACCTGGAATGGGAACATGTGGAATTCCAGCGGGAATTCCCAGGAGGGGGATGCAGGATGAGTGCTGGAGATGAGTGGGAGGTGGAGGAGGCCATGAGGAGAGCAAAGGATGCAGAAAAATACCTGAACCTGTCACCAGTTTTTCTCCTTAACAGTGACTGCCACTCCCATGTCCCCAAAAGCAGGAAAATTCCCAAGTCCAAAGTGTCAGCACCCTAAAAGTGATTTCCAGAGCATGAACAGCTGAGCTCAAAAAGCCTGTGAGTGATTGATCTCGGGCCAAGATCCAGAAAACAACTTTCCAAATCTTCCAACTGCTGCACTTTGTCTCCTGCTCCTGAAAGCTGCATCTGGGCAGCCTGGCAGTATTTCTGCCAAAAAAAATTCCCTCAAAATTCAGCCCAAATTTCCCTGCAGGTGTCTCCTTCCATCACAGGGAGTAGGTGAGTCACACCCAGGGTTTCTGTAATTCATCTGTGTCCGGCTCCATGTGATGGAGATTATTACAGTTCAGCAAAAATGGGGTTCATTAAACTTAAAATCAGGCATATGAAACTCTCATTTAAATAAAAAGTGATTGAGAATGGTAACTTCCATTTAAAGTGCATCTCCCATCATTTATTTTTTATGCTCTGCCACAGTCACCGTTTAAATTATTAAAAGCAAGAAGTAAAAAGCTTCTCAGGAGATAGAAATGGATTAGATTAAAATTAATCTGACATAATCCTTTCTCTAAAACTGCTGATTCAGTTTGTGCACAAGTTTATCAACATATTTGAGGATGAAGGATAAGGATAAATTCTCCTCTAATTTGGGAGTGCTTTGGCTTGATATTTCTGACAGCACAGGGAACACACAGAGCTCTCTTAATTGAGAGACTTATGAAATTACAAATATTTCTTACAGCACAAATGCCAAGCTCATCACAGATTTACACTCATTTAAGCACCTGAGGTGGTGAGTGGGATCTGCCTCATTTCAGCTGGGATGAATTTTGAGGTGCAAAAAATAGGGGCTGGGTCAAGAACAGACTCAGATTTTCAGCTGGCACGTGTCCCTTGTCACCTGCAGAGTCAGCACCCCCAGCATTCCCTTTTTTGTGCCCCAGATGGGTGGCAAGGACACAGGAGGGGGTCTGGGGTCTGTAGCTGGAAGGGAAGAGGCTCAGCCCTCCACTAAAGACCTTGGAAACGGGGAAATAATGAGGAACACGGCGTTAATGGATTTTTTATTTATCAGTGACAGCTCGTGACATCTTTAAAAAGAAATCATCTGCGAGCCAGTGGTGTGGTTTATTCCCTGTTTGGTTGCAGTCAGCACTAAATGAAGATTGAAATTGAGAGGGGGTAGGGCCGGCAGGGCTTGGCTAAAGATGAGTGAAATCTGTCTGAGAGAACCCAGTCAATAGCATTTATCGGGAGCTGTAACATCTTGTGATGTCTTTATGAACTAAATTAGAGATCAGAGCTCTGCTCCCAGGCTCTGCTGACCCTTTCCCTGCACACCCAGCTCTGCTGGCCTCTGCAAAGCCCTCGGAGGCAGCCAGGGATGCAGAACGTGCCCAGTGACACAAACACAGCACTGGTGTGTCAAATTTGGGCTTCCACACCCCTGGGTGCACCTTCTGCTTTGTTCAAGTCAACCATCCTGGCTGTGGGAGCCCCCATTCCTACGGGGCTGATGTTTTGTTGTTGAAAAATCAATGGGGGCATTTTCTGTTACCTCGTGCACGTGAAGTGCCTAAAAATGCAACCATGATATGTTTAAATATAACAAATGTGCAACCACGATGGTAGATATCAAAGCACTTTATTGTGACACTAAACACTGATTATCTATCAAATAAATGAAGTGAATTGTTTTTTCCTGTGTGCTACAGGCAAGTGCCCTACATGCCATCCCCTCCTCAGGCTGTTTGGGCAGATATTTCAGCCTTGGAGTGGATCATGATTTTAATTAATTGCAATAAGAAAATTCCTCTGCAACCAACTTTGTTTTTTAGAGGTTTGATCTAATCTCTTACAACTACAGATCAAAGGTAGTGAAAGCTGGTATTAAAGGATTAGCTAGGTCACATTGAAATATGTTTTAAAACAAGCCCAGGGACCTTTAGCTTTTCTGAAGCTAGTGCACACACAGAAAGGATTTTTAGGCTAACTCTGTGTGACTTTAAACAGAAAACCAAGCGATGGATTAAATCTGTGAGTCATTCCTTCAGGTGATGTGGGGAGCACTTTATGTAACACAAGCCTGGAGAACATCAGCAGTGACTGAACCTCTCACAGCACAGATCCAGAGCAGAAGGTAATTCGGTGTAGCCATCACTTGTGCACATGCCCAGCTTCCCATGTTTTTATTATCTTTTGGTGGTTGCTTATAAGAAATTAGCAGCTTCAGCCCAGGCTCCTTTTTATGCTTTTCTCTGGCTGATTTCTCCTGTTTCTGAGTGTCAGGGGTGCTTTCTCTCTGTCTGTCAGGTGAAGAGGAGTGTTTCTTTGCAAAGATGTTGATGCCACTCTCTGGACCTTACCAAGCCATTAATCCCTTTTTATTACCAGAATTTCCTCATTGAAATTAACTTACAGAGAGAGAGATTGTCACCCAGCTGATCCCTTCTAGGGTGAGCCTGCCTCCAGAACCTTCAGTTTAAATGAGAAGGGCTTGGGAGTGGCATCAAATCCTGGTTCACCATTTCCAGTGAGCACCAAAGCTGCCCCAGGAGGTATCAGAGTGATAAACACAGCTTGGCTTGGTGGGTGCCTTTTCCTTCCAGGCAAGACTGGCTGTAAATGTCTGTAAGACAAGTTTGAAAAGCTTTGCAGAGAAAACTCATCAGGTTTCTCCCCAAAGCAGCCAGGCTGTCTCGATGGGAGGGTGGCTGTGCCCAGCTGATGCTGTAGAAATAGTTTTGGTATTTCACTGGAGCAAATGCCCCAGTGCAGGACCTCATCTCCTGATGTCTTCTACTCAGCACAGACAAAGATTGGTGTTGATTTTCCTCCCTTTGGGTTCAGGGTGCTGATGGCTCAGTGCAATCGTGGTTAGTGCTCACAGCCACCCACAGCTGCCTGGCAGAGATAAGCCAGGCCAGCTGTGTGCAGCCAAATATTGAACTGCTTTAGACATCCAGGGGCTGGAGATGCCCCAGACACAGGGGATATTGATTAGGCTTCAGGTAATGAAGACCTCTTGCCCTTTTAATTACCCAGAGCTGGGCAGTCGAGGGGCTGGGAGGCAAGCACAGCACTGAAAATTGCTGTGAGAACGGATCTAACACAGAAATTGGGTAATTTTGTGCATTTTTCTTGTTCTTATAAACTTCTGACAGCACATTTCTCTCTTGCCTGGCTGCTGAGTAACTGTGTCCTCAGATCTGGCATAGCTGAGGGTTCATCTAAACGTGTTTTATTAACTTTAGATTAATCTTGTTCATTATTTATCATTCTTTTTATTAAAACCTGCATTCGAGGCCCAGAGCTGTGGTGTGATGTAGCAGAGCTCAGACTCAAAGGGAGAATTACCAGGTGATACTTTTGTCCAGGCCTATTTCCTTAAATTGTTTTGCAATTATTTAAGCCTGGAAGATAAAAAATTGATCCAGTGGTGCTGGCAGGGCAATGGAACTGTCTGTAGCCCCACCAAAAAAAAAAAAAGGGCAGTACATAATTCATGTAGCTTTAACATTAAAATAAAACTGGAAAGAGAAAAATGGTCCAAACTGCAGGAATTGCAGAGGAGTGGAGTGTGTGGAGAGGAGCCTGGCAGGCCTGGGCAGGGCCATGACCATGGAGAGTTGTGCCAGGGGTTTGTCTTTCCTGGATAATTCCCTTTTCCCTTTCCTGGATAATTCCCTTTTCCCTTTCCTGGATAATTCCCTTTTCCCCTTTCCTGGATAATTCCCTTTCCCCTTTCCTGGATAATTCCCTTTTCCCCTTTCCTGGATAATTCCCTTTTCCCCTTTCCTGGATAATTGCCCTTTTCCCTTCCCTGGATAATTCCCCTTTCCCTTCCCTGGATAATTCCCTTTCTCCCTTCCCCAGGGTGCTCTGCCAGGGGCTGGTGGCACTTGGAGCCTTCTCTGCTGCTCACATTTTGTCATTCACGGGGCTGTGGGTGTTGATTGCTCAATCAAATCACAGTGAAATTTGCAATTATGGAATCTGAATTACGAGTATCCCCTACAAGCAGTTGGCAGATTTTAATAAGCAAATTGAGAACACAGCTCAGGTTCACAGGACACTCATCAGATAATCAGTTCAGCTTTAGCTTTGCCCAAATTTGCTGTAACCTTCACTTATGAGCAGTTTGAACACCAAGAAATGGAAGCAATCAGAGCAAAAAAGCCCAGCAGTCTGCAAATTATCCACCAAAAATCAGTTTTCTATACAACAACAGTGGGTATGTCTGGGGGCTGTACAACAAAATGATATTATAGCATTTGGATATATTAAAAAAAAAGAGCAGGTGGGAATTTTTGGCACAGGAACACACCCAGAGCCAAGAAATTTGGCTAAATCACCTAAAAGCAAAGTGCAGAATCCTCCTGACCATCACCTGCACTGCAGTGGTTGAGGGAACAGCTTCTCTCCAGGAAAAACTTCTCTGGGAATGGCAGGAAGCAAAATAGACAGGAAAACTTCAGCACTTCCCATCATGCAAAAAAATAAATGGATTAAAAAAAAAAAAATTAAAACAGCCATAATTTTACAGAAGTACTTTAAAAAAATTGATTTAAAAAAAAAAAAATTAAAACAGCCACAATTTTACAGAAGTACTTTCTGCAAAAAATAATTGAATTAAAATAAAAATTAAAACAGCCATAAATTTACAGCAGCGCATTCTGAAAAAAAATTTATTGAATTTTGAAAAAAATTTGAAAACGGCCATAAATTTAGAGAAGTGCATGATCAAGGGAAGTGCCAACCAAACACTCTGAGCTGTGTTCACTCCACCTGGATTTAAATTTTTTATAGCAGGGGATGAGCCTCACCTTTCCTTTCAAAATGTCTCAATTAATTAATATTTCAGTCATAGTTTGGGTTGTTTGGGTCAGTTTAAAGGTAGGATTTCCTAATTTCCTTAATTTCATGTTTTTCTGTTGTCATGTGTCATGAAACAACATTTTTGTGCATCATGATTTACAGAAAACCTTCTGTTTTCCACTGAAAATCAGTTCCCACCTGTCCAGCTTGAGAGTGACAGAGTGGGTGATAAGGTAGGAATTATAGCAATCATTGAAGATTGGATTAATCTCTGTAACTTTCAGCAAAGCCTATAAAAATAATAGTGTATTGTACCCACACTGTTCTTATTAAAAATGATAAATGATCCCCATTTTTTGGCTAATGCTGATCCCAAAATTTCATCATTCTCCTCAGCTTTATGGCTGCCATAATCTTGATATTTTAATAGCTTTTCCCATAATAGCCACAGAGACCTTTTTAAGTGGCAGCCCTGACTTTATGGAAGAGACTTAAAAAAAAAAAAAATCAAGAAGAGTTTCTTCTACTTGAAGGCAGAGGCAAAATATGAGCATGTCCCAAGAGGGGCAAGCAGAGAAATGTTATTTTGGTAAAGCACAGGCCTAAGTTAATAATTACTCAGAATTTCTGTGCAGCTTTCAGTGTAGAGTAAATAATGGAAATGAAGAAAAATAAGGTTACAAGATGTCCTGGGTCTGTGCAGGGGATGACCAGGCACAGGGATTGCAGCTCGTGGGGTTTCTCCTCTCCTTTAAAAACAACAAATACAGGTCAGAAATTGAGTAATAGTCTATGTTTGAGAGATCTGCTTTAAATGGGAAACGAAAAGCGTGGGAAATTAGGCAAAAATCACCTGAAAAGGGCCCCAGATTAGACAGGAGAAGTTTGTAATGCATTCCTCAAGGAATTAGAGGCTCATGTGTGATTAGAGCCACAGACTGCCCATTGCTGCTGGCTCCTTGTGCTCCAAGGCTCCGTGCTGGTGACTTTGGGAAACCTTTCCCTCACCAGGAGCCACCCCAGGCTGTGTTTGAAGTGTCTGTTTGCTCAGGAGTTACAAATTGCCTGTGGGATGCGAGCTGCCTGTCACTTCCAGAGCAATTAGAGAGGCAGACCTTATCAAAAGGAACCTGTCAGCTTGGAGGAGCCATAAATATTGCACCAGGATCTCTCAGGAAATCAAAGGCAGTGGGAGGGAGTGTTTATTTACATGTTGCTACACAAGCAGAAGCACTTAGAGATGCTCCAGTCCCTGGGCTCCATGTTCCATTAGTCCCATGGGGTTTGAGAGAGGGAGAGAGAGAGAATTAGCCAGTTTTAAATGTTATAGAGCAATAATGGACTGCTCCTAATGTCCAGTTCTGTGTCATTTGGGCAGTTGGATCTCTCTGGCATTGATAGGAAGGCAGAGCTGCACATTCAGACTTTTACTGTGTTCCAAATTAACAGAGTTTGAAGGTGGCTTTGGGAGGATTTCAATGTTTTGCCCTCTAGAAATGTGTCTCCTTTAGACCCTTCTGCACTGGGTTCTTCATTTTGGAGGGATCCCAGCTCATCATTTGTTCCTGTCTGTGATCAGACCTGCTCCTCTTGCCCAGCCTCCTGTGCCCTGCTTACCCAGGGCTTCCAACCCTTAAATATTGTACAGCAATCTATTTTAAAGATCTTTAAATTTTATATAGCACTAATGGACTGCTCCTAATATGTAATTGTGTCATTTGGGCAATTGGATCTCTCTAACATTAACAGGAAGGCAAAGCTGCACCTTCAGACATTTACTGTGTTCTTCAGTTTTATGCAGCCAAATTAACAGAGTTTGAAGGTGGCTTTGGGGTAGATTTCAATTTTTTGCCCTCTAGAAATGGGTCTCCTTTAGTCCCTTCTGCACTGGGTTCTTTGTTTTGGAGGAATCCCTTTTGTTCCTGTCTTTAATCAGATCTCCTCCTCTTGCCCAGCCTCCTGTGCCCTGCTTACCCAGCCCTTACAACCCTTAAATATTATATTGCAGTATATCTTAAATATCTTTAAATTTTATATAGCAATAGTGCACTGCTCCTAATGTCCAGTTCTGTGTCATTTGGGCAGTTGGATCTCTCTGACATTGATAGGAAAGCAGAGCTGCACATTCAGACCTTTACTGTGTTCCTCAGTTTTATACAGCCAAATTAGCAGAGTTTGGAGTTGGCTTTGGGGGGATATCAGTGTTTTGCCCTCTAGAAATGGGTCTCATTCACTTCCTTCAACCAGTTTGGAGGGATCCCAGCTCATCCATTTGTTTCTCTCTTTGGTCAGACCTGCTCCTCTTGCCCAGGGCTCCCAAGCTGGCCCTCAGCTCCAGTGACAGAATTATCCCAGACTTTTTAACTGAGGCAGAGCCTGGGAAAAGCTCCTACAATGATTATAGGGCTGGAAAGTCCTGAAAATGCCAGCACAAGGGCTCTCAGTGGCTCTCACCAGCAAAGAGATGAGAACTCCTTAAGCCAAAGGCATCATTAGCCCACAAGCACAGAACCACAGACTACAATGAAAATATTTAACCTGGAAATTAGAAGGCTTTTAGCAATTATAGTGATACTGGCTCGCAGAGAAAAGCAGGAGCTCTTTCTGGGGTGCAATTATACCTACAAGACCTCCTGGGGGAGAATGGGAGGCACAGGGATTGATCCAGAAATTCCCTCCCCACTGTTTTCCTGTGGTCAGGTCACCATTTCCACTTTCTGTGAATTGCAGAGCTCAGGGGGCTCTGGTGGAAAACTTGGTGTGAGGAGTCACTCCAATTTCAACACCTCTGTGCCTCTGTGCATCCCAGGGCAGGGATGTTTATTTGCCTGATGCTGGCTGCTTCTGGAGGAGCAAGATAATTGTTCACCAAGAGTAAATTTAACAAAAAAAAAAAAAAAAAAAAAAAGAAAACCAGCAAACTTAACTACTTGCAGAAAAAATAATAAGCTGGCTGGGAATGGTACCTTGTTTGCTCTGAGTATCCTCTTGACATCAGCATGAGGTTCCTTCTAATGAGATGCACATGTGTAAATATGATGATTAGATATTCCCTCATAAACAGAATTATCATACATTTCTAAAAGTCTAGGCAGGCATTTTTGAGTCCTGTTGTTTCAAATAAATAAATAAAGGCCAAAAGGCTGCATTCAGCCTCTTCTGGCTGGGAACAGTGGGACGTGAGGGCAAAATATATTTTCCAAAGTACCTAATGGTAGCTGAGGTCAATTACAACCACAACTCATTAGAGTATTAAAACAAGAATGTGATTTTTAGTATAATTAGTGTTCCCTTAGAAAACTGCAGCAGTCTTGTATCCACTCCAGGCTCTTTGAGTGTGTTTGGGCATTTGGCTCAGGCAGATAAAACAGGGTTAGACTGCATTAACCTCACTCACAGCCTCTGCAACGTCTCTCACTTCTTCTTTATGGCTCAAATAACTTCCAAAGACGCCTTATAAAACACAGAGCCCTGTCTAATTAGTCACAGAGAAGATTACAGCTGCTTAATTTAGTGTTCAGTTTTCTGCTGATTCAGAAATTCCTGAGGAATAAAGCATCCAGTGGGTGATAACACAACTCGGCACATCCTCCTCACAACTGGCTTTAAGGGGGGAAAAAAAATTAATTAGGGAGGATGAAAGCAAAGCCATGGGCAGGCTGGAGTGTTCACAACAAAAAGGTGAGATTCCTGTGAAATGCATTTTATTCTGGATGAATTTGAAGGAGTAGCAGGAATATCAGATCTGTGTGTGGGATTGGAAGCATCACAGCTGGAAATTTGCATTTGGAGTGATGCCTTTTCCTCTGGTCCTAAAAATACGAGCCAGACACAGTTAGGGTGATAAAAGGGGCACCTTGATGTAAGGAGCCTTAAGTGCACAAATTCAGCAGGTGGAAAAGGCTGAGGATGCACCCTGCTCATGATTTCTGTACAATTTTTATAGATTCTGCAAATTAGCTTATCTGACAAGAACGCCCCAATTAGGAACCTGCCCAGTGGATTAATGCCCCCAGTTCTAAATTCTCCCCCCTCAGATGAGATCCAGGCACAAAAATTTGTCTCAAAAAGCCGTTTTCAGCCTTGGTTTCTAAGGAGAGCCAGGACAACACAGGGATCCTGGAATTTGTTTTGTCTCTCTACCTAGGAAAGCACTGAACATAAGCTATGGTAAAAAATATATGTTTAGAGAATACAGAGAATGTAGGAAAGAAAAAAACCAAAATGGCATCAGAGAATATAAGAAGTAAAAAATGGTAAAAACCAATAGAGGATCAGAAAATAGAAAAGATAAAAAGGTAAAAAACCAAAAGGGCATTAGAGAATATATGAAGTAGAAAAGGTAAAAACCAAACCAAAAACCAAACATATATATCAGAGAATACAGAGAAGAAAAAAAGGTAAAACCCAAAATGGCATCAGGGAATATAGAGAAGATAAAAAGGTAAAAACCAAAACGTCATTAGAGAATATATGAAAGAAGAAAAAGTAGAAACCAAAACAGAGCATGTAAAAAAACAAACCAAAAACCAAACATATATATCAGAGAATATATAAAAGAAAAAAGGTGAAAAAACCAAAATGGCATCAGGGAATATGGAGAAGATAAAAAAGGTTAAAACCAAAACGGCATCAGGGAATACAGAGAAGAAAAAAAGGTGAAAAAACCAAATGGCATCAGGGAATATAGAGAAGATAAAAAGTTAAAAACCAGAAGGGCATCAGGGAATATAGAGAAGACAAAAAGGTGCAATCCACCAGGCCATCAGCAGCCATGGGGCTCACTCCATGGGCTGTGCTGTCTCCATTTTTCCCTGCTCACAGCGGGTTCCTTGTGCTTGCAGAGCTGACCTACGCCTGGATCTTCAACGAGTACCCCACCTTTGTGCACCAGGACAACCGGCGCTTCGTGTCCCAGGAGACCGGCAACCTGTACATCGCCAAGGTGGAGACCTCAGACGTGGGCAACTACACCTGCGTGGTGACCAACACCGTGACCAACAGCAAGGTGCTGGGGCCACCCACGCCCCTCGTCCTCAGGAACGACGGTAGGACCCTCCCCAGCTGCCCCCGGTGGCTTTGCTGTGTTTTCGTGGCTGGAAGTCGCCCAGAAAGTAAAAATTGGCTGAAATGTTTCTGTTGGAGTGTCTTGGTTTGGAAAGACAGGTGTCTGCTAAGGAAGGCAGGAGCCTCCCCTGAAATGGAAAATGTAAATCCCCTCCCTGTCAATTGTTATAAATTTTAGATTAAGGGGCTCTCGGGCAAAAAATATGGGAGCAGGAATAACAGTTATTTATTAGGGAAGAAAATAAAAAGATAAAATAAACAATGCAATAAACCAAAACAACACTGACAGAGTCAGAACACAGCCTGACACCCTGTTGGTCAGGGTGTTGGGAGCAATCCAATTGGAAATGTGGCTGCAGCCCTCCTGCAGTGTCAGGGGTGGTTCTGCTGGAGCAGGGATCCTAGACAAGGGTGGAGTCTTCCTCTGAAGATCCAATGGAAGAAGAGGCAGCTGCTGTTCCTCTGGGAAATCCAGTGGAGAAGCCGTGCTGGTGTTCTAGAATCTCAGATTATATCCAGGAAGGAATGCTTGGCTCCTCCCTCTGGGCTCACATCTCCCAATAGGATTCTGTAGTTCTTATCAGCCATGCAGTGACATTCAACAGCCTGTTATCAGCAGATGTCCCCCAGAGGGAGGAGTGGCTATGGAAGGGATAAAGAAAACTGCCCCCTTAACAGGAGACAATGCCATCCAGATGGCAAATAGAATCCAATTTGCTTGGCAATCCAGGACATGAAGAGTTTTCCCCCTCTCACAGTTTTTCAGTGATGCTGGAGCTGGGGCTCAGACTCATGGACAGCCAAAGCTGTTCTCCCCACTGCTGGAGCGACTCTGAGAGTCAGGCAGTAATTACAAAAGAAAAACCCAGTGGGAGTTGGCCAAAGACAGGAAACAAAATAGATTTTAGAGTCTGGACATAGCAGTTTTTCTCATTTTATGCAGCCCAAAAGTGAACAAGGGCACTTTGTTGTTTCGGTAACTGTTAGCTCAGCCTGTGTTTCCCAGCAGAATTAGAGCTATTATTAGTGGTCTGTGGAATAATACAAAAAGGGAGAGAAGAAAGCAAAAGAGGATTTCTAAATTTATACAGACAATTGATCTGTATCATTATCATTTTGGAGCAGATAAGAAAAATATATTTGCATGTTAATTTCCAATTAAAATTAATTAAAATGTCTCTGTTTAAAGGCTAACAGTTGGGACATTTGTTCCAGGAATAGAAATGCAATGTTAGCAACTTCTCCTGGAAGAAGATCCACTGTCACCTCGTGGGATTTGACAAAAATTCCTTGCTTGGAAAATGCAGGCTCTGTACTGCAGCCTCCTGCCCATCAGGTTGACACAATCCCTGTGGATGGAGTGGGAAATGCTGCTGGTGATGAGGAATTGTCACAGCTGGACTGGGAGGGGTGGAGGTGCTGCTTTTCCAGCTCTGCTCCATATCTGCCCTCCCTTTCAGGGAATTCTGTGTTCCCACAAACACAGCAGCAGCAAATCTGTCCCTCTGAGTCCACAGTGAGCCATGACATGGATGGCAGAGAGCAGTGTTTAAATTTGCCTTGTGCTAACAATTGCAGTTATGAAATAATCTTTTTTAATATACCAATAATAGGAATTTTTTTTCAAGCCCTACTGGAAGAGGTGGAGAGGAACTTGGTACAAGGGTGCAGTGATAGAACAAAGGGAAGTGGCTTTAAACTGAAGGGGCAGGGATAGATGGAGAAGGAATTGTTCCCTGTGAGGGTGGGGAGGCCCTGGCACAGCTCTGGCTGCCCCATGCCACTCCAAAACCTGCTGGGACCATCCAGATGTTGAGAGATGCTGCTTCCCTATTTCTCTTTAAAATGTGGGATTTGCCACGCCAGGATTGAAACAGTAACAGTGGGAAAGGACCAAAATAGTCCTGGAATAAAATTGCCATCAGCAGCAGCTGTATGGGCCAATTAAACTGCAACGTTTCACAGGTGTTGTCAGGAAATGCATATCAAATCCTCAGACAAATTAGCCTCCTCCTGAATTCCTGGGACTTTCAGCCAAAAAAAAAAAACAAAAAAACACGTTTTTAAGCTTTGAAATTGGAAGAAAGACACAAAAGCCTCTGAAATGCCAGCACATGGAGCAGCTGATGTGCCCTGACACCGGGAGTGCTCTCCAAGCCACAAACCCAGGCTCTGCTTTAGCCCTTTATTT
Source organism: Onychostruthus taczanowskii (assembly GCF_017590055.1). Classification (NCBI taxonomy): domain Eukaryota; kingdom Metazoa; phylum Chordata; class Aves; order Passeriformes; family Passeridae; genus Onychostruthus; species Onychostruthus taczanowskii. Next base: position 1,862,346 of record NW_024506993.1, on the reverse strand, counting down.
CCTCCTCCATCCCTGCCACCTGCACAGCTAAGTCAGATGTTCAATCACCCAGGAACAGCAGGAAAAATGAGGATTTTCTGCATGGAAATGATCTTGGATTCAGGATGGAGATGTCTCAACTGCTCTGATGTTGCTGCTATAAACAGGAGACAGCAGGACTCACTTCATACCCTGTACATATTTGTGGAGATAGGCAGGGTGTCATTGCAGCTGGAGCCTTGTGGTTTTGCCAGGTACAAATCCCGATTTTTCCAGGTGCAAATCCTGATTTTTCAGTGGATGGAGTTCACAGTGAGGCTGGGAGAGGCCAGAGCTGCAGGGCTGAGGGGAGTGGTGGCTGTAGTTGGTGTCCCAGAGCCCCAGGGAAACATTCCCACCCCACTGGGGGGTTTTATCCCCCTGGAATTTCTCAGCTCTCCAGGCCCAGCCCAAGGCAATGAAATGGGAATAAAGAAAAATTGAGTGAAGAGAAGGGGGAAAAGATCTCCACAAGTTCTATCAGCTGCTGCTTTGGAGACCACAGGGCAGTTCTTGGCTTGATTGAAGCTCACCCAGCAAATATTCAGCACAGGTTTTGGAGAAATTTAGGCAAGATTGCAAAAATTTAGCAGGTCCCAGTTGGGAAAACAGCATTTTGAGCTTTGGAGGGTGCAGTGTTAACATGCAGAGGGCCAGTGTGTGACATGCTACATAATTCTTGTTTGTATGGTTTGTAAATGCTGGAATGTCACCAGGGAATCCCAGATTTCCTGTTTCGTGTGCTGGGCAGGACACGAATATGGGGAGAGTATCCATATTTTTAATAAATGCATTTACATTTGACAACAGAGGCTGTGCAGCAGCTACTTTGTTGAACATTTATTTGCAATTAATGTGTTGGAAGAAAGATGACATAACCTGCTCTTGCATCAGAACAGGGAACATTCAGGTCAGCAAGCAGAGGTGGGCTTGGTGTAAGCCTCACACTCAGCATTTCCAGCTTCATCTCTGGAAAATTAAAGGAAAAAAACAGGATTTTCTTGCATCCAGTGTGAAAAGCAAGAGCAGTCAGCAATCACAGGCCAACCTCAGCAGCTCTGACGTGCCCCAGTGTCACTGCAGGCTTCTGCTAGCTCATTTCTGGATTTTTGGGATTCTCCAGGGCTGACCCAGCTCCTCTCCTGCCTTGGCCACCATCCAGGAAGTGCCGCACTGTTGAGATTGGAACTGCAATCATCAATTAGCTGATAATCACTATTGGAAGAATTATATGTGCTGGGTTTAAGACAGTGCAGTGGCTGGAAATGGAGCCATTTGTCAGGGGTATAATGGCCTTTTTATGTGCACAAATTTTTAAACACAATTTCATAAAGAGGCTGCCACGCTCCGTGATTTACTGGGGCAGTAAAAAATAAAGAAATTACCCGAGGAGTAGAAGATCTCCGTGCATTGAAATCCTGGAAGTTAATAGAAATATCTGTGTTAACTCCAGGGATTTTAAAACTTTTTTCCTAATGGCTGTTTGTTCCACGTTCCATTTCTAGAAGATGCTGAACCTCCCTGATTATTGCTCCCTTTATTTCACAAGTTACCTGCAAAAATCCTGCATATTCAAAAGCAAAAAGTAACAGAGCCATGAAGAGATTTTAATCTTTGGCAGATGGTGTGGAGAGTTGGTTCAGCTTCTCCTCTGGCAGTAAATGGGAAAAGAGCCCACACTCCACGGCTGTTAGGAACAAGCCATGTTTAAAATGAATGGATTAATTGGGCAAGTAATGATGTATAGAACAGCTCTGTGCTAGCACGGGAACACTTGTGAATTTACTGCTGAAATTCAACCAAGCCTTAGCATCTCCTTTATGTTCCCAGGGGTGATGGGAGAGTACGAGCCCAAAATAGAAGTGCAGTTCCCAGAAACTGTTCCATCTGCGAAAGGCACCACGGTGAAACTGGAGTGCTTTGCCTTGGGCAAGTAAGTTTGGATCCATTATTATTATTAATTATTATTCCTGCAGCTCCTCACGTTGGTGGTGCTGGGTTTGTGGGGTTTGCAGCAGTTCCTGACGACCCACTTCCCTCAGCAGGAATTACTTGTGGCCAGTCTTCAGAGCAGCCACGGGGCTTGGGGACTCTTCTTTCTGGAGTAAACACTGCCAACACTTCCAAAATGTTGGGACTGGCAGGAAAATCATCACAAAATGGATGGTTTGGTTTGGAAGGGACCTTGAATCCCATCCAGTACCACCCCTGCTGTGGGCAGGGACACCTTCCACCATCCCAGGCAGCTCCAAGCCCCGACTTTTGGGCACTTTTAGAGCAGCCACAGCTTCTCTGGGCAACCCCTGCCAGGGCCTCCCCACCTTCAAATGGATGTGTTTTTACAGCAGAACCCCAAATTCAGCTGGGTCAAACCAGCATTTTAATAATAAGGTGTCTCCTCCTTATACACCGCCATAAACACATTCCCGTTTATGTTCCACATAACCCACCCATAATAAAACCCCTCTGGACCCTGTGCCAGGCCCCTCACTCTGACCATGGCTCCCTCTGCCTGTGTTATTGTGCTTTCTCTCCCTTGCTCAGCCCGGTGCCCACCATCAGCTGGAGGAGGGCGGACGGGAAGCAGCTGCCCAGGAAGGCGCGGAGGCACCGCTCCAGCGGGCTCCTGGAGATCCCCAACTTCCAGCAGGAGGATGCCGGGCTCTACGAATGCGTGGCTGAAAATGTCAGAGGCAAAAACGTGGCACGGGGACAGCTGACGTTTTATGGTAAGCAGGCTGCCCGCTTTCAGGGCTTTTTTAATGCAGTCGGTGCAATCTGCAGTAAATATTTTGCGAGGACGTAATTTCGCCAGGATATTTTTGAAATGACTTTCTTTTCAAATGGCACATCTCGAGAAGGGTGTAATTTGAAATAAAACCTGGCTGAATGGTGCATATTAATTGAGAATCAGAGCAGCTGGAACAAAAACACATCCCCAGAAGGACATTGGCATGGAAACGTGCTGGAAATGCTTAGAAAAGGACTTTTTCCTTCTCGTGGCTGGGAGGGTAAGGCAGGAAATCTGGGGGAGCATCCTCGTGTTACAGCTTGGAATTTGTGATGTATGGTGTTGCCCCAGCTTTTGTGGATAAATGTTAATTGCTGATAACCAATTAAGAACAGCTTTCAAGTGGATCAGTGATTGAAGAACAGGGGGAGTTGGGATTTAACAGTGTCAGGGCAGAGCCCTCTCCCCTCCAAGGCTTTCTGCAACTGCTCTTCCCTGGCTGCAATCACAGCCCTTGAGCTAGGCACTGTGAAATGCCAAATTTCAGCCTCCTAGGCCTGCTCTGTTAAATAGAAGAGGCGTTCATCCCTCTGATCCTGCTGCCCATCCCCAAATTTTTGCTGGGAACAGCCCACAAAGCAAACTGGAAGTGTGGCTTTGCCTGTGTAGAGGTGAGTGGGAGCTGCAAGGAGGGGATTTAGGGGCACAAGGGGCTGGGTTTGGTACCAAAGTCCTGTTGGAGATGTTTTGGAGAGGAGAAGCTGCAGGTTCCACACCCAACAGATGGGCAGAGACCTCCAGAGCATCCAAAAAATCCTGGTTGTGTTGCTCCCCTGGTTCCATCCCATGTTGTTCAGAGAAAATATGGACAAAAATTCCGAGTTTTCTCCCCCAAATGCTCCTGAGCTCCTGTCAGCAGGGAAGATTGGGTTGAACTCCAGAGATGAGGAAAATGGTTTTTGATTTATAATACCTTTGCCACAGAAAAAGAGTTTGGGAGCCAACCCTTCTGGCCAAACTGAATTGAATTTGGTGGGTAATGTAAGTTTTGGGGTTTTTTTAAGTAGGGATGTTTTCAAATTGGAAATATCTCTGAGAGAAATTTCATTTAGAAATCAGAACTTTGGGGGCTTCCATTTCAAGTAAACATTTCTCCTTTTAAAACTGAGGGAAATATAAAATGAGAACATTAAAAAGGAGTGAAAGAACAAGAACAAAGTGAATTTCAAGTAAACATTTCTCCTTTTAAAACTGAGGGAAATATAAAATGAGAAAACATTGAAAAGGAGCGAAAGAACAAGAACAAAGTGGAAGTTTTCATGTTAAGGAAAGAATCTGGGGTTGATTTGAATGGGTTTTAATTTTTTTAATTAGATGATTTAAAGGTTCCTTTTTCTGTGCTGTGTTTGTCTCCTGGTTTTCCCCATGTGGAGAGTAAATTAAAAGACTCATCAGTTGTACAGATTTGCTGTACCCACAGCCAGAGCTGCCTTCCTTGGAAAGCAGCAAATGGAGCCTTTGGAACACGCCCACCATAGCATATATCGAGTTATAATCTCATTATTGTAATGAATTTACCACTCTGGATCCTACACAAAAGCTGCCACTGTGGCTCCTGCTGCTTTTCACACCCATTGTGGCATTTCAGCAGGGAATCCCGAGGGTTTTTGGGAAGAGGAGTGTCCTGCTCTCAGTCTGTCATGCTGGGAACTCTTTCCATCTCTTCCCTGGGAGAGGAGGAATTCCCCAGGGAGAGGTGGCAGACAGGCGCCTCCCCTGCTGCAGGTTTTAAAGGTAATTCACTAAAACGTCATCCTTCTTGTCTTGAGGATGGTGATTTTCCAGGGAACTGGTTGGGTTTTTTAGGGTAACTTGTGTTTTGCAGCCAGTACTGAAAATAGATCTCTTAAAAAAAAAAAAAAAAACAAAAAACCAAACAACCCAACTTGCATTCTGTACTTTGGGCTCTGGAGTTTTGCAGCAGAATTTTTTAAGGGAAAGTAACTTATTGTAAACTTTTATACAAACAGTTGGGGGAAAGAATTTCTTTATTATTTACTATGAGAAATGGTATTTCGTTGTTGAAATACACCTGTAATGCTGGCAGAGCTTTCAAGCTGCTTTTGCAAGGTCAGAGCTGCTGCCTGGAGAGGGAAATGCTCTGGAGGTGCTGAAAGGTGCAGGTTTGAATGGACTTGAAGAAGAAATTTTTTATCATCAGGGTGGGCAGCCCTGGCACAGGGTGCCCAGAGCAGCTGGGGCTGCCCCTGGATCCCTGGCAGTGCCCAAGGCCAGGCTGGACACTGGGGCTGGAGCAGCCTGGGGCAGTGGGAGGTGTCCCTGCCATGGCAGGGGTGGCACTGGGTGGGATTTAAAGTCCCTGCAGCCCAAAGCACTGGGGGCTCAGCATGCTCTGGGTTATCAGAGGTGCTGCCCACCTGCACTGATGTGCTCTGCAGGTCACACTGAGGCCCTAACATCTCCACTCCTTTAAACCCAGTTAGCAGCCTCTGTGCATGGCATAAAATAAGAAATGGAACTTCAAATTTGCCTGCTCACTGTAGAAAACCCAGCGTTGTCAGCTTCTCTGTGTGCTGCTGGAAGTTGCCAGGGAGGGTTGACTTCTGCTGTGTTTCACTCTTGTATCAGAGTTTATTTTCTCCTCCCTTAGCATATCAGTGACACTGAAGTGGTTTGACACCCTTGTTGCAGCAGAAAAGGTTAATTAAACGTGCAAGGTCCGTTCTTGCTGCATTTTCTGCTCTCTGGGCCCCTGCAGCAGGCTGTGTTTCACTGCTCTCCCCAAACACTTCTTCCAGGGCTGAGTCCCCCGTGATGGATCGACCTTCCCATGGAAACATGGTGCTGTTAATGCAATTACAGAGCTCACTTCTGTTTCCTTGACTGATGGAACTCTGAGTGACACATTTCCCTGCTGGGTCTCTTGCTCTCCCTGCTGTCCCGGCCTCGGGTTAATTCCTGGCAAAGGCTCCTGCTGGGATTCTTGGGGCTGTCCCGTGCAGGGCCATCAGCTGCACTTGATCCTTGTGGGTTTCTACCAACTCAGTATATTCCCTGATCCTGAATTACCAAATTAGACTTCTCAGCCTCTTCTTTTCCACCTTTTAGCAGCTCTCAGTGCTGGTGCTGCCTTCCTGGCCTGGCAGCTTTTTCCCTGTGCTAGCTGCATCCCATGGCTGAGGCAGGAGAGGTCCCCAGCGGGACCCAGGGTTCTCTCCTCTCAGATTCTCCCAGTTTCTCCAGATTCTCCCAGGGCTCTCCACACCCTCAGCTGTGTGTTTTGGGATGCGCTCCCATTGACCTGATTGTATTTTTAATCTGGCTGCTCATAAATTTTGCATCTGCTAACCCTCCGCAGGGCTAAGATTTATATCCTGAGCAAACAGCAATGCCAACAATTATTTTTTTCCTGGCAGAAGTACAGTAAACAGATTACCTTAACCAGCTAATTTAAAAAGAAATTGCCTTTTTTGTTCATAATGCCAGCATCAAGGAGATGCTTATTTATTATTGATGTTTAATTCATGGTAAGTTTAGATGCTGTTTCAGCCCAATCTTCTTTTGTTGGTATTTGTGACCCCAAGGCTGCTCCATCCCTGGGTTTGAGCTCCTTGGGCTCTGCTTCCCTATGTTGACTCTGATGAGTCAATGCAACATCTTGAGATCCCCCTTCCCAACAAAATATTTCACCTGACTTACAGAAAATATGAAAATTAGCTGCTGGTTGAACGTGGGGCTGGGAGTGACAGCACAGGGGAGGGCTGAGGAGCTGCCCCACCACTGAGAATGTTTGTTTGCTGGGATTTGGCCACAAAACATGGGATTTGGCCCTGGCTTTCCAGTCAGATCCACGCTGGGAAATATCCAAGCTCCAAAGCAGCTCAGCTGGAGCCAGCACAGATGGAGGTGCTGCCTCAGCATCACCTGTGTTGCCCCAGCATCTCCCATCCTCTCCTGCTCTGGCAAGGCAAGGAAAGGAGGAAAAAATTGCAGCTCAAATGCTTTCCAAAAGTGTCAGCACAGCAGCATCTGCCTTAGCAGACAGACAGACTTCTCTGTCACTAATTACAGTTCTGTGCAGCGTTTTCTGAGATATTCAGCAAAACCCATTCAATTGGCTGGGCCCCTTTTCAGATTAAATCCTTCTCAAATCTAAGTCCCACTAGGAATTTGTGAGGCTCCTTAATTTTGCAGTGAAAAGAATCCTCCTTTCATCAGTGGGCCTGTGTTTTATTTGGGCAAAGGCCACTTTATGCCACTCTGTAAAACAGCCTCAGATGTAAATCAAATTATGCTCTTCATTATGGCTGGAGTCTATGAAGGAAATTTGCACAAGTGAACATCAGGCAGTTTTATGTCTGCTCAGTTTAGGTCCCAAATCACAAATAATTTGCTGAAAATTTGAATAAAGTGAGTTTCTGGACTGATAAAAAGACAAGAAAATTCCTGTACATAGTGCAAGTGCATTATTATTGTGTTATTAATATATTATTATTAACTTTCTTTCACATCACTCACTAGAAAACCCTGTTGTCACCTTTTACACAGGTAAGAGTTAGTACAGGGAGGAGTAACTCTGAGTTTTGAATTCTTTGCTGCCCAAGGGAGGTCTTGCATTCAGAACACAGAACACATTCCTGCTCAGAGCACAGAATTGTTTCCTATCAGCTTGTCCTTTTCCAAGGGATTGCTGGAACCCTGCTCCCAGAGAAATCCAATTTTTGGAGATTCAGAAAAAGTCTCATGTTGTTATCATTGTTACTTGGAGAAACATTTCTCCAGCAGGAGAAGTAAAAATACAAATAGGGTGAAACACAAATAGAAATGAAATGTGAAGGCTACTCATGGAACACCCCACAGCTCCCTTGCACCCCTGAGCAGCTGCAGTTTAGTGTCAGGATGGAAAATACCTAAACCCATGAGGAGGGTGTGGGTGTGCCTGTAACACCCACAGCCCACAAAAACTGGGGAAAAAATCCTCTAATGGTGCAGAACAGGAGGTAAATGGGAGGAAGGGACAACTGAAGGGCTTTTATCAGCTGGGTTAACTCCTTCAGATTTTCCTCTGGTGTTTAATATTTTAGTGCCAAGCAGAACTCCAGGCTGGGTTGGCAGGGTCAGTCTTGTAGAGTTTCCAAAGACTCAGCCAAATGGAGATTTATGGTTTTTTTAAGGCACAGCATTCCAGCAGATTGGTTTGGTGCAGGATTTGCACACCTTGGAGTTATACAGATTTCAAACAGTCTTTGAGGCCAAGAGGAAGGAAAGGAAGAGAGAGGAAAAGTGGCAACTTGAGGTCTGGTTTCACACCCCTGTGACCTTTGGGAAGGAAATAAGTCAGGATCTGAGGGGTTTGTGCCCCTGTGTCCCCATCAGGGGCAGGATGAGCACTTCTCTGCACAAGCCTTACACACTGGCTGCACTCTTTATTTCCAGTTACTCATCTGCTTTTCCCATCTGGTTGTTTTTTTATTTTGCTTCTTACACTTGGCTTTCTGGTCTTTAGACTGCTCTGATCCTGGGCTCAGTCTCAATCTCCTTAGAATAGAGATGGTAATGGACGAGTCACTCAGCCTTTCATCTGCCATTAATGATGAATTGCACAGCCTGCACCAGGTCATCAGCTGCTAGAAATTGGCTTAGGAACACTGAAATCAATACACACCAGCTGAGAATTGGATTCTGGATATGTATTAGCACCTCATTTGCTTGAGTCTTTTTGGTTGTTTTGAACTTACAGACGATTGCAGAGTCCTACAGGTTTATTTCTGGTTTATTTCTCGTATTTCTCCTTTACTTCTGCGGGTTTGTTACTCATTTCTGAGGTGATGCATCATCACCTGCCACATCATTTCATTTTCAAGTATCTTTTAGGACATGATTTCCAGTTCCTATTTTGCATTTTAATTTATTACAGTGAAGGACAGACTGTCCCGGGACTTTTTTGTCTTAGAGAAGTAAGAATATATTTGGGCATATTTTCCTAGTCACCTGGTTTTAACTGTCCCACTTTCTGTTGGTGAAGACTGAAAGGTAATCAAAGGTAAACATGTTTTCTTCTCACTATTTCCATCACTTTTCTTCAGTCCCCTGAGTACAAACTCCAGAAATCTCCTAGGAGGGGGGATTTTTCTTTAAAGCAATCCTTATGTAAGAATTATGCTTATATCTCTAAGCTTTTTCTTTCACTTTATAGATTTAGCATATGAATTTTGCTTGCAACTCAGATGAATTCTTAATCAGCTTCCAGATTTTTCCTCCAGGATGTTTCCAAGGCCAGTACTATCTTAAGTACTCCAAGCAGGACCAAAATATCTCCTGTAAAATAATTTCTCTTTGGTCAGCGCTGCCGAAACGATCCAAAGGACTCTTTTCTAGACCAGTCACAAATTAAACCTTGTCATCATCTCTGAGAACGTTGCTATACCAGAAAATGTTGTGGAGAGGAGCTGGTTTCATCCCCTTATCTGAATTATTTTAATTATCATGCCTGAGATCTCGTGTTGTGCTACCTTGCTCTGATCCCCGGTGGGCGCCTGCCAAATTCCATTAGGTTGTGGCCACTCTCCTTTGTTGGCTCACACATATTTGCAGCATGAGCCAACCCCTGGGTATTCCCCAAGATGAAGCCAAGAGCTTCTCTCTGCACTGAACTGTTGAGAGGAGAGCTTGACCTAATTAGAAAAAACTCCCAAAGAGCAGCAGAGAACGAACTCCTGCCGAACAAACGGCTCGGAGCTTTTCGCTGAGATGTTTTTTTTTTTTGACCTGTGCTGCTCATTTTGGAGTTGTCTTCCCCACAAATGGCTTTGGGGTTTGGAACTTTAACCAGTTCAGACCACTTGAGGGGGTTAGGGTGGTGTGGATGTGGCTGTGGCTCCTGGGTGCTGTACCAAAGGGTGATGTGAATTTCATTTGGGGTGGCAGCTTCCAGCACTGCACGTTTCAGTCTCAGCACTCAGGGCAGGAGTTGGGATGAACAACCCACAAACCACCCCAAAAAATGCCTTTTGGAGAGAATTTCCCTTATTTGGGGAAAATTAGGGTTTCCCTTATTTGGGCAAAATTATTATTTCCCTTATCTGGGGAGTCTGTATGAAATGAGGATGAATTCTGAATTTTCTGTCCTCCTCTCCACGGGAGTTATCTTTGTTTTTCCGGAGCACACACTCGGGTTACAGAGCACGGCTTACCATTCATGGCTTTTCTTGATTTGCAGATTAATTCCAGTTGTTTTGTCTGGGTGGTTTTTTGGTTTTTTTTTTTAATTTTGTTTTCATATGGGAAATCTTTAAAACAGCGCAGCAAAAATAAAAAAGGCAAATGGATGTGTGTGGGTTTTATAGAGCTCCTTTCATGGGATCATAAAATTCCCTTCAAAATGATGAGTTAGATGCTGTTAGAATAGTAAATATGTAAATTCATGAGTAATTTGCAAATGTCCTTGAGCCACTGAACCCGTTGCAATTGCTCAGCTTGACGGAATTGTTCAAGTTCTTACTCCAGATGACAGAACTGACTTTCATCTCCCTACATTTAAAGGCTTTCCCTTTCCTATCTCTTTGGATACAGACAATAAACAAGCTTAAAGTATTACAGGGGCATGAGGGGCAGCCAGAGAAATAAACATCACTCACTTCTCCTTTCCCTTCTGCATTGCCAGGTTGCTCAGTTCACTTTTTTTTTTTTTTTTTTTTTTTTGGAATTCTTTTGGAGGTGAGGGGCTGTGGGAAACTCTCCACCTCATCTCTGCTTTGTAGGCACGTTCAGGGTGCCAGGGGTGGGGTTAAACACAACCTGAGCTCTCTGAATTTGGATTTTCAGCATCCCATCATCACAGACATACCCTCTTTTGGGTATAATCATGCCCACTTGCCATTTTGATGTGATTTTTTAAAATTTACCCTTTCAAGCCCATGTCTGGGCCCCTGTCCCTATCCAAAGGAGATGTATGAAGTTGTTACCTGGCTTTGAGAAATTTTGGTTTTTTCTTTTATCTGATTACACAGGCAAAAGTATTAATCAGGTTCTTGGAGACCTCTGCTGGTAATACCATCCTGCTAAGTCAGATGCTCTTATGTCAAAACAGGGCAAATGCCCATTAAAAAAATCAGAACTCTCTTGGGACTTTCTGAATAGTATTATAGATATATTGATATACTAGTACTAATGAGATCTTAAATAGATTGTATTGTACATTGTAGAAATATCTGGACAAAGGGTAAGTCTTAAGGAAGTTGGGTTTTGGGTGGTCTTCAAAACCCTGTGGCAATTTTAATGGAATTTAGTAGAATCTGGCTAAACTCAAACTCTATTAAAAAAAACAAACTGCTAAAATTATGTAAAACACAGTCAAAATTACAATCTCACAAGTGGCTGAAAAGTGCCAGTGCTAGTTTTCACCAAATTCTGCCAAAATTTGTCTCCAATATCTGCTTGTGGCCTTTCTAGGTTTATTCAGTCATTGATACAATAATTGGGTCCAAACATTTTAACTTCTTGTGGCAAGATATGGAGATCTGGCCATAATCAAGACAAGACTGAGAGCCTGGACCTGAAGTAGTGCCTGTAACCATGCAGAGTTACTGGAATAACCTCAATTTCAATGCAGAACTAGTTCTAAATTGCATGTTTTGAAGTCTGAAGCTAAATTTTAGAGCTTTGAAGCCGAAGTTATAGAGACCCTGAGGAGGGAAATGTCTCTGTTTGTTTTGGGTGGTCTTCAAAACCCTGTGGCAATTTTAATGGAATTTAGTAGAATCTGGCTAAACTCAAACTCTATTAAAAAAAACAAACTGCTAAAATTATGTAAAACACAGTCAAAATTACAATCTCACAAGTGGCTGAAAAGTGCCAGTGCTAGTTTTCACCAAATTCTGCCAAAATTTGTCTCCAATATCTGCTTGTGGCCTTTCTAGGTTTATTCAGTCATTGATACAATAATTGGGTCCAAACATTTTAACTTCTTGTGGCAAGATATGGAGATCTGGCCATAATCAAGACAAGACTGAGAGCCTGGACCTGAAGTAGTGCCTGTAACCATGCAGAGTTACTGGAATAACCTCAATTTCAATGCAGAACTAGTTCTAAATTGCATGTTTTGAAGTCTGAAGCTAAATTTTAGACCTTTGAAGCCCAAGTTATAGCTGAGACCCTGAGGAGGGAAATGTCTCTATTTGAAAGACCAGGTGTGTAACTGCTGCTTTGTTTTTGCAGGATGAGCAGGGTTTCTGAAGCTACTCTCTTTTTTTTTTAAGGGTTTTCACTACAAGTAAAATAAAAATAGCTTCTGATCTTGGCCAGTGCCACCTTCAGAAAGCAGCACTGGACTCAAGGAAGAACAGTAATCTTTAGCAATTCTTAGGATGCCTTTTTGGGGCTACTTAAAAACAGAGGCCAGAAAGAATTAAGGAATAAAAAGCTGTTCTTTTTATTGAAGGGCTTCAGGTAGATTTAGGGCAGACAAAGCCCCCCAGGGGCTGCACCCAAAAATGGACCATGGGTCAGGATTTGCACACTTTGATAAGTTTGGTCCATTTGCATATTGGGGTTAATCTGCCAATTCCAGTTTTCACTACAAGTAAAATAAAAATAGCTTCTGATCTTGGCCAGTGCCACCTTCAGAAAGCAGCACTGGACTCAAGGAAGAACAGTAATCTTTAGCAGTTCTTAGGATGCCTTTTTGGGGCTACCTAAAAACAGAGGCCAGACAGAATTAAGGGAATAAAAAGCTGTTCTATTTATTGAAGGGCCTTCAGGTACATTTAGGGCAGACAAAGCCCCCCAGGGGCTGCACCCAAAAATGGACCACGGGTCATGGGTTTTCACACTTCTATAAGTTTGGTCCATTTGCATATTGGGGTTCATCTGCCAATTCCAGCTTCAGCTAATGAAGTCATTGACCCCAAGTTTGCTCCCCCAACTCACTTTTGTTCCCATCTCAGGGCCTGAGGCAGTGAGGTGTCCTTGACTGCCAGGCCTGGAGAGGAATTGTTGTGTCTGCCCAAACTGGGAAAGCAGCAGCTCCCACTGGGTGTGGAGTTTAGAGTTACACACTAAAGAACCGCAGGGTTACAAATAGATGGAAAATATCAAAGCTGAAATCCCAACGTTATCAAGTCCAACGCTCTGACGAGGGAAGGAACGGCCGTTTGGCAGCTCCCAGGCTCCAGGCTTCCCTCCCTGCTTGCCTTGCAGCCCAGCCCAGCTGGACGCAGCAGATCCGCGACGTGCACGCGGCCATCGAGGAGCGCGTGTCCTGGGAGTGCCGCGCCAGCGGCCGCCCCAAGCCCTCCTACCGCTGGCTCAAGGACGGGGAGCCCCTGCTGCCACAGGTAGGCACAGCTGGAACCCCCTGGGGATGGGAGCTGGGGGTGCTGTGGTGCTCTGCCAGCCCTCTGGTCTCTGGGTGGTTGATTTGGGGTAGGGAGGATGGGGGTGCTCTGGAATCGCGGAATGGTTTGGGTTGGAAGGGATCTTCAAGGTCATCTCGTTCCACCCCTTGCTCCAAGCCTGGCCTTGGACACTTCCAGGGATCCAGGGGTAGCCACAGCTGCCCTGGGCACCCAGGGCCTACCCACCCTCACAGAAAATCCCCCATTCCTTCCCATGCCTGGTGGCACCTCCCTCCAGCTCCAGGAGCTGCTGCCATGGACAAGCAGGACACACAACAGCTCTGCATTCAGGGCTCTCCTCCCCAAAATGAAGGATCTATGATGAAAACCTAAGGCTGCAAGGAAGAAGGAATGGCTGAATGAGATTTTGGAATGTGTCACCAGAGAATGATCACTCCAAAATAGTTACTTTAATTTATGATGTTTAGGTGAACTTCAAGTGATAATGAAACCTCAGGGTTCCTGCTGGTGTTTAATGGTGTTCCCACTCCTCCTGCTGAGCTGTGTCCCTGTGCAGGAACTGTGGAATTACACCCCTCCCACCAGCTCATCTGTCCAGCCCTCCTGGAGGGTCATCACCCTGTCCATGATCCCACCTTGTCACCACAAACTCAGCCAAGTCACCAAAGCCTTGATTTCACAGCAGCCAGCACTTTTTGCCTTCACTTACTGAGAAAGAACATGGCAGCCCCGATTTGATCAAACCCTGACAAAAATTGCACAAACATTACATTTCAGTCCTAAGGCCAAGTAGAAAACCAATAGCTCTTTATTTTAGATTTTTTATTTTTTAATGTCAAACTCCTGGGGAGGGAGGGAACACTTTGCTGTACTTATTAGAATTGATAACTCGAGCTCCATATCCTCAGGGTGACAAATGATAGCCTGGTCTTTCACTCCACACACTAATTCTGGTTGCTTCACGCTGGTCACTGGCAGATGGTCTTGTTCTTAAATCACGTTAGTGGCTGATATGAAGTAAAGGATCATTAAATTATTAACATTTACATTGTTTTTAGTAAACTGTGGAAGATTTTAAATGTTTCTGTCTGCGCTGGCTGAGATGGCAACCAGTCTTAGCAGCCTGCATTGCCATATACACTCAAAATGGCCTCAAGCTGTGCCAGGGGAAGGTCAGGTTGGAAATCAGAAGGAATTTCTCCATAGAAAGTGTGAATTTCTCCACTGGAACTGCCAAAGGAGGTGTCCCAGAAACACCTGTATGTGTTATCGTTCACTTGCTATAAAGGAATTTCTCCATAGAAAGTGTGAATTTCTCCACTGGAACTGCCAAAGGAGGTGTCCAAGAAACACCTGTATGTGTTATAGTTCACTTACTATGGTGGTTTTTGGTCAAAGGTTGGACACAGTGATCCTGGAGGTCTTTTCCAACCTCGGACCTGTATGTGTTATAGTTCACTTACTATGGTGGTTTTTGGTCAAAGGTTGGACACAGTGATCCTGGAGGTCTTTTACAACCTCAATGAGTCTGTGATTCCATGGAAATACCATTATTTTAAATGTTTCTGAGGATGGGCTTGGCTGTGATGTGCCACTGTGGAACAGAAGTGCATTTCTTGCTTCAAGCTTATCTCCTTGAAAGGGATATTAATCTAAATGCTTTGGGTATTAAATCAATGAGGGGTCAAGGGAGGGTCCTCCAATTTAAATTGCATTTACCAGCTCCTATATTGGTTTCACCATTTAGTCTCCAGCCTGACATAAACTTGGCTGGCAGACAAATAAATCGCAGCATGCAAATTCCTCCCGTTACCGCTACTTCGTTTCGTCCGCCTTGCTGTAAAACGCAGCAGGACAACCTCTGGGTGCACATTCTGAGGAGGCTTGCTCATGTTCTCGTTGATTTTGGAGTTTGTTTTGCTGTCCCCAGGGCAGGGTGCAGCTGGAGCAGGGCTCTCTCACCATTCCCAACGTGAGTCTCTCGGACGCGGGGATGTACCAGTGCGTGGCGGAGAACCGGCACGGCGTCATCTTTGCCAGCGCAGAGCTCAGTGTCATAGGTGAGTGCGCATCCCTGAGCCCTGCCGACCTCCCAAAGCCACAGCAAGCCCTGCCCAGGTGCTTCTGCCAGGCTGCAGCAGCTGAAGCAGAAGGGGATCTTTGATGATTTGTTTCTGAAGCATAAGCGGATCTTTGGCGGTTTGTTTCTAAGGGAGGCGTGAAATGCAAACTTGAGGCAGTGGAGAGCAGAGAACAGATGTTTTTTACTTCATCCCACATTCCTCCAGGAGCTGGCAGGTGCATTCCCTCTCCTGCTGGTTAAAGCTATTTCTGGAGAAACCTGAGCATTGCCATTCAGAACATCCGGGTGCCCAGTCCTGGCTGCAGAGGTGACTTCTCAGGAGACGATGACAAAACTCCTGTCTGAAGAGATTGCCATTCAGAACATCCGGGTGCCCAGTCCTGGCTGCAGAGGTGACTCTGCTCAGGACACGGTGACAAAACTCCTGTCTGAAGAGACCTTTCAGCAATTTAACAGCAAACAAAATTCCTCCATCCCAAAGAAAAGCATCTTCCACCCCAGAGTTCTGTGCACAGCTGCTCTCTGCTTCTTCCAGATAAAACCAGGAGAAGCTCGTGTGAATCCAATTGGGGAAATACCTGAAAGGAGGGAACAGAGGTTACAGAGCCAGGGTCTTCTCAGAGGTGTCCATGCCAGGACAGGAGGCAATGGCCACAAACTTAAACCCTGGAAATGCCACTTAAAATAAGAAAAAGCTTTCTTTGAGGTTGGTTGGACACTAGAACAAATTGTCCAGAGATATTGTAACATCCCTGTCCTTGGAGATGCTCGACATCCAACTGGCCATGGCCCTGGGCAACCTCCTGTGGCTGTTCCTGGGTGAGCAGGGGTGGGGTGGGACCATCCCAGGGGTCCCTGCCAGGCTGCAACTCAATCCCAAACCATCTTCTTGAACGAGAGGCAGCCCTGCTCAGCGTAGGGATATAGTTTCAAAGAGTTAAACATAGTTCCTGATTACAAAATAAGTTTCTTTGCTCTCAAACCAAACGTTCAATAGCAGCATTCTCTGATTTATCCTGAAGAACAAAGCATGAGGTTTTTTCCAGCTATGGGATTTTCAATTATTGGTCATTTTTTATCATCAGTGATAGATGCCTGCATAGAAAAAAAAATTCATTTGAAGTATTGTCTGTGTTACTGTTGGAGAAAGGTACGATAATGCTCAATAAATTAGACTTCACAATGCTGAGATTTATTGGACATGAAAGAAATCGAAATAAACCCACTGATGCTTTTCTTGTCTATTTAAAACCTGGTAAAAAAGGACCTTTGGGAAGGAGGAAGATGTTTTCAGAGGAGAAAGGTTTAATCCTTGTTGGTGGGGACTCCCAAGGTGTCCCTGTGCCCAGCAGCTCCTCGTGTCCACACACAAAAAAACAGATTTTGGAGGGTCTGGTCTGAGAAACCTGGCAAGGAATATTTATTTGGCCAACATCTCACTTGGGTTCTGCAGCTCAGTTTGTGTCTGTCACAGGAAAAGCACCCAAATGGTGTCCTGCAGATAAATTCCTGTGCATCTGTGATTTAACTTGGCACGTTTTGAAAGGAAAGCAGCAGGTTTGCCTTTTCACTAGAGTTTCAAAGCAGGGCAACATTCTGAGCCTTCCCTGGGGAATTTTAGCTTTTAACCAGATCTGAGTGTTAAAATGGTTGTTTTAAAAGGTCCTGAAGTTAAGCACTTGCTGCTGGTGGTATTTAATCATCTCAAGTGAGACTTACACCAAAATTAAGTGAAAGAGAGAAATGGAAAATTACAGACTGAGCTTTACTCAGAGTGATTTTTCTCAATTATTGTTGCCAATTATCTTGCCTGGAGTCTTTAAATAAAAGCAGAATCCAGTGGTGCTGGACATTGTAGAAGACTGAGATGCAGTCTTGTCTTACAGAATTTTCAGGTTAAATGTTTAAAAAACAAATTGGAAAAATGAAATATGGGCCTAGAGTGGGGAAAAAAAGGTCATTAAAATCATCACTTGACAAACAAAAGGTGTGAATAAATTAAACCCATTACTCCTGAAGTGGCACAGGGAAGTTGTGGCAGTGCTGAGAAAAGAGCCCAAAGTTTCTAAATGTCAAATGATGACATGTTGAACGTTACGGAATAAAACCACAGTGAGCAACTCCTGTGTCTCACACAGGAGCAAGAAAATGCAGCAAATGACTCACAAAAAACCAGTCTAAACTCTTTATTACAGAGATGGGAGTAACAGGATTACTCAAAAAATCTCTTTTGTTTATCAATTTGGGACAATCATCTGAGAAATTAATTTCAGAAGTGATAATATATTAACAATTGTATAAATAATAATGCATTTGGTTCTGAGTGCATTGATGGGAAGTGTCCTCAGGATGTCTCCTTTAATTCTGGAGTGTTTTACAAAGCCAGTGCTGGTTTCAGGGCTCTTTTATAGCATTTAATATCATACCTGTGTTTCTGAGTACCAGAATTAAGTCCCTGCCTGTGATTAAATGTGGAAAACAAAACAGCTCAGAGATCACTGAACTCTGGTGCAGGAACCTGGGGCACTATTGGATCATAAAGCCCATCCCATTTCCAGTGTGGGATTGTGCTTTATTCTCCTCTTTGGCAGCAGGAATGACAGCCACAAGAAGTGAGGCAGATGAGGTGCCCTGAGAAAAGGGAATTTGCTGGGTTTTGTCTCCCAGCTGCTGCAGGTGAGCTTTGGATCCTGTCAGGGGGCATCGAGGTGATGCAGGGCAGGGAGATCTCAGCTCTGATCCCCCTGGGACAGCAAAAAGGGAGCCAGGGACAATGCAGAGGGCAGGGGGATCCAGGGATGGAGCAGGAGGATCCAGGGCTGGAGCAGCAGGGGGAATCCAGAGATGGAGCAAGGGAAATCCAGGGAATGGAGCAGGAGCAGGGGGATCCAGGGCTGGAGCAGGAGGGGTCCAGGAATGGAGCAGGAGGGATCCAGTGATGCAGCAGGAGGATCCAGTGATGCAGCAGGAAGATCCAGGGCTGGAGCAGCAGGGGGATCCAGGGATGGAGCAGGAAGATCCACAGATGGAGCAGGGGACATCCAGGGCTGGAGCAGGAGGATCCACAGATGAAGCAGGAAGGATGGAGAGAGCAGAGACTGCTGCCACTGGTCCAACAGAAAGCCAAGCTCCTGTCAGGAGTTGTTCCTAAAGCCCTTCAGCTGCCTCACCTTCTGCTCTGAGCTTTCTGTGTTAAAAAAATGAATGGTCCTGTTTGATATCAATGAAACTCCTGGTTGTCTTGGGGGATTTCACTGCCAGAGCTGCCTCAGAGCCAAGGGATCATTAAAAAGCCTTTGAGGCAGGAATCAGAAGCCAAGGCATCTCCTTGTTCCCCAGGCTGCAGAGAGGCTGCAGGACTTTGGGGGTCACCTGAGTGGATATCTGAGTGTTTGTCACAAAACACAGGAGTGTGCCCTGGGGCAGGAAAAGATGATTCTTTGTGCCCTGGAGCCAACAAGTCTTGCCTTGTCTTGCTTGGTTCAGGACCTGGCTATGTCAGTGTCCCCCACCTTTATAGAATTTAAATAAATAACCCAATTTATGAAATAATTATGAATAGGAAGCATAAAAATGTCAACCTTTCTGGAAATATTAACGTTTCTGATTAATTATAACGCTTCTGTGTTTGTGAGAACTTCCCTTCCTGACAGAAGGATGATCCTGACACAGAAAAAGGAAATACTTGATACTCCTCAGGCACGAGGTTCCTAGGGGTGCTGTCCCAGTAGGATGTGCATGGTGGGGTTACTGATTTCTCAGATTTTTAGCTGAGCACACATTTTTAAACAAATCAAGTATTTTTTGCAGTGAAAGAAGCACTCAGGTGTCTTTCTACCCCATCCAGACTTCACTAGCTCATAAAGTCCAATCATTTAGGAATTGTAAGTGAGAAACAACCCTGGAATTTTGTAAAGCTCAAATGAGTCTGATTTTGTTTTTTCCTGAGGGAATTCTGATCTGGTTTGTGTTGGTTTTGCTTTCAGCCATCGGGCCAGACTTTTCCAAAACCCTGCTGAAGAAGTTAACTCTTGTTAAAGTGGGTGGTGAAGTCATCATCGAGTGCAAGCCCAAAGCCTCCCCCAGACCTACTTATTCTTGGAAGAAAGGAAAAGACATCCTAAGAGAAAATGAGAGGTAATGTCATAAAGTAACCATTTCTTTCATTAACTAACCCAGGGACTTTCAGCAATCAAAGCTAAATTTGTCATTAATAGCTTTGCAAAATTGACTTGCAAATACATGAGGAAACAGCCTGTGTTCAATCCCAAGGAGCTGGGGGTGAGATTCCTATTCCCATGGTGCCCATCCTGTCTCCGTCTGCTTTTAATCATCCCTGCCAAGAAGCTGATAAAGATGCACTTCAAAAAAAAACCAAAATACCAAATATTTTTCCTCTGCAGTGCTCTAAATACCCATTGTTTAAAAACAAATAGATTCCCGGGAGATAAAAGTCTCCACTGCAAATTGCACAGCTCTGGTACATTACTCAGTGTCCTGCAAACAGGAATTATTTGGGGGCAATAATTAAGTTGACAGTTCTAATGCCTGACTTGAAGGTGGCTTTCTCAGACTGGCCAAATTTATAATTTTTTTTTTTAATTCAAAAGCCAGCTTTCCAAATCCTCCTCTGTGGTGTTGATTTGTTGTTGGCTGTGTAGAGGTGTGGTTGTTTCACCTGCACAGCACCTGAGAAAACTGTCCTTGACACTCTCCCAAAACATGATCTGGCACTAGGATTGATGAGGAGAGCCCTGTCCTATTAGTAAAGGTCAAAAGCCAGAAATTGTAGGAAATTGTTATCTTTAAAAGCTTTAATCTCTTGGAGCAGTTCTTTTACCATGGAAAGTCTAATCTTGCTCCACCCAGCCTGCAATGTCCATTGAAATAGAGACTGTGGTGTGTCTGAGTCCGCAGAAAAGTCCATTTAGAGCCAGATGATTCAAATATTGAACACCCAGTTTCTGCCTGCTTTAGCTGCTTTCCCTGACCCTTACCAAGCAGTTTTCTGTGGGCTGTTTGCTTCACCCCTTGGCACAAAAGGAGTTGGTGATCGATGACACAAAGCTTCCTTTAGCAGGCAGGGCACAGAGCTGCTGAGGTCAAAGCTGTCACGGATCAAGGTGTATTGATTTTCAAAACTGAATTAACCTGCTCTCCTGGTGAGGGTGGTGCCAAGGGTGGAGTGTTTGGGGCTGGGGGCTTTGCAGTGTTTGGAGCTAGATTTGGGGTGTTTGGGGCTGTTGGGGTGTTTGGGGCTGGGTTTGGGGTGTTTGGGTCTAGGAGCTTTGGAGTGTTTGGAGCTGGCTTTGGGGAGTTTGAGGCTGGAATCTCTGCAGTGTCAGCCCCACGAGGTCCCATCCATGTCCCTGTGCTTGCTGGCACAGTCTGTGGCTGGATGTGCTGCTTGCCCTGAGGCTGCTCCCCTTGGCACAGCACAGTTCCTGCTCCTCATTTGAGTTCAGGAGTGGGGCTGCCCAGCAGGGTTGGGGCAGGGGGGGAGCAGGGTGGTGGGCACACCCTGGGCTCAGGGGCAAACCCAGCCAGGTGTGCTGTGGGCTCTCCTGGCAGTGCTGGGCTCCTCCTGCTGAGCCACACCAGGAGCCTCCCACCTGGGCACCCAGCCCTGGATGGCAAACCAGACGTGAAATGTGCCCAAGCAGGTGTGAAATCCTGAGCTCCTTCAGCTCAGGGCTTTCCCAGCCAGGGATCATCCGGCAGGAATTACCTGGCAGAGTGTGGGAATGAGAGTGCTGCCTTGGCACGGGGACCTGCTCTGCTCTGACACACACTGGGCTGTGTCTCCTGTGGGGATGAGGCTGCTGAGTCCTCACCACTGCCTTTATTCACCTGGAGACTGTGTGAAATGCACAGTTAGGGAATGACATTGTCATTCGTTGTCAGTGTCACCTTCAGGAGGGGCCAAGTGCCTGAGCTCTGCTTAATGCTGCTGCATTTCTGCTTTCTGTGCTTGCTGAAATGTCATCTCCTCCCCGCTGTCCCAGGGGACAGCAGCAGTGCCTGGAGTCCAGCTCCAGGATCTCCCTACACCCCCAGTCGTGCATGGACTTCAAACAAGAACTTTCTTGGCTGTTGGAAAACAATCTGTTGAAATCCAGGGAGGAAGATGCCAGGAAAAGCTGCTGCTGCAATCTCTTCATCTAGGACAGGGCACAGAACTTTTAGACAGGCGTGGGAGAAGAAACTTCAATGAAATCTCTGCTTAAAGTGACGTTAAAGGGTCCTGTGAGTGCCAGAGAGGCACCTGAACATCTGGATCCTTCTGCAGCCTGCAGGTTGATCACGTGGATGTTAATCAATATAGATGATCCTTCCAATTCCAGGTGGAGTTAAAAGCAGCACTGTGTCAGTGCTTGCTTGGAATGCTGATGCTCAGCCTGATGGCTGCCATGGCAATCACTTCAGAGTTTCTCCTGGGGCTTCTGTGGCTTTTCAGCTGGTGTGTGATGTTAAATTCCTTGCTGGAGACACTGTGCGTGGATTTTGCTGCTGAGATTCTGGCTCTGGAGGTTCCTGGTGTCCAGGAGGCAAAACAAGGTGTGTTCAATGTTTGCCCAGAGAGCAGAGACTACCACGGTAGGGGAGAAAAAAAAAAAAAAAAAAAAAAAAAAAAAAAAAGTTTTATCGGTTTAGGTTTCACTTTCTTCTCTGGAGGGTGAGGTAGTGTGTGCTACCTCTAATGAATCCCATGGCCTCAGGGCATCTCTTACTGGTGGTTGAGAACTGTGCAATTGTGTTATTAGGAATCCTGCTCTGGGGTACAATTATATTATTGCAGTCATTAAAGGCACTTCATCTCCATAATAATGGAAATCCTGCCTTGGAGGCCTAACTGAGTCAAAATGCTGTTGGGGGGCTGAGTACAGAAGGTAAATTTTATATAGGAACAGCTCTAGAACAGATATAGGTGCATAGGGTCTGCATCGCTCCCCCTGCAAGTCTTCCCTCTTTTCTCAGGTCTTGTTTTGGGCCTAGGCAAAGGGGTTTTCATTTTTCATGCCATGGTGGCAATAATTCCATTTATTATTCCTCACAGTGAGACATTTTCCAGAGGTGAGGCTGTAGCGTTGTGTGGCTCAAGAGCAAATTCACATTTCTCTTGTTCCTCCACAGCTTCCCACTTTTCCCCTTCTCCTTGGCTCCCCAAGAGCAAAAAGAGTGCAGGAAAGGCAAGAAAACTTTTATTTTAAATATGTACACAACAGTCTGAATTCCTAATGTTCTCCTAGAGCTATTGGAAGTCGTATTTACCCTGCCACCAGACACGTGCTCAGGCTGGGACAGAAAAGTAATTGTACTTTTAAACCCAAAACCAAATTGCTTTTCTCTTATTCTTCTTCATGTAAAGCCCCTACATCATTAGAACTGTTTCTTTTCCATGAATGTACAGTGCCTGCATTGTTTATACAGTTTAATTGTAAGGAAAGAAATGCATAAAAAAACAAATGATGTTCTGTGCTGGTAGCAAAGAATATGAAAGTGTCCAATTAAACAACCATTCCCTATGACTTGTGCAGTAGCAACATCTGTTATCTTAATTAAACAAGTTTCTGTATAAAGGGACCCTCTTGATGCACTTTGTTAGAGCAGGATCTGACCCAGATCCTCCAGGCAGGCTCACGATCCTCCTGGAAATCCTCCCAGCTGCTCCCATTGTCTCGCAGTGCTGACAAGCTCTGTGATGTGTGAGCTTGCACACGCACAGCCACAGTGCTTACAGCAGGAACGTTGTTCCTTTTTGTAGCTGAAAGCCAACAAAAGCAAAGGAAAGCAGCTCTTGGTGCCATTTTCCCAGCGAGCTCAGCCACTGAAGAGTTTGGACGCGTGAGGAGTGCCTGGCTAACTCACACTGGGGAGAGAAAACTGCACCCCCAGACAGCTGCTGTGATTTGTTACCCAAGCTGGCTGGTCTGCTCCAAGATTTCAGTAATTTGGGTCCAGATTTTCCCAGGTATTGCACTGTTCTCTCCACCACAGCCAGGAGTCAGGACAGTCTAGGAGGATAATTCGGTTTGCAGTCGTGAATCCCAGAACGGTTTGGTTTGGAAGAGACCTTAAAACTTACCCTGGTGTGGATGCCATGGGCAAGGACACCTGGGTGCTCCAACCCCATCCAACCTGGCCTTGGACATTTTCAGGGATGTGGCAGCCACAACTGGTGTCCTGAGCAGAAGGTGAGGGCTGGAGACTGGGAGGGAGCAGCAGGAGTGTTCACCCTGCCCTCAGTGAGAACCCAGCCTGAGCTCCCCAAAATCCCAGCCTCCTCTGAAGGAAGGACACCAGGCAGCTGAGCTGGAAAGCCTCTTGGATATGTTAATTCACAGCTGTGCCTCCAGGCTTATTAATTTGACAGGGAATGTTAATTTGTTTGTAAAGAAGAACATCATCCAATGCAGCTGCTTTGGAGAGGAGCTGAGGGGACACTGAGCTGCTCCTTCCTGTCCTTGGTCCCCTGGCTGGCATGGAGCCATTGGGAGCCACCAGGTGAAGCTGAAGCAGTGAATTCCTTCTCCAGGAGCTGGAGAGATTCTGGCCAAGGAAAAGCAGAAAGCTCTCACCTGATTTTTTTTGCTGTCCTCTGCACTTCAAAGCTGTACAGTAAGTCTTGTCTCCCTGAAAGAGTTCAGCCATGGTTTTCTCCAGAGTTCACATCCTCCTCACAAAGGTTGTCCAGTTATGGGCCCCCTCCTAGAGATATTATTTTATAACAGGAATTTTAATATATCCATGTTGATGCTGCATCACTTTGAGGAGGAAAAATGGTAAAATTGAACAAGAAAATCTTCTCTCCCATTCTTTCAGCACGTTTTGAGTACAAAAAGTTGTATAAATTCCAGTTTTATGTTTGTTGCCTCAAACTTCCTAATTAGTGCTTAATTACTTTAAACAGCCAGAAAGAAAATGGCAAGAGGACAGACAGCACATCTTTCCCAGGCTGGTGCCAGGGTACAAACCATGGTGATATTTTTATCCTGATTACTTGAGAGATGAATTGCCAGCAGTGTCTTTTGGACACACAGCCTGGTGACACTTCAGCAGAAAAGAAAACCTCAAAGGATGCTTCCCATCATTGCTTCCCATTAATTGTGTTGACTCTTTGTATTCTTTTTGTTTTTAACATAAAGCACCTGTGCAATTTCTTGAAGGCAGACAGGTAACCAAACCATCAATAACTTGTCGGGTTTTCATTACATCCTGCCCAGGCAAAATGAAAAATGACACCCTGCAAATGGCTTTCTGAAGTTTGTCGATCATTCATCTCACTTTGCAAAGACCGTGGCAGAGATGGCTCTACTTCATTGCAACATCTGAAATAACTGACTTGTCCACTTATTTTAACCAATTTGCTGCAGAAAGAGAAGAAAATGAACCAGGAAGCCGCTGGATTTGGTGGTCAGAAGTCTTGGAAAGCGGTTGTCCTTGATGGCCTCCTGTTCATAAGCTGTTTGCCAGCAGGAGCTGGTTTAGCTCTGTGTTGATCTGGAAGTGTCCAAGGCCAGGCTGGATTGGGATTTGGAGCAGCCTGGTCTATGGAAGGTGTCCCTGCCCATGGCAGGGGGTGGCACTGGATGAGCTTTAGGGCCTCTCCCAACCCAAACCATGCTGATTCTCTGTCACACCATGTTTTAGCTGTCCAGCCCAGGGCACTGGTGGAGTCCCCGTCCCTGGATGATTAAAAGGATGTGGCACTTGGGGACAGGGGTCACTGGTGGCCTTGGCAGTGCTGGGTTAACAGTTGGACTCAATGTTCTTAGAGGGCATTACCTAAAAATGATTTTATGATTCTCTAAATGTTTCCAGCTAATGATTACCAGAGAAGGATTAGAGACTTGTGTAGAATCCAGGTTTGGTGCTGGTTTAGTTTGTATGCATCAATAATTAGGCTGATCCCTAAAATTTCCATTTCTCCCATCTGCTCCTGTAGAAGCAGGAATGGTTTCCTGTTTGCAGCCACAAACCGTTGCCGAATGCTCTGACGAGCGCAGCCCCAGCCTCTGCCAAGTTTCAGCTGGCAGTCCTGGAACGAGCCTGTCCCTCATGCCGTGCCCCAGCCTCCTGTAACATCAGCAATCTGTTCCTGTTTCCCCAGCAGATTATTTGCAGCGTGGTGTTGTTGCAGTGCTCCGTGAAACACGTGTAGGACATCACTGCTGCCTGTGCTGCTGGCTCAGAACGCAGCTGTGGCCAAACCTGCAGGGCTGCCGTGCCCCAAGGGCTCAAGAGAAGGCAAAGGGCTTTCACCTGCTGCTTGTGTGTTAATTTTAAAAGCTCCTTAAAATTTTAAGAGCTCTGCTTGCAGAGGTGGAGAGGGTGAAGGATCCAGAGCTCTGTCCCAGAGGTATCCAACCTCCAGAGCACAGCGAGATGTGTCCTGTTAAAAGCAGGATGAAGATATCCTTAGGAGAAATGTGTCACAGGGGGCCAAGAGAAATCAGCAGGCTTTCACCTCAGTGCTTTTGTGTTAATTTTAAAAGCAGAGCTCTGCCTACGGAGGTGGAGAGGGTGAAGGATCCAGAGCTCTGTCCCAGAGGCATCTGACCTGTGGAGCGCAGCCAGACGTGTCCTGTGCTGACATCCTTAAAAACAGGATGACGATATCCTTAAGAGAAACCTGTCACAAGGGGTCAAGAGAACTCATCAGGCTTTTACCTTGGTGCTTGTGGATGAATTTGAAAAGCAGAATTCTGCCTGCAGAGGTGGAGGGGATGAAGGATCCAGAGCTCTGTCCCTGAGGCATCCAAGCTCTGGATTGCAGCCAGATGTGTCCCTTGCTGACATCCTTAAAAGAAATGTGTCACTTGCTGCTGCTCCTGCTTGAGGTATCTCAAGGTTTTATGATTATTAAATCCATCTCTGGGTGCTGAACACACAGCTACAAGTTGTTCCTCCCTCTGTGTAAAGCTGCTCCAGGAAGGAGCCGGTCCCTCACCACAGGAGGAGGGAGCAGGATGGGGTTTGCTCCATGGTGAGCACACCCCACAGCCTCTGCTTCCCAAAGAAATGCCTGTCATCAGCCCCCTGAGTGCAGTTTGGAGTTGGTGTGTAGCTTTCTCCTTGTCCTCCAGCTGATAATGATTTTAGTACGTCTGTAGCATTTTGAAGGAAAAAGTTACTATCAGATGTTTCTTCTCTTGGGTGTTTTTATGCTGAAGAGCAAGCAGGCAATGATTTTACAGTTAGGGCCATACTTTGAGATGTACTTTTAGAATCCAAGGAAATCATTACATGTCTAAAGGGGAGGAAGGATTCCTAATGAACATTTCAGACTTGGTGATATTTCTGATGGCTATTCAAACATCACTTTGAAGTGATGTAAATGTCTTGTTGGATCTCACAAACCTGTTAATGTCCATTACAAGCCGAGTTCATAATTTCTCTTTGTACTTTGGGCATTTTTTGTTGGAACCAGAGGGAAAGATCTGTTATCTTTGAAAGACTGTGCCTTTGGGCTTGAATTCGGGTGGTATCAGCTGGAACAAATAAGCTGAGAATGCATTTGCTGCCTCTGCTGCGATCTCACGAACGCTCCCAGAAACGCTTTGTGTCAGCAGCTGATGCACTGAAAATCTTGCATGGATTTTTTTTCTCATAAGAGAATAATTTTTACGAGCTCCAGTGGAGTCCTCTTTGATTGTTATGCTCCACAAACCTCCACAGTGTTTGCTGTAGTTAGAGGGTGGTGGCTTGTCCTTTTCAGGAAGGCGTTGTTGGCATAGGTGGCCGGATGCTGCACTCCAAACACGATTCCTTGGATTTCCACTGTCCCTCTCCATGGACTAGAAGTCATTTAATTCCCATGCCTTGGGCTATAGCCAGGGCCCTGGAAGAATGAGCACAGCAAATATTTCACTGAACATTAGATGGAGTGAAAGCAGGAGTGGCTTTGCAGCACCTGCTGCTGCCCAGACAGGATTTTCCTCGCTTGCGAGCGCAGGAGGAGGTGTGTGGAGAGCTGTGTCTGTGCTGGCTAATTGTGCAGAAAGGGAGGGCTTAGCTTTTCATGAAGGGCTTTTCAGTGCTTTGCCCCTCCACTGCCACCAGAAGAGCTGGTCCAGGTCCTGAGCCTTTTTTTTGGAGAGTGGAGCACGCCTGTCCCTCATGGTGCCATCACAGCATTCGTGGTTTATCAGTCAGCTTTGTCTGCAAAATAAACTGCCAGCTGGAGGGGCTGTGTCCAAAGGGCCATTTCCCTGGAGATGGTCTTCATTTCCCACCAAAATCAATGGAAAATTGGCTCTTTGCACCATCAGACCCTTCTGGACTTGCAGAATCTTCCCATATCAAATTGTCACTGCCTCATGTCTGTTGTAGAAACAAAGCTTTCCTTTGCTTTACTCAAATCTGCTTGCTCAAATATTTATTTTGATGGCATGGGCTTTCTGACTGTATTTATTTTAATTTTGTGTGTAGTGAAAAAAAAAGAGTGCTTGGAGAGAGAAGGCAAAAAGGTTTCTATTATTTTAAATTCTCCACAGCCCCCTCACTCCCTTCAGGGTCCCTCATATTTCTTGTGTTTGGTTTTCATTTGTTTCCTTCTGTTATCAGTATCCTTTAAGAAAGATATTTTCCAGAGAACTGTTCTTCTTAGATAACCTAGGGATATTTTTGTATTTGAATTATAACTCCAGGCATCTCTGAACAATCTACATGAAGTCTCTAATAGCTGTAAATGCTCCCTTCCTTTCCTCCTGCCTCCCTGCTGCATCAGGATGAGGTTCTGTCACTTCAGACTCGTCTTTAAAATGTACAGACCAAAGGGAAATGATGACAAACCACAGCTTTTGTGTTTACAGATATTAATAATGGCTGGATGCAGCATTATTGCTT
The DNA here is from genome assembly GCF_017590055.1 of Onychostruthus taczanowskii. NCBI lineage: Eukaryota > Metazoa > Chordata > Aves > Passeriformes > Passeridae > Onychostruthus > Onychostruthus taczanowskii. The sequence goes on along the minus strand of NW_024506993.1, from coordinate 1,834,289 downwards.
TGGACTGCTCCGTCACTGTAGATAAAAAATTGGTGGAAAAGAGAAAAAGTGGGCAAATGTAGGATGCCAGCTCCATGGCTGGTTTAAGCTGATGCTGGATTCAGTGGTGGTGTCCAAAGGGGCCACTGCTATAATATCAAAACTAGTTATCTGAGCAAAAGATATTCTGGTTTTTCTTTCTCTTCAGAATATTGTTGACAGGTTTCTATGATAAGTCAGTACTAAAAGAGGGAGAGTGACTTTTTCCATGGAAAGACAGTGCTGGGACAAGGGGGAATGGCTTCCCACATTGGGAAGTGGGAGATGTTCTACTGAACTCGATGCAACAGGATTTTACCTCAGTTTATTTAGAACAAATACAGTTCTTACCTGAAAATTAATTATAGGGGTGTTGCTGTTAAGAGGCCTGTCAGTTGTCATGGATAAGGCAGGAGTTATCTACTGCTGCCTTCACTGAGAGAGAGACGTGCACTAAATTAAATGGGCTTTGACGGAGGCTCTAAATTATCTCAGGCTCTTCTGTGAACCATGAAAAGACAGGTCCTCACAGACAAGTAAACACTGCAGCAGCTCTGGGGGCTTGGGTGAGGCACAGCTAGCAGGGCAGGAAGGTGCAGGTGTGTAGGAGAGTCCACCCAGTTGGGAGTTTGGATGGAAATCAAATGGAAAAACTTGTGCTGCAGCACAGGGGATCATCCTGCCTTCCCCTTGGGTTCACCCTGGCAGCTGTAGAGCAGAGCCAGCTTGTCCTTGCTCAGGTTGGTGTTGTGAGCCCTCAGGCTGTGTTGATGTCCCACCCTGGTGGTGGTGTCCCTTTCTCCTTCTGTTCAGAAACATCTGGAGTGATGTTTCGGAATGAAGCCCCAGCCTGGAGAGCCCTGCCTGCTGAGGGGGGTGCTGAGGGTTGGGGCTGGTGTTGGTGAAGGGTGGGAAGTCCCAGTGGCATGAAAGGGTGCTGGGTGGGGTTTAGGGTCAGGGCTCTCTCCCCCTGCACCATCGGAGCTGTGAGCCCCACGAGCCTGGCTCTGACCTCAGGTGTTTTAATGGAGATGAAACAGAAAGCAGAAAGCTCTGACCTGGCTGTGAGTTATTTTTGCAACACAAAGGCTGGGGTCACACCTGGGGACAACATCCCAGGGCCACAGGAGTTATTCCCTGTGGGCTATACCCTGAGCCAGCCCATTCTTCAAGTGATGAGCAGGTACATGTGAGCTGTGTCCCTGATTTTGGGGGGCTGTGCTCTGAGCAGTAAAACCTGTGAGGATTTATAAACTTCACTGCTTACCCAAAATAGCCTAATGGCCAGTACCACATCCATGAGATCATTTTAATAACCCCCACTGCATGGCAAGCATTATTTAAAAGGTGATAAGCAGATACAAAGACGTCTGATGGAAATAGAAATAATTTGATAAATAATGCAATTGCCTGGAGTTGTGGCATGAGGCAAAGTTGCTCTTAGGCTAAAAATTGCTCCAGATATTCCTGCCAAGGAACTCTGGGAGAAGAGGGAACAAATACACTGCTGAGACTGCAGTCAGGGCTGTCTGGTGCTTCTGCTTTCTTCTCTGCTTCCAGCCCCCAGCCCAGGCACAGCAGCGAGGGTAACAATAGGCCATTCATCATGTCAGCTGAAATACACTGTTTTTCACAGGTACATTTAACCTAAATCCTCTCTCAGAAGACGGATTATCTCTTAGAAGAACTCTGGCACCAGTGTCTCTTTTCAATAGCCACGTCACCACTGCCACAAAGGCTGTACATGAAGGGATCAATGGTAGTTTTATCTCAAATTGCACTCAGTGTGTGTTTCTTCCAGCTGACATTCATTTAAATGCTTGCTCTAAGACATCTTTTCTCCCTGTAATAGAAAAAGGATCGGACATCCTAAGCATTGTTTTGTTGGGGGAAAAATATTTAAAATATTCACTTGGCTAAGCATGAAATATTTCAGCTGCGTGTGTTTAATCAAGAGTAAAAGCAAGGGTAGTTATGCTTGTATTTCATAAATTAAAATGCTAAAATGATTAGATAAGAAAACAAAATACCTTACTCCATTGCAGCAGTGCTAATGAAACCATTGAGAGGGGGGGAAGAAAAATAAAAAAGTCACTTTGTAATTCTGAGCACTTTTGCTCAGAAGGAGCACGGAGCTGTGAACTGCAGTGCCGGGGCTGTGCTGGGTCCCTCGGGAAGGGGAGGCACACCCAGGCTGCCACGTGCACTGCATTTGTACCCCATTCATATTCCATTCATATCCTGCATGTTTCCACCTGCTGCACAGAAAAATAGAGGGCAAGCTGTGAGGAATACATTGAGGGATGCCTGCTGTGCCACCTGGCTGAGCAGCGCTGTGGGATCAGGATTCGTTCCTGCTGGGAAGGTCAGGGCCTGACCCTGCTCCTCACCCTGCTCAGGCTTCCACCTGCAAGGTCAGTGAGCTCCAACACCCCTGGCTCTGCAGGCTGCTTCCTCCTGGAGCCACTGAGGATTTCTCTGTTAAACTCCAGAGCATCCCGTGGATGCTCTAAGCCTGGGATTTTAAGGGAATATTCTATCAAAGCAGGAGGCCAAGCTTGAGCAGCAGGCACGTTTTGGGAGGTGCAGGTGATGCAGCCAAGCGCCCAGAGGTGAGATTTCCATGGAGGTGCTTACTGACACTCAGGTTTGTGATGTGCTCTGGGATTTGGGCAGATTTCCTCTTTTCTTTCTATTCCAAGGGCTTGATCTCATTTTCACAAAGTCGGTGATAAAATTCTTCCTGAGCTCGACAGGACAATTTCTGTCTCTAAATGCAAATGTTACTGCATGAGGAATATTTACCTGCTCCTGGGAGTGCTGCAGTAGGCTCCAGGAATCACCTGCCCTGCTCCATCCAGGAGCTCACACACCTGCTGCTGGGGGTTCACAGACCTGGCAGGGGATCATGGGCTGGGAACAAGCACCACAGCTCAGAGCCCAGGGATTCTGCCCTGCTCTTCCTCCTGACACTGCTCCAGCTCTGCCTGAGCTCTCCCATCCATCTCCAGCTGCTCCTGGAGGCTCAGGGCTGTACAGAGCCAGGGGGATATCCCTGGATATCCCAGCCAGCCCTGCCCTCTGGCACTGGGAGCCTTCCCCTTGTCCCCCTGTGCCTGTCCTTGCCACTGGAGCTGCTCTGGGAGCTCCTTTAGGATGCTGCAAAGTGTTCAGAGATTTCTCCCATTTGCTGCTGCAGGGGCAGAATGGAAGTGGCTGAGGAAGGCTGGGGAGGGATTTTGTTTGCTGCGTTTCCAAAGGTCCTTTGTCCCCAGAAGAGTTTGGATCCAAACACTGACACAGTCAGCTCTTGGTGCAGTAGAACCCAATGTTTCAGTTTAGGAAACAAGCAATGCTTTCATCTCCTCATTTCAGACGTGAAATCTCCAGCTGACAACACAGACCCCCAGATTCTCTCTTACAAATGCTGTGTTTAAAATAGATGACCTTTCTTCCTATAAGGATGCTAAACTACCTTAAATTGTCTTTTTTTTTTTTTTACAAATGGATATTTTTATCTTTGATTTTTCTCTGATTAGCAGTGATGTTAGCTGCAGAACAGTTCATTAACCTGTGCAAGAAGAGATTTATATTTTTATTTATAGTTACCACTGCTGTTAGTAGAGTCAGGGAACCCAGAACATTTAATAGCAAGTCAGTAGCTCCTTTGTTGAGTTTGTAGTGGTTTAAAGAGGTGCACACTCAGCAGCCAGCACTTTGTTTGATGCGTGTGTTTATGGGAAATGTGGTTTGGTTTTATGTCTTCCCAGGCATCTGCTTAGAAAACATTTTGAGGGTGCATTTCAGAGGAAGAACACACTGAGCAGTGCTTCAGTCACTTTGAACTTTGTGTCTTGGAAGAACTTTTTCACCCAAACTGCTGAAAGTTGTGGCTGAAGGGCTGTTTCCTTTCAAGGCAATTAGCAGTTTGAGAACCTCAGTGGCCTGAAATGAGCCTCTCATCTCGTTTAATGCAGATAGGTCTGCAAAGAAAATTTGGGAATTAGCAATATCAGTGAGGGGCCTTCCTCCTTTCTCAACTAACTGTAACAAATTTCCAAGTGTTCAAATAATTATTTGTTAACTTTTAGCACGTTGGATTCAGATTAGAGGACAAAACATTCATTGTAGAAAAGCAGCTTCAGCAAAAAGAGCCACATAACCATAAGGCCTCCTAATCAATGAGTCACAGAGAGGTTTTAATGGTCTGATTTATTTGGAAAAAATCAGTTAACTTGTACAGTTATCTGTCACTTTTAATGCTGCTCGTTTCCAGGAGTGTGGAGGGAGTTTCTGAGAGACCAGATGAGAATTAAACATTCCTGGGGGCTCTCTGGGGAAGGGTTTGCAGAACTCAGGGCAGGTCCCCCCTGAGCTCTTTGCAAACCTTCCTGGGGTTAAAGGCTGTCCGTGGGCTCAGGCTGTAAAGCCTGGGAGCACAGTCTCAGCTCAGGAAGGGAAAGAAATGAAGACAGCACACGCTGAGATGTGCCAAAGCTGGATTGTCTGTCCTGATCCAAAGGTGTCCCCAGGGCTCTCCAGTCCTCATCACCTAAAAACCAGTCTGACACTGGGAATAAAGACAGCTGAGAAGGAAACTGATAGCAGGAGAAAGACAGAGACAGAAAAGGCATTAGAATTTGAAATTAAATCCGACCTCATCAACACACACAGTTAAAATGATCCATGGAAGAGATTAGCCAGTAAATAGCTTTCAGCCATATGGCTGAAAATAAAGCATAAATAACTAAAAATAAAACCTCAGCTGTACAGAGATAATCTAAAACCCCACTTTTTCTGGGTTTCCTGGGGTGGCAGAAGTGTGGAAGGAGGGAAGGAGGGCAGAGCCTGGTGGGGCAGTGCTGGAGCACCGTGGCTCTCCTTGAGCTGAGCACAATGCTGAGCTTGTCCTGCTTTACATTGATTGGAATTTTAATGCTTGCCAAGGGCACCTTCAGCTTTCAGAAAGGCCCTGTTGTTCCTGAAGACCTGGAATTGATGAGAGCAGCAAATATAATTCCTGGGGAGCTGCTGGTGCTGCCCAGATCCTGCTGGAGGCCAGCATGGCCATTCCAGCCTGGGTTTGATGCAGCAGCAGCACTGATCTGTGCCCACAGAGGGCTGGAGGTGACAGAAGCCTCTCTCCACTGCTCCCTTCCAATTACTGAGCTGCAGCCACTTCCACAGCAGCAAATCCGTGGCACTGGAGTCCCTCAGAAATAAATGACAGCAGTGAGCGTTACTGACTGCAACAATTTGGGGACCATGAGCCAGCTGAGAAGCTCCTATTAATATCACTGCTGCTGATGGGTGAAAAATCACCTCTGTCCCTGCTCTCTGCCAGCTGGCCTGTGGCTTTTGGGCTGCTGCAGGGGCAGGTCAGGCAGAGGTGAGCCATGGCAGAGATGGGTGACTGCTCCCGGAGCATCCTGTGCCACCTTCCTCCTCCTCCTCGCTTGGCACAGCCGCCCAGACTGGGCCATTTGTGGGAGCAGGGCTGTGGATGGGGGCTCTGTAGCTCGTGTGTGCCCACCAAGAGCCTGGGGAATGGCCAAGGGCACCCCCAGCAGCTCCCTGGGTGAGCTGAGGGCTCCTGAGTGTCACTGGAGACCTTGCCCAGCCCCGTGGCTGCGGCTGGCAGGAGCCAGGGAGCCCCAAGGTGCCTTTGGTGCTTAAGTTTGTGCCTTTGTTCTGCTGTCCCAGGGCTGTCCCAAAGCTCCAGGTGATTCCCTAAAGCCTCCTCAGGAGGGAAGTGCCCCCTGAGCCCTCCTGCAGCAGTGCCACTGCTGTTGCTGAGGTTCCTTCCTCCTTGTGCAGAGCTCTGTTGGCATTAAGGATGCAGGGAAGCTTCTACGTTTTAGTGAAATGGGGAAATAATTGAGCAGGACAAGGCAGGAATTAATACAGGATTTTCCATGCAGCTCTGCAAGTGGATGAAGGTGAGAAAGCAGATTGTGGTGCAGGATGTGATTCTGAGGAGACAAAAATGTTGTGAAAAGAGGTGATCATAGGGTGGGAGAAAGGTTTTTCTGGAGTCTCCTTAGGTGATGCCTCCACAGGGCACAAGTCATTCATGTTCCAGTGGGATTTACTGGGCAAAATCAGGTTTTCTGTATTCAGAAAAAAATAAAAACCATAACAGGGAGCAAAGCTCATTGAGAGAACAGGGGGAGCCTGAAGGGCTCCTGTGCAATAGGAGGGGATGAGGATCACCCAGGAATTAACATTCCATCCTCACCTGCCTGCTGCCCTGGAGAGACTGCAGAAAACCCCCCTGTTCAGGTGAGGACGTGCAGGTGAGCAGAGCACGGGGGTGAAACAGGACATTGTAACCTGCAGACAAACCCCTGAGGATACCTGATACAGGTGCAGAGGTGGGGAGTGAGCTGGTGCCCTCAGTGAAAAGCCACCATCCTGCTGGAAAAGCTGGGGAATGGAGCAGCTGCTCCAGCACGCCTGCCCTGCACGGCGAGGCAGCGAGCGCGCGGAGCCAGAGCTCCACTGAGCTGCAGGGGCTGTCATGGAGAGAGGGCTGAGCATCAAAGCACCGACTGGAACACCTACACGAGCTGCTGGTGTGTAAATGAAAGCTGCCCTCGAGTGAAGGCACGGGGAGCTCGTGTAAATGACGCGTTCTGCATTTATGGAGCGCGTCCGCAGAGACTCGCGGCGGCTCGGCTCCCCGGGCAGGGCAGGGCAGGGCTGGCTGCTGCTGCACCTCCACAATTGGTGCACACTCAGAAGGGTTCTGTGGAGGCTTAAAAAAAAAAAAAAGGGAAATAAAGCTCCTGTGCCTGCTGTCTTTGCAGAATCACTGTTTTGGATGACGGGAGCCTGCGGATCGTCAACGTCACCAAATCGGACGCGGGGAGTTACACCTGTGTGGCCACCAACCACTTTGGGACAGCGAGCAGCACGGGCAGCCTGGTGGTGAAAGGTGACTAAAACTATTCTTATTGTGGCTGGCTGGGGCACAAACTCCTGTTTATTTTCTTTATTCCTCATCCAGGGCCGAATTTCAGCATTTCAGGAACTCCGAGTGTTTATTCGTGTTCTGTCAAATCTTGTTTTCAAAAGTAAAAGCTGTGATTTGACCAAGATATTTAAAGGAATAATCTGACAAAGTTATTTAAAGGAATAATTTGATAAACAATGAGAGGAACTGACAAATGTGTTGAAATAATTTTTGCCCTGCTGATGAATAGTGCAGTGTCTGATTAATTATTATAGGCCATGAACATACAGATTATTACCCTTACACTCACCCTCTATCTCCTTCTTATTTGGGGAAAAATCTATATTGGATAGCAAATCAAGAAACATTGATTACAAAGTGATAAATCAATCAAAAAGCTCTAATGCTGTCAGTTTTAATTCTCCCACACATTTGCAGTGATGGATCATACTCAGAGGCTCTCCTTGTCAGCTGTGTCTGTGGGATACAGAAAATACTTTAAATGTTTCAATGTGGGTTTTAGTCCACGTTTTTTTTATAGCTGGAACATATCCATAGGTCCCAATCAGTCTGGGATTTTCTGAACCGTGTAGGGAAGCATATGGACTACAACAATTCTTCAACTTTGGGGTTGTTTTGAGTCCTTTGTGTGGCATTTGCCCATGTTGGTCCCTGAAAACAAGAACAGAGACAAGTGAGGACCAGAGTTAGGTCTCTGTAGGAGCTGATTCTCTTTTTTGCCTAATCTGGGTTGTCCTAAGAGGCACCTGCAGCAAACAGCCAGGAAAGGGCTACTCAGGGAACATAAACACAAAAGACTTTATCCATTATTAAAATTATGGAAGGGACCTTAAAGCCCCTCCAGTTCCACCCCCTGCCATGGCAGGGACACCTTCCAATATCCCAGGCTCCTCCAAGCCCCATCCAACCTGTCCTTGAACACTTCCAGAGATCCAGGGGCATTCCCTGGGCAGCCTGTGATCAAGCTCTGTCATCCCAGAGCAAACTGGGGAGCAAGATGGCAAATCCAGCCCCAGCCCCTTCCCCAGGGACAGCATCAGAGTCTGGTTCCAGCCCCAAACCCCTTTCCAGGGACAGCAGCAGGGTGGAGTTCCAGCTGTCAGCTCCAGCTTTCCCACATCTGGGACTGTCCTGGTTTTCCACCTGCTGCAAGAGCCCAGGGGGAGGATGAGGAGCTGCAGGGATTGCTTCTCCCACCATAAAAAAGCCAGTTGCTGGAGGCAGAAATGACTGGGTTCTGTGATTCCAGAATCATGGTTTTGCAGCTCCTGGCTTATCCTCCCTCCCTCCCAGTGCACAAGGAATATCCTGCAGGATATTCCCAGGAAAATCTCAGCATTATTGGACCTGATCTCTGCCTTCCTGTGCTCCACAAATCACTTTTCTTCACACTGAGGTTATAAAGGATTAGGGAGGGCTTTTTCCCCCTCAGTGCTCTGTTTTGACTCCATTCCATTTGCATTAATGGCAGTGACACATGTGCATGAAGCACAGAATAAACTCTTAAGCCCGAGATGTGGATATTAACAGCAAACTGAGAAATGCAATTTCGAAGTCTGGCCCATAAAAAGTATAAAAGAGCAGAAACTATCCTGAACTCCAAATGAACTGTGTAAAATGTTGTATTATGGAGTGAAATGCTTGAGTCTCTCTGCCCTAAGTAAAACACGTGTGAGTTTGGACAGACATGTGAGTGAATGCCTTATTTTAACTCAGGTTTGTGGTGTACAAAAAGACTAATTTAACAGCTGATGTGGTTTTTGACCTTAAGATATGCTTGCATTCTTTTCTAACTCCTCTTATGTCATTGAGTAAAAAACTGTGAAGGTAAAGACATTTTTTCTAACCTTCCTGTGTTCTTCCATTAATATTGCAGGCTATCCTTATTTTTATTTTAATTTCCTTTCTCAGGGAGAGATGCCTACAGTGTCAGAGACAGTGTAGGCAAGGATGGGAGTGGGAGAGGAATATGTTACACCAGAAGCAAGGAGCTTAAAATAACTCCCTGGCAAACAACCAGAGAGGGATGAATAAATATTCATTTTATGCTTGAGTAGACAGTTTAAAAAATATCAAATCCTGACAGGTGCCCATAGGGCTGGATATTAACATTCTGTTGTCAGGCTGGGTGAGCCCCAGTGGTTTTCTGAACCAGTTGTGCTTTGGGTTTCTTCTGTTGGCTGGTGCTAAATGAGAACCTCTTGGCCTCCAAGACCTGAAATCTTAGAAACTTGCTTGTACAGTTTGACCTTTAAATTAAAAAGCAGGATTGAGTTTGTAAGGCTGGAGAAGCAGCTCCTTCTAAGGCAGCGTTCAGAGTTCTGTAAAACATGGTGTGCGTTTCCATGTATTATAGAAATATTAATTTTCCATCTTGTTCCCTCAATTTTTCCTGTACTTGAGGCTAAACGTTCAATTCTTGCAACACACAGAAAGATTAGAGGCTGTCTGAGTACCAGGGGATTAAATGACAAACAGAGCAAACAGGCACAGCCTGCACAAAATGAGTTCATTTGTGTTTAATGCAGCGAGATCAACAGGCTGGTCCAGGGGCAGGGAGCTGGGGCAATAAAAGCTGTGGATGTGGGAGCAGCAGGAGAGGCTCCTGTGCTGATATCCCACCTGAGGGGGGGGTGGGAGCCCCATCCCAAAGCAGCTGGTGAGGATCAGCTGAGCCTTGTGTGCCAGCACTGCTCTGCCACCCTAGGACATGGAACAGAAAGAAGAGGGTATTCGATTTTCCAAGGCAAAAAAGTGAGTGTTTAATTTTTGACTCTAACATTTATAGATTCCCAAAAGTGACAGTGGATTGGAGGGTGACAGTGCCACCTCTCCAATGACACTGGACAAACCAACAGTCTATTAAATTTCTCCTCCTCCATAAAATAATTCGAAACAATAAGTATTTACAGAAAAGAGCATGAGAAAGTTCATTACAAGGATGTAAACATCAGAAGGCTTAGAAGAACTCAAAAGAACAGGGTGACACTGCTCCTCTCATGGGGTGAGAGGGTCCTTGGCGTGCAGGATGTGCTCCCAGCAGACACTTTAAATGGCTTTTATTCCAGCTGGGATCAGCCTTGCTTTGGGGACACTGGAGGTGAGTGGATTGTGGTCCCAGTGCTGGCACCCATTCCCAAACATCTGCTTTTTGTGGGCTCAGCTGGAAATCCATCTCTGTATCGAAAGACATAGATTTAAATACATTTCAATTGAAATTGATCTCTGAATGCCAGGTAGAGTTTGTGCCTGCCTGCTCCCCCTGGGGAGTGCAGCAATTCCAGTCACGTTGGTGCATCCCTGACAAGGACAGCTTCCAATGGCTTTATTTGCCTGTTTAATTATGATGCACCTTTAACATTTTCCTGCTGCTCTGAGCTCCTCTCATTTGGGCTGTCATGAGAGGGCTCAAGGCAGTAAAAGCAGGAGAACTTTTGCTGGCTGGAATCTGTATCACTTCAGCAGGAAAAGAACACAAAGATAATGTCAGGAGGTTATTTTTTCCTCACGCTTGAATAGACTGATAGTCTTGATTTTGTCCAGCACAGTGATTCAAATTATTTCTTATAAAATAGCACATTTTTCATTCCCAGCCTATTCCTCTGTGTGAACACTGAAGTGCTGCATTGCAGTTAAAATTGATTAAATTCTGTAAATTCTGGCCCATTATCGAGTAACTTTTCAGAGACTTCAGATGTTGCTGCCTTTAAACCTGGGATTCTTGCTGTGTTTGTTGCAGTCCTTTAGGACACAGCATCTGCCTTCTGCAGAAAGTGGCAGTGGGATGTGGTGGTCCCCTCTTGCCACCCATGGCTGTCCCTGTTTCAACATCACTTGATCAGAATTGAGACTCCATTGTTTGGAATTTATGTTGTGCTTGCCTCACGTCCATGGGGTTTTTTAGGTTTTGGGGGTTTTTAATCAGTGAATTCCAGTAACTGTGAATTTTACCAGCTGTTCTCAGCTCCGTTGAGTTTGAAGGGACTTTGGAGTAACTGGGATATCAATTCCTTGGAGCGGGGCTTTAACTTTTTCCCCAAGAGGAAGAATAAACCACACATTAAGATGCTGAGGGGTTTTTGTAACATGAACCAAGGGAAATTTACAGCAGCTACTGAAATCTACTGACCTGTTTCAGCCCTGTCCACATTCCCAGGAGCCCTCTCCAGACCTCCCTGATTTTCCCCCTTTGCTGCTGCTTTGCTCCCATGGAAAAGTTGTCCCAGGAAGCTGCTGCAGGCATTTTCCATCCCACCCATCCATGTTCTGGGTTTGCTGCTTGCTCATTTTGCAGCACGAGTGGCCCCTCTGCTTCTTCCTGCAGTGTTTAAGGTCATGCAAATTCTTTATTTTTCTCTCCTCATCGTTCAACATCATCTTAAATTCATGTTGGTTATGTCTCAGACCTTAAAAAAGGGACCTGGTTAAATGACACCTGCTGTTGAAAGCACAAAATATAATTTTAAAAGAGAGGCAGAGTTTGAAGGAATAATCCAGGAGCAGCACCGGAGGGTTGTCCATATTTTCTGGGCTTTTTGTAATTTTCCAGGATAGCACACCAGGTTTGTGTTCAGCTGGTGTCACAACCAAGATAAATACTCAACTCTGAAACCATCAAAAGAAGTTTCCTTATTCTTAAATTTTATTTTAGCATTTGCTGAACACAATTTTTATATGTAGTTCAGCCATGAATGAATATTTCTTATCAGGTCTAATATTTTTTTTTTAAATTTCATGGAGGAAAAGTCAATTTAGAGTGTGAACTTGTACTCCAGAATCTCTAAATCAGGGATTTGCAGGCAAAAAAAAAGCTCAGGCAGTGCCATGGAGTTATGCAGGCTCTGATTTATTCATGAGAACATGTTATGTATTCTCATGTTTAAGAAATAAAACTTATTTCTGAGTTAGGAGGAACCTTTCTTGACTCCTGAGTCACAACCAGCAGCGAAGGCTTGATTTCCACAAGTGACAAGGAAAGCCATAATCTTTGGCCGTGAAATTACAAAGGAAAATATTCCCCTCTAATTGGGCTATTTCCACTGACACCAATTATTTCTAGGACACAATTAAGGCACTTTTGCTGGGTTTAAGTAAAATTATGACCCAGAGCACTGCGTGAAAGGCAGGATTATAAATGAGGGAGCTGTGCCTCCAGCACGCCTGCCCCTCCCTCAACCCTGGCAGCCCCAGTGCTTGAGCTGCACTTTGCTGCCTCTCCTTAACTTCTTAATTTCTTCTTCCCTGGGTGGGAAATCCTGCAGCAGGAGCTGAGGCTGGGGCTGGAATCCAGCAGCTGCCTCAGGGTCCTTGCAGCCTGCAAGAGCTCTTCTCCATATGGCACTTGGAACACAAGGTTTAGTCAAGGATTTTGGACTTTTCAGGCAACTTCCCTGCTCATCCCAGCTGCCAGGCAGCCAAGGTTGCTGTGTGGTGCTGACCCACATCTCCCTGGGCAGGTCTGAGGGGCTCAGGTTGAGTTCCAGCACTGGCAGGTGCATCCCCCCTCCCAGATTGTTACACCTGGGACAGGTGAAGTCTGGTTTTCCTCCCAGCCTTGTTCAGGTGAGGACCTGAGGCCATCAGAACAGTCAGGGCAGCCCCAGAGCACTCCAAGGAAGATGAAATTGTTGTGAATCCTGTCAGCATCCCTGTTTTTCTGATAGTTAATTGAGGCAAAAAGGTTGTGATGATTCTGAGGTGACAGAAGTGGCAAAATGAGAAGCAGATGCTTCATGTGCTGCTGAGCTTTCCCCAAAGCCTCCCCTCCCTGGGATGCTCAGAGGCAAGTCTGGCTTCTGATTTTCTGAATGTGGACTTGTCAAACAGCTGGGACAGGGACAGGACTCAGGGAGGGGCTGGAGCTGTGTCGGGGGGGTTTAGGTTGGATTTTTGGGAGAGGTTCTTCCCCCAGAGGGTGCTGGCACTGCCCAGGCTCCCCAGGGAATGGGCACAGCCCCAGAGCCTCAGGTGGGTTTGGAAAACCCTCCCAGGGATGCCCAGGGTGGGATTTGGGGTGTGTGTGCAGGTCAGGGGCTGGGCTGGGTGCTCCCTTCAGCTCAGGGTGTTCCAGGGTTCTGTGATTGCACACCTGCTGAGATCTGTGAGCAGGGCAGGGGCAGTGACACCCTGAGGATGATGATGATGATGCTGAGGGTCAGAGTGAGCAGCCACGACCCCTTAGGGGACATGTCCTATCACAGGTTTGTGGCCAAACACTGAACTGTGAATGAACAGCACAGTGAGAGCTCTCAGGTCCTTCCTGGGAAATGAAAAACCCAGTCAGCTGCCAAGGACAAAACCAGTGAATGGCAGAGAGAGAGATGTCAATGAAATCAAATCCAGGAATAAAATCAAACACCAGTAGGTTGCTTTTAGGGCTGCCTGAATGAAGTCAGTTCAGAGTTTCTTTTTCTCTTGTAAGCACTTCCTGCTCAGAACAAATAAAACTTGTAAACATAACACAAGTGTTAAGCTTCATTAAATTTGCAGCAGACAATTAATTTTTTTTTTCAGGCAATTCAGAGGTTCTTCTGTAGTACTGATTTAGTTTAATTGAACATATTACCACAAGCAGACAATAAGAAATATATTGAAGATATCCATCTGGCTCCCACTGCAAACCTCATGTGCCGTTTGCTGGGGCTGTCACAGCCCTTACTAATTGCCTCATTTTGGCTCCTTCACAATCAGTGTGATTCAGCCATTAACATGATAAAAGTCATCTTGGTGAAGAGCTTGATATTAAAAAGCATAGATCTCCTGCCTTGCTCTGGTGCCAGTTTTGGACTAATCTCCAGCCTTATTGGAGTGATATTTTTCAAAGCAGAAATTCAAACGGACAGAGTCCCACGGAGCAGCTTCTCCAGGTACTGGGTGCCTGGGGTGGAGGGGGTGCAGCTGGTTGAAATGTTGCCTCTGGATTTGGGAAATGCCACAGATTCTTCCCTCTCAGCACCTTCTCCTTTCTCCCTCCAAGCCCCAGCCAACCTTCAGGCACATCAAGGCTCTTAAAACTGAAAATTTCTCAGGTAAATAATGGAATCAACACTACAGCAAGTGCTGATTCTTATAGATACACCTGATTCAGCACATAAAGGGGGAAAAATTTATGTTTTTAGAAAAGTTCAACTATTATGTCTGAATAACCTGAAGAGGGGAAAAAAAAACCCAGTAATTTTGTTCTGTGTTTTTACCTTAAACCCACAATGTATTGCAGGGTCAGCATTATTGCAACCTCTCCCGCAACAGGAAAAAAAAAAAAAGGAAAAGTAAGAATAATGCCTTTAAAAGCTCAGCACTTTTGTTTCAGGAAATTTTGTGACCTCTCCCAAAAAAAGCAGGAGGTTCAGGAGCTCTCCTTGGTCAATACAAGAGTGGGTAGTTTTGGCTCATCACTGAAGATCAGATCCATACATCAGTTGGGAGAGGAGACGACCTATGGGTTAAACACAGACCCTTAATGAGACAAAAGCAGGTTAATTAACAGTTTTCATCAACTCACTTCAATTTATTTTAACACGCTGCATTTCAGAAAGGTTAAAATATTTGTCAGTTTTTGAATACAAATGAAAGCCCAGCGTGCTGAAACAAAGCCACAGATCACATCTAAATCTGAGTAAATGCAGTGTGTGTGAGTGAGTTTATGTGTGTGATTGGATATAAATCATAATTAACAAATTATTCTGCATTGAGGCCCTGGCACAGGGTGCCCAGAGAAGCTGTGGATGCTCCATCCCTGGAACTGGATTGATTTTGCCAGAATTTACTGCATTTCAGAAAGGTTAAAATATTTGTCAGTTTTTGAATACAAATGAAAGCCCAGCGTGCTGAAACAAAGCCACAGATCACATCTAAATCTGAGTAAATGCAGTGTGTGTGAGTGAGTTTATGTGTGTGATTGGACATAAATCATAATTAACAAATTATTCTGCATTGAGGCCCTGGCACAGGGTGCCCAGAGAAGCTGTGGATACTCCATCCCTGGAACTGGATTGGTTTTGCCAGAATTTACATTTTGCAATTTTTTTAATTTTTTTTTTTTTTGGCCAGAATTTACAGTATTTAATCAATTTTAACTGCAATGCAGCACTTCAGTGTTCACACAGAGGAATAGGCTGGGAATGAAAAATGTGCTATTTTATAAGAAATAATTTGAACCACTGTGCTGGACAAGATCAAGGCCAGGTTGGACAGGGCTGGGAGCAAAGTGGGACAGTGGAAGGTGATCCCTTCCAACTCAGGACATTTTCCTCTTATGCCCAGCCTGGTATTTGAGAGATCAGGGGCCATATCTCAGTTCCTGCAGCTCTGTGTGCCTCTGCAGGGCAGTCACCAGGAATTTCAGGTCTGTCTCCTCGAGCTTTTAGTTCCATGGAGCTCCTCTGGCTGGCAGAGAATGGAACATGACAGTTGCACTGAACATTTTAATCTGTGCTTCGTGTTCTCCTCCTTGCTGGAGGAGATCCTGGCTTCTGAGCCTGCACCAAGGCATGAATTTGGTCTTTATCCCTGAGGAGGGCACAGAGAGCTTGTCCTTCTCTCCAAGCGTGCAGTGGGATGAATTTCCAGGCAGGATTTCCATGGGGAATCCACAAGTCCTGGGTGAACCAGGGTGATACCAAAAGGAGAAGCAGTAAAACAGAAAGCTGAGGCTGTTGTAGCTGCAGTGGCACTGGGGAGGGTGTCCCCAGAGCTGTCAGGAGTTCAGTGTGATGGGATGGGGGAGATGGTGATCTAAACATCACTGGAGATCTCTGCTTCGGGTGGGGATGGAGGAAGCAGTGTGGGAGAATAAAGAAAACGAACTTCATATCCTTGAAATCAGTGACTCACAGCAGACTGGCCCCTGGGTGATGTTTTCAACATCAAAGAGGAAGTGTTTAGAGAGCACATTTGCTCTGGAAGGAGGAGGTGTGAGAGTGTTGCAGGCAACGATCTGGGACAGTGTTTGGGGAAATCCCAGTCCTGCTGGGCATTTTCTCAGGAGCACTCTTGGAAGCAGCTTAGAAGAGCCAAACACCGAGGATTTGAGCTGATGGGAGTTGTTCTCCCTGAGCCTGGACTGCCAACAGGTTTCCCAGAGTTATTATCAGATAATAAAGGCCAGACAAAGCCTGGGACAGATCAGGGAAGGAGGAGGAGGAGGTGCTTCAACATTAGGGACTCCTGCCACCTGATTTTCCTTTTTTTTTAGTGCAAGATTATGAGCAATGCCATCAGAGATCACATGGAGACAGGAGTCTCTTGTCTTTATCCCAAAATACAAATGTTCCTGACTCAGAAGCAGGTGCACTCTGAATTTCATCACTGAACTGACTTGCCATGGCTTGGGTTGGTTGTCTCTGTCAGTCACACACACACTTGGAATGTGAATTTTGCTTTAATTTGAAGGTTTTAAGTGGGCCATGGAGAACCAATCCAATTTGTAGGGTTTAGCACTGTGTTTTCTTCCAGGTTTGTTGTGAATACATGTGAATACAGAGTTTATTTAGGAAATCAGCAGTATTTCAGCAGTGAAAATTTCAGTTCCCGTGCTAGGGGCACAGTAAAAATCTCTGTAAAAATCCATTAGTCCTGGGAGCTAAACTGAGCAATTGACAATGAAACCATTCCCTGCAGGAGAGAGCCACGAGTGGAAGTGTCTGGGAGAAAAACTCCAGACCATGGCTGAGCCCAGCACTGAACCCAGGCTGAGAGAAGAGGTGGAGCTGCTGCTCCTCCACTTCCCCGTGTGTGTCTTTGCAGGCTGGATCTTAATCCTGGCCTTGGAACTATTTACATAAGAAAAACTCCTGGCTAATTTGAGGCAAAATGCCACAGAACAGCAGAAATGTCAGGGACGCTTTTTAATGATGCTCTGCGGGGAAGATTTATTCAGCAGAGGAGGTGCTGAGGATTTTTGAGCCAGTTCTAATGAGGACTGGTCTTGGGGGTTGTTATTTTCATTTCACCTGCGATCCTGCCCCTGCCATCAGCAGCAGGCAGCAAAGCAGGAGCACAGCCCCAGAAAGGGAGGTTTGTCTTCTCTCTGTGCCGCTAATTAGAGTGAGTCCCTTCCTTAGGAGGGAGCACAGGGCATGGCAAGCCAATCTCATCTTCACCAGGGAACAAATGAGACCTGCTTGGCCCAGGGAGTTTTGTTCCAGTGTTTGTTTGGTTGGTTCTGCTCCCCCTGTCGCGGGCTTTGTTCTGTAATCGGCGTTTGGGCGTCAGGCTTGCTCGCGCTGCTGGGAGCAAGTAAAAGTTCATCTTAAATAAAAATATCTGCCGTGCTCTGTGGTGCAGGGAGACAAAACAGTTTGTAATGAAGGCCTGGTCCATTTTA
This sequence comes from Onychostruthus taczanowskii, assembly GCF_017590055.1. Taxonomy (NCBI): domain Eukaryota; kingdom Metazoa; phylum Chordata; class Aves; order Passeriformes; family Passeridae; genus Onychostruthus; species Onychostruthus taczanowskii. Next base: position 1,816,971 of record NW_024506993.1, on the reverse strand, counting down.
TAGGCTGGGCAAGTGAGGCAGCAGAGACTTTTAATGACTTGCTCAAGGTCAGACAGAAAGTGAGGAGGAAAACTCATTTTATTCCCAATTACTCCAAGTCTGTGCCCACACTGCAGCAACCTTCCTCTTCATTTGGCACTCCTCCTCCTCTTTTGCTTATCTACTCCTCTTTTTGATGGAATTGTTGAGCTTTATTGTTCCCATCTGGCAGTGACTCCGAGTCCCAGTGTTCAGACTGGTGTTGGAGGGGCTGGGTCCCAGCTGGGACACACTCCCTGTGGGACAGAGCTAAAATCACCCCTGCTTTTGCTTTCTGTGCCTCCCTGGGCCTGGCTCAGCTCCTCGGAACATCCTGAGGATTGCAGCCGTTGTTTTGACTTTAACTTGTAGGTACTTTTTGATAATGTGTATTTGCCACGAGTTAAAAAGCAATATCAAAAAAAAAAAAAAAAGTAGAAAAATGGGAAAACTTGTCCTGTTTTTAGGTGCTCCCCTCTAGCTCCATTAACACAATGGCAGGTGGGAAGATGAGTGTCTTGGGCTTGATAAATGTCCTGGCCACCAAGCCTGGCTTATCCCAAGGCAGGGATGACACAGCCAAGCCTTGATCTGTGTGACATTAAAGATGGTTAAGCTGGGGATCATTCACTGAGAAGCTGGAAAGTCCAGCCAGGGATTTCCTGGCTGCTCCCTAAGTTTGACAGCTCAAGAGGCATCTGCTCCTAATGACTCTTAATTGGAGATTTATTCTGGCAAGGCAGCTAATTCCAAACATCTTGGTGCTGATGAGGAGGGTGGATAACAGGCACAGAATTCATGTGGGAAAGGCCTAAAACACACACTTGTGCCTTAAGAACTCTAAGGCTGTGGCAGTCACTCCTTGATTTTGCAGTTTGAGTGCCTGGATGTTGTATTTTTGCTGCTCTGCCGCCTCCTGAAATGTTTGATTTATGATCATCACCATCAAAAACCTGTAAAAACACCACAAAAGAACCAACTCCAGAGGGTGAGCTGGTCCAAGGGGCAAAACGTTGTTGGGCACCGTGTCAACAACACCTCCGTGGAATTACATCTGCCAATTCCCCTGGCTGGTGGCACAAGGGGAGCAGTGACTGATCCCTGAGTGACTTGCAGTTTATCTCAGATTAGAGATGATTTCTGCTGTGTCTGATTAACCTTCTCTGAGAGCTGGCCATCATTTCTGCAATGACAGTAGATGATTCCATGCTTGAAAAGACAGATAGCAGCTCGTCACAAGCGACAGCCCACAAAAGGTGACACCTTGAATTCCCCAGGTTATCCACAAAGGTTGTCACCAACGCCTGGGTCGTTTGTCAAACACACAGATCTCACTTGAGGCAGCTCTGGAGCGAAGTGGGTTTTATTTTAGTCTGCAGAGCTGGAGGAGGGTGTTTGAGGTTCCTGGTGTAATCAGGCTCTGTTGCATCCTGCTGCAAAGAGCAAGAACAAATTTCCCTGAGTGACAGATTTGATTGTCATCTCCAGAGCCCATTACATGTGATTTGCTTTGTGACAATTGTATGGAGAGAGCTTGATTTGATCAGATTTCATTGCACTGGGTAAAATGGAGGTTAAAGTGGAGTACTGGGTCCTCTCCTCTCTCCCTGCACTCCCACTGGCGTGGATGCATTTTCAGATGTTTTGTCTTTGAATTTGCTCTAATGGCACACCCCTGTTTCCCTGGTTACCTTCTGTCAATCCCTCCCCAAGTTCTGTCCATCACCCGTGCAGTTCCATTCTTAATGTGTTTTCAGATTTAAATAACCTTCATTCATCATTCAGCCACCCAAAAATGCAGATGGGGTGTGCAGAATGCAATCCCTGACTGGCTGCCCAATCCCTTCTGGGCACTGGGGGCATTCAGTCCTGCCAGGGAGACTCTGCCACCAACCTTGGAGAGTTTTCCATCTGTGGGAAGCTCTTCAGTGGAGCTGAGGAAGAAACTGCTGCTCTTGGAAGGGACGGATCACAGGGAGCAACAGCCAAAGTCTCCTCTTAGAACAACTTTCCCATCCTCACAGAAAATTCCTGACAACGGGGCTCAGGCTCCCAGCTAAAAGTAATCCCATGTCCCCACACTGCTGGGGGGAGATTTCAGCCAAACAAGATAAGGATCCTCCTTCAGCACAGCAATTTTAGCACGTTCTCAAGGCCCAGCTCAGCCCAGTGTGCTGCTGAATTGAGTCTGTGCTCTGCCAGGAAAGGTCAGATGTTCCATCCCTCCCTTCCCTAATCCCTGCTGAATGCAGGGCCATGGCTCACTGCAGAGATCAGTGCTGCCTGATGGCAAGGAAAGCTCTAATCACTAATCACAAATATTTCTAAAATCAGAGCTAAGTGACTTTAGTCCCAGGCCTAAAGTCCCTTTTCAAAACTGATAGTGTCTCCTTTTAATAGGATTATATTTTATTAGGCTGAGCTGCTGTAGTACACACCAGAGGGTGGAAATGCTGCAGAATCTTCTGTTAGGAATGTGTGTAATAGCTGATTGCAGGGGAAAAAGGGATAAATTGGCATAAAAGCCAAGTGCCTGTTCCTGAAAGCATCTGTGTGACTCATCACAGCTCACAGGTGGGATATTTTACAGGCCAAATACTGTAAATACTTAACCTTTTCCCCATTCCTTTTTCATCTCAATTTTGGCCATGCCCCATGAAGTACTCAGTCCATTCAGCTGTAATTTGCTCTGCTAATTCCTCTATGTGTTCAGTCATTCATTGGGTTTTAATCTCTTTAATTCAGAGTTGTATTTTCCTCTCTCCTGCACTCTTTTCCTCTTTCCTCTCTCTGATGACAGAGCACTCAAAGCTCCCAGAAGTTTCACCAGTCAGGTCTCAGAGGCTTTTGGCTTATGGTCCTGGATAACTATTTCATTCATAAACAGAAAGGAAAAAAAAGAGCACATTTGAGTATTTTCATGTATTGGACTTTGATTCTTTGGTTGCTCATAGAAACCACATCCTCCAGGATTGATTTTTATTATCTCCAGACATGATTTGCCTTGGAATCAATACAATAATGTAAAATGTCATTGCAAATAGAGGATATTGATCTGAGATGCATTTATTAACTCCCACTGATAAAAGCCAAAATTGGTGAACATGCTGGTATTCAAAAAAAAAAAAAAAAAAGGAAAATGAGTCCCAAATGCTCGAGTTAGACTTCATCTACAAGAAAAACACATATTAAAATCTTGTACAGGAAATGGTTTATGCAGACAAGGAGAAATATATCTGGATCTTTAACACTGTAACACTAATCTGAGAGAATTAGGTAATTAGCTGGTTAATCAAACTCAAATTTGTTGCTCATCTGCCCAGGTCCTCATAAGGAGTATCAGCAGTGAGGAGTATTTCCAACAGACCTTCCCTACTCAGGCAAAAGAGGGAATGGGAGAGGGGCAGGTACTGCAGACCTCAGATAGGCTGAAGTTTGGATTATGATCACTTTCATGATCTTGGAGTCTTTTACAACCTTAATTATTCCATGATTCTGTGGGATCTTGTGCAACATTCCCATTCACTTCCCAGCAGCATGGAATTGCAAACTGGAAAGAAGGCAAGGCTGGAAGAAGCGAGGAAGGAGTAAATCTTTGGAAAATTTCCCTTAGAAGTAGCACAGTCTGAGAGAACTGCTAATTTGGGGGTTGTGGAGGGGAGTTTTGATTTCTTCACGGTTTTTATTCTGGATAAATATGTCAAAACCCAAGTATTCTCTTCTGTTCCTTCTCCTTCAACCTCCTCCTGTGTGCTGGGATAGATGTCTAAATAAGCATTTAGGTATTAGCTGCAGCCAGCCTTGGAAATGCTGACATTATCCCTTCTCTGTTTAATCTGCCTCTGAATGCTCAATTGCACCGATTTAACAACAGGAGCTGCATCTCCTGAGCATGTTCCAGCTCAGCTTTTATTGGAGTCTGACACTCTGTGCTCCTCCAGCAGCCAAGGCTGGCACCACAGGTCCCACTGTCTGCTGAGCACTTGGATATCCTCACCTGTTATTGGATATCCTCAACTGCAACTGGATATCTTTACCTGCTATTGGATATGCTTACCTGCACTCAAATATCCTCACCTGTTATTGGATATCCTTACCTGCAGCTGGATATCCTTATCTGACAGAGGATGTCCTCACCTGCCATTGGATATCGTCATCTGACTTTGAATATCCTTATCTGTTATTGGATATTCTCACCTGCCCCTGGATATCCTCACCTGCAATCAGATATCTTCACGTGTAGTCAGATATCTTCACCTGCACCTGGATATCCTCACCTGCAATCAGATATCTTCACGTGTAATCAGATATCTTCACCTGCATTCAGATATCCTCACCTGCACTCAGATATCCTCACCTGCACTCGGATATGCTCACCTGTAATCAGATATCCTCACCTGCACTCAGATATCCTTACCTGCACTCAGATATCCTCACCTGCACTCGGATATGCTCACCTGTAATCAGATATCCTCACCTGTAATCAGATATCCTCACCTGCACCTGGATATCCTCACCTGCACTCAGATATCCTCACCTGTAATCAGATATCCTCACCTGCACTCGGATATGCTCACCTGTAATCAGATATCTTCACCTGTAATCAGATATCCTCACCTGCAGGGCCCTGCCGGATCCATCCCCTGGAGAGGTTCACACAGCCCCGGGGTTGAGCCGAACTGGGAATGGGATTCTGAGTCCACCTGCTCTGGGAAACCCGCCCTGGTCAGTGGGAATTCTGCTGTGGCAGTTCTGGCACAGAATCGGTGATGTCGTGTCCGGCTCTCCCCACCTCGTTCCAAAGCTGCTCTGACCTATTTTTTTAAGGAGAAAAAAAGCATTATCTGTGAGTGTCAGCCCCTGCTGAGGCTGTGTCACTTGTGTGCTGCCACTGCAGCCCGTGCCACATCCTGCAGATGGATGTGACAGTCGCAGCCCCGCGGGTGTGACAAGCAGAGCTGCTTTCCCTAAACAAATCCTCCCTCCCCATGGACACCCGATCCATTGAGGTGGTTCCCTCGCAGACTGTGACCTCCAGGCCCTGCCCTCGGTCCTGCAGCCTGGGGGGTGCAGTTGGAAATGCAACCCAAAATGCATCCCAGCATCCCAAAATGCATCCCGGCATCCCAAAAGCGTCGGGAGATGCACTCGCAGTGGGCAGCTGATCACGGAGAGAAGGGAAGCAATCACAGCCTTCCCACAGATGGGAGGTGATGCTCAGCTCCCTTTCTTCTAAGGAAGAAAGAAAACTTGGCTGAAATCTCTTGTAGGATAAACCAAATCCATTAAATCCGACAGAAAGACCCCGAGTTGTGGCTGGTGAGGCCGAGGGAGGAGAGGCAGGAAAATCGGGATTTCAGGCGGGACTGAAGGAGGTGAGACGAGTTGGGGTGACCTCGGTGCACCCCAGCAGGGAGGGCTGGGCACCCAGAGCCTGCTCCTGGGGCCAGCAGGGTTTGCTCCAGCCGGGCAGCGTCCCCAGGAGCTCTCAGGCTGCTCAGAGCCGCTGGAAAATCCACGGAAAACTGGGAAGTGCCGCCTCTGTCCCACAGAGAGCATCCTCCCGAGAGTTGTGGGAGGCAGGGAAGGAGCTCTGCTGTTCCCGAGCCTTCAGTGACACCTACAGACTGTCCCTGCCAATGTCACGTCCAGCTGCACTCCTGCCACCCCAGGGATGCTCCAGGCCGGGCTCAGGTTGGATGGCAGCAGGAATTCCCCATGGAAATGTTCCCCTAGCTGGGATTTAACTGATGTGTTCATGTGGCACCTAGGGACAGTGGTGAGGAATGGCTGGACTTGGTGACCTTAAAAGATCTTTTCCAGCCTGAATGATTCGAGGATTCCCTGAAACCTGCAGGAGATTTTGGAAGCAGCAGGCACTCGCAGTTCCTACAGCACCTGCAGGAGCTGTGCTGAGCTGCTCTGGCCTCCAGCAAACACCCATTTCTTGATAAAATTCATATAAATCTTAGAATTCTATACTTAATACTCTCTATACAGGTTTATATAAACCTATAATGTTTTTTATTTAATAGGTTTTTATTTAAAGGGTTTTTACTTAATACTCTCTATACAGGTTTATATAAACCTATAATGTTTTTTATTTAATAGGTTTTTATTTAAAGGGTTTTTACTTAATACTCTCTATACAGGTTTATATAAACCTATAATGTTCTAACTATATAAACCTATAATATTCTAACTATGTTCTAGAATATAAGTATTCCATAAAGAATATTTTATATTATAGATCTAATATATTCTACAAATGTAATTGTATAGAATTCTGGAACACAAATTACATACCAGAATTCTGTATTCTCTAATCTGTTCTATAGTCTAAAATTCTATATAATTATATCTTCTATCTATAATATATTTATATATTATATATAAATATAAAATTATATATAAATTATATATTGTATACATTATATAACTATATATTTACAGCCTTTATATTTTTCACTCCTTTCATGTTTATAAACACCTGAGAAATATTTCATGTATTAATTCATTGATTAATTAAGTGTCATAACAGTTGTTCTAAGAGTTCCTCTGCTTGGTCAGAAGTAAACACAAAATACAGAGGAATTAAACTTGTCCAAGATAATACAGCCAGGTCCCTGAGGACTTGATCTGAAATCTCTATAGACAGCAACAAAATCTTTCTCACCACCTCCTGCAGACTTTTGATAAGGCTGAAAATCCAGGAACAGCTTTGCATCCCCTGATTTCCGTGAGCAGTTCTGCCCAGTCCATATCTGTGCTGCTGTATCTTTATTATTTCAGCAGAGAATTAAGCAGTTGGACAACAGGCTCAGGAAGAAGTTGTTAAGATTTTGGTGTCATGTACCAGAGATTGACTAATACTGGTATTATTTTAGCATGACAGCTGTGCAGAGTAGATTTTTTGGAATAACCAAAAATATCTATCTCTGTATGATTTCCAGACTTTTGGTCTCATTGTTAAGCAATATTTTTTCTCTTTTTCATTCCCTCTGAGGCCCTGTAGAAAAAAAAAAGTGCTGCATTTTTGTCAACAGGAATGGAAGAGAAATGTTAACTTTAGAGGCAGAGGGAATTCACGGGCACAGACGAGGAGCTGGAGTCTGCATAATGCGTCGTGGCTCATCTTTCTGTGCCACCACCCTGCCCACACTGAGGTGAAAAATAGACAATTAAACCAGTGGTGGAGGAGCTGTGGAGCTCCAGCTGAGAGAAGGGATTAGTCCTGAGCAAGGGAGGAGCTGCTGCCTGTGGTTGACACGGACCCTGGCACGTCACACATCCAGGTCTGGGCTTCCCTTTGGAAGCGTCCTGGTTTGGAGCCTCCCCTCTGCTTCGGCTCCCTGGAATGCTCAGCACATCAAGGGTTTGGGTTCCGTGCTGTGGGAGGTCCTGCTGGTATCACTCAGCATTTATCTTCATCCTCCTTGCCTGAGGAAAGGATGTGAGATGTGAAGGCATCCATCCGAGCGTGGCCAGTTCTCAGTAAATATAATAACAATAATCTCAGCCTGATCTTTGCCTTCCCAGGTATGGCCAGATTAACAACTTCTGGTTTTAATACAAACTTTTTATTCCAGTTTTGGTGATTTTACATTTAATTTAGGAACAACAGAAAAGCTTTTTAATAACCATGGTAAGCAATGTATGTGTGAAACACTCCTTGAAGTGAGAAGATTCAAATAAGAGAATCTCGGATAAAAAGTTTTAATCAAGCCTTTCAGATCTTCTGCACTCTTTTCCAGACTCTTCTTTCCTCCTTCTTCATCAGGAGGGTGGCTGGAAGGGGATTCTGGAGGGTTTATTAAGTGTTTATTAAGTGTTCTAGAGAAAGGATAAACCCAAAGATGGAATAATTCACTTGTTGATTTAAGGACCTTGCTAAGGGATCACTGCTTAGGATCTCTCTACAATGTCTCTGCTCCTCAGGAGAACAAGAATAATCCCTTTTTTTCCCCCTTTCTTTGTTGTTTGTAGATCCAACCCGGGTCATGGTGTCCCCTTTCAGCATGGATGTCACAGTTGGAGAAAGCATTGTCCTGCCTTGCCAGGTGTCCCACGACCACTCCCTGGACATCGTGTTCACCTGGTCATTCAACGGGCACCTGATAGACTTTGAGAAAGATGGGGACCACTTTGAAAGGGTTGGAGGGGTAAGTATTAAATCTGGCAAGGTGGGTCATGCAGAAAAGGTTGCTAACAGAAGGAACTGGATGAAGGCAGCAAGGAAAAGGAGGAAAGAAATGGAAAATTTTCAGCAGAGGTAGAAAACTGGGAAGGGTTTTGCATGTTGCTCTGAGGGAGGTTTTAGAGAGCAACAGGTCTCAGGCATGGTGACAGCTCATGTTTGCATTTGTCAGGAGTGAAATTTAATGCTGAAAGGAAAAGGAGGTGCAATTTCCAAGCCTTGCTCTTATCCCTTAAAAAAAATAATGAAAAGGTGAACTCACAGATTAATGCACAGGGCTCACAGCAGCAGCCATGGCTTTTTGGGGTGACTGCTCCTGTTGTGGCCCACAGAGCTAAAATTACAAACCTTATTAATATTCCTCAGTCCAAAAGCCACAACCATGAGGCTTCCCTGAGATTTCCAATGTATCAAATGCTTTGTGTCTGCAGAGAAACAGAGAGAGGTTCTCAGCATCCACTACATCCAGAAACCTAATTAGTTCTATTCAACAGTTAATCAGACATGCACTTGGCGTTTGGAAAACAAATTACTGCTGGTGTGTGATGCAAGATTTCCTCAGAGAGTGCAGTTCTCATGATCTTCAGCACAAAAGTGCTGGGCAATCAAAATGCTGGCTGGGACACAAAGCCATGGAACTACTGCTGATATCTCCAAATTTGGGCTGGGCTTCCCTTGCAGGAGAGATGGAGACACAACCTGGGCCTCTGGATGGCAGAGAGGGTAAAAACTGGATATCCAGAGAGAAAAAGGAGCATTCAGAGTGAACCTGTCCTGCACTGTCACGTTGTTTTAATGGGGAAAGTGCTCAACAGCCCCCAGCCCTGCTCCTTGGAGGAGCCAGAATTTTAGGGATGCTCCCTCTCCTACCTTCCAGACAGACCCCCATCATTTCAACAGGCCATGGCTCCTATTGCTGATGTTTTCATCAGCCAGTATAACGTAAATCCATTAGTCACAGTGTCCTTCATGTGATAATGATGTTTAGGGTTCATTAAAAAGTAATTGTAACCACTTTTCCCTACTTTATCAGCAGGATTCAGCGGGTGATTTGATGATCAGGAGCATCCAGCTGAAGCACGCAGGGAAATACGTCTGCATGGTGCAAACAAGTGTGGACAAGCTCTCAGCTGCTGCAGACCTGATTGTAAGAGGTATTTGCATTTTGCTACTGTTGTTGGTGGTGTTGTAGAATTTTTATTTTTTTTTCCCTGCCTTTTGCAATCCCTGGGCTCAGAGACAGCCCAGCATCTTGTAATTAATCTGAGAAAAAAAAAAGCTCTGAGTACACGCTGGGGTTCACAGCATCAACCAGAGCATGAGAAGTGTTTCAGATGCTCCCAGAACAGAGCCAGCCCTGGTACCTGTCTGTGTCCTGAATGCCAGCCCTGCACCCCCTGAGCTCCTTTGTGCCATGACCTGTGCAGCAGGAGCAGCATCCAGCTACTGGCAGCATTTCTGCCAAGCTACGTTATTCTTTGATAGAATAAACATGATTTAGTGACTTCACTGATTTATTGAGATCTCTTCATTACCATGCACAGGTGATGCGTAAGTTTGACTTTAACAGAGCTGTAATTAATTACCCTGAGTCTGTGCCCTTATGGAAATATGATTTATATTTTCCTGCTTGTTAACTTTGGGGAAGGCAAACTTGGGTGCTGCTCTGTCCCTGCTACCCTTGGTTCTCATAAACAGGAGGAATATTAAGTTCTCACAGGGAAATGACCCTTGATGGTGATAAAAGTACTTATCTTGTCACTCCCTAAAAACACCAGGGATGTTAAAACATCAGCACAGGGTGCCCAGAGCAGCTGTGCCTGCCTCTGGATCCCTGAAAGTATCCAAGGCCAGGCTGGACAGGGCTTGGAGCAGCCTGGGCCAGTGGAAGGTGTCCCTGCCATGGCAGGAATGGGACAGGATGGGATTTAAGGTCCGTTCTGTGACTCCCTGAGATGGGCACAGACTGAGCCTCATGCACCACCTGGGCAGCAATGGCCATGGGATGGAGCAGAGGGGTCTCTCCCCACCTGCTGTTCCCAGGAGAGCTTCACAGCTTAAAACCACCCCAGCAGTGAGGCACAGCACCCTGGTGTGTCCCCCATGGCTCATCCCTCCCAGCCCAGCAGTGGACACAACACCCTGGTGTGTCCCCCATGGCTCATCCCTCCCAGCCCAGCAGTGGACACAACACCCTGGTGTGACCCCATGGCTCATCCCTCCCTCCCACCCCAGCAGTGGACACAACACCCTGGTGTGTCCCCCATGGCTCATCCCTCCCTCCCAACCCAGCAGTGAGGCACAGCACCCTCGTGTGTCCCCCATGGCTCATCCCTCCCAGCCCAGCCAGGTGAGCAGAGCTGGAGCTGCCCCAGCTGCTCTATCCCCCCATCCCCAGGAAGGGAAGGTGACCCCAGCGCTTCCTCCTCCAGTCACTCGATTCTCCTGCAACCCCCCCAGGTCCCCCGGGCCCCCCCGAGGCCGTGACCATCGAGGAGGTGACAGACAGCACGGCCCAGCTGTCCTGGAGGCCGGGGGCAGACAACCACAGCCCCATCACCATGTACGCAGTGCAGGCGCGCACGCCCTTCTCGGTGGGCTGGCAGGCAGTGAGCACAGGTAAGGTGCCAGAACCCAGGACATCCCTCTGGGTGCCCTGGCTGGCTTGTGCCCCCTGGCAGGGGCTCGGAGATCCTGGCAGGAAGGCAAAGACACTTGGGATTTCGATCTTGACCCATGGAGTAAATTACTAACCTTGTATGAAGAATTACAAGTTTAAGTAGCGTAACAGTAGTTGTCACAGGGTGAAAAGTGGAATTTTGAAGATTTTTGCCATAGGGGTCTAGGAGGCAAGATGGAGGGACTTGGGCATTGTCCTGTCTTTCCTCCTTCTTCTTCCTAGCCTCCATCTTCTTGGTGGTGCTGACACATTTAGACTGGCCTAAAGTAGAAGTAGACAGTCTAACACAGACGATAGGTACTGGAAAATAACTGTAAATAAAGCACATGTAGTTTTTAGTATAAAAAGACAGCACCGCCTCAGGGCAGGGCAGTGTGCCCTTGACAGACCTGCAGAGCAGAACTCTGCGGGTCTGAGAGAAAATATTTTAGATAATAGATAATAAACGACCTTGTGAACACGAGCTGAAGAATCCCAACTCTTTCTTCGGCCACCGGGCTGGGAAAAAGGGACTCTCGGGTCATCCTGACAGCAGAAAACCTGAGAGTAAAGCAGCTCCAGGGGGGCAAACCCACCCTCAAGGGCTGCAGAGAGGGCCAGCACGCTGCTGCTTGGTGCAGGACAGCTGGGTTTTTATTTATTCAGTTCATTGTAGGTGTTGTGTTTGAGTCTGATTGGCTAATGGTCTCTCAAAACTCAGTTTATTGGTTGGTAATAGTTAGGGTACAAGCTTATCAAACTTTTCCCTTTTAGACAGTTTATATTTATTTTTTTCACAGATTCTCACAGGATAGACTTTTAATTTTATAGGTATAAATTTCATAAGAATAGACTTTTTCTTTCTATTTTTTTCTCTTTTTTTGTTTCTTTCTATTTCTATTTCTTTCTATTCTTTCATAAGAATAGATAGTTTTGTAAACTGATTTTCATTTTTATAATTTTTTTCTCAAGGGAATAAGTAGATTTTCACTGTTACAGGATTCTATTCTTATGAAAGCTGACAGGTTTCTCACAGGAACTTATCAGGCTAGCTATTAGCTCAGCCAAAGTAACAAAGCCTGATTTTACAAGGCCTTTCTTTTATAAGATTTTTACCTGTGTGTAACACCTCAGCACCCACCCACGGCTCCTTTGGCCAGCTCTGGCCCCTGATGTGAAAAGCAATTTCCTTGGCTGCAGAGCACTGCTTTTATTAAGTAGTTTCAGGTTTGGCAACCCAAAGATTTAGGGTGCAGTCAGTGCCATTACTCACCCATTTTTCTCATGAATGTTTAAGGGAAAACAGAATGAATTCCTATCTCTTGTTGCCATGCTGGAGATATACAACAGTAATTGTGGTCTATAAAGACATCCCTCAGGGACAGACCGTGTCATCCAGTCTGTCTTTAAGGAGAATTATTTTCCTGATAGAGGGAAAAATCCCATGATGTAATTGCTCATTCCGTCAGAGGTTAATTTTGTTCCAGTAACCGTTAAACAGAGACAACAGTGTGTTTCAAAAAGAGAAAAATAAAGACCCTCCAAACCTGTTGCCTTGACACTTTGTTTACACACTGTGGCAATTTTGGAGAAACTCTTTAATGGCAGGAATTTCTGGGCTAAAAGCACTGGGGTTTAATGCTGCCTCTTTCACTTCTTTGCAGTTGGCAAAATGCTAGAAAGATGCGAGAAAATTTATCAGTCCTTCTTGGTACTTACGTTAAGCCCTCACCTCTAAGGAAAAGGGATTTCCCCGTGCCTTTTGCCCAGCAGTATTTTAATATCTACATTTAATTTCCTTGCACCCCAGTCCCAGAGGTCATCGACGGCAGGACGTTCACGGCCACGGTGGTGGGGCTGAACCCCTGGGTGGAGTACGAGTTCAGAGTGGTGGCTGCCAACCTCATCGGCATCGGGGAGCCCAGCAGGCCCTCCGAGAAGAGAAGAACTGAGGAGGCTCGTAAGTGCTGCTGGGCAGGGGGGCTGAGGGTGAAATCTTGGTGGAATAAATGCCAAGAGATGCCCCAGTTGTGGGGAAGCCCTGGCAAGTGGCTCCGCTGTTCCACAGAAGAACCAAATATGAAACAGGAAAATCACAGAATAACGAGGTTGGAAGAGACCTCTAAGATTGTCAAATCCAACCTGTGCCCTAACACCTCAACCAGACTATAGCACCAAGTGCCATGTCCAGTCTGTTTTTAAACACATCCAGAGATGGTGATTCTACACCTCCCTGGGAGGAGCATTCCAATACTTTATCCATTCTTTTGGTGAAATTTTCTTTCCTAATATCCAACCTATACCTTCCCTGACGTAGCTTGAGAAAATAAATAAAAGACCTTTTTCAATGGAGGACAAATGTTTAAACTGAACAATTAGAGACTGAATACACAAGTTAATTGACGTACTTTTAATATACTATTATTGACATACTTTTAATGTGCTGTTTGCCATGGCAAATTAGTCATGTTAACAGCTCCTGGCCCCAGCAGGGAAGGGCCAGCAGTGTCCTGTTGCTGCACAGCTCTGCTCCATCTCCCTGTGGGTTCTGGGTTCCAAAGCTGTCACATCCATCTTCTGCATTTATCTTTTTGCAGTCCCTGAGGTGACCCCAGCTAATGTCAGTGGAGGTGGAGGCAGCAAGTCTGAGCTGGTCATTACCTGGGAGGTGAGTCTCACTCCAGCCCGCCCTGAGCCTTCTGGGGATTTCAAAGGTTTGTCAGTAAAAAAGCCCAGATTGTGTGATAAAATCAGCCCAGCTGGTCAGATGGAGCTAAAGGATGCGCCAACCCCAGCCCCAGGGAAGTGAGGGGCAGGGACCATGGGGAGCAGGATTTGCTACCAGCTCAGCTCCCCATGACCCTCAGCACATCCACATGGCAAAATGTGGATGGCCAGGAGCCACCCAAGAGATAAAACAGGCTTGGAACATCCTGACCTGGTGGGGAATTGCTGTGGTGGCTCCCAGCTTCCTCCCTCCTCCTCCCTGGGATGTAAGGCAGCAAACAGCTCAGAGCCAGCACAAGGCATGCTGGCTTTCATTGCTGCTGATGGCAGCCAGCAAGAGGAGATGCAGAGAAGAGAAATGTTTAATATTCCTTAAGGCAGACAGGGTTAGAACTTTAGTCATTTGTCTGCTCATATTTTCGTGTTGTGATGCGATGCAGCTGGCATATTTCTCCTAATAATGAACTCCACTAGACATGTTAACGCTTCCATTTAGCACTATTTCTGACCAAGCTGGCAGGATGAATCGTCAGAGATATTTCTGAGGTTATTAAAAACCTATAAATGGGTTTTTGTCCTCACCACACAGCTCAATGTGCTAAATTTCCTCCTCTGTTGGACTAATTAGTTACGCCGTGTCTCCTAAAGATACTGCAATATGTTTCAAAAACACACATGGCCAGAACATCAGCCATTGGTTTGAGATATAATTTGCACAAAATATCATTTGTGTTTTGATAGAAGAGTGGTTTTACTCTTTTAAATGTCCAGAAGCCTTTTCTTTATGTGAGCCTTCCAATACAGAGCAGGGTGCAGTCACCAGTAACCCGTGTTCAAGCTCCATGGACATCTCAGGGAGGGTGGCCCATAATTATGGATTGTTTTAATACTGGAACCTTTGGGTTTAGTGCAGCTTTTTAGGGGGCTGCCAGCCTCAGAGTAGGAAGTGTCAGTGTGTCCAGGGTGTGTTCTTTGGGGCTTCGTGTGTGATCCCAAAGCCATGAGAGCAGCTGCACATGTGTTGGGAAAGCAGGAACGGTGTCCTTGCTTCGCCCCAGCAAACCTCAGGCTCTTCACAAAGCCTAAAATTACATCAGCAATGGAGGCCCCATCTAGGCAGAGAGGGAAGGAAAATTAGCTTTAGGAGAAGGGTCTTCTGGAGGTGCTGCTTCCTGTTTCATGGAGCAGAAAGGCTCTGGTGCAGGCAGGATGGGGTGAATTCAGGTTGGATGTGATGTAGGACCTCCTGCACCTCCATCTCCAGTGCTGTGTACAGAATGCCAGATTCACAGAATTACAGAATCCCAGAATCACAGAATTACTGGATCCCAGATTCACAGAATTACAGAATCCCAGAATCACAGAATTACTGGATCCCAGATTCACAGAATTACAGAATCCCAGAATCACAGAATTACAGAGTCACAGAATTACCAAGTGCCAGAACCACAGAATCACACAATCCCAGAATCACAGGATTACGGAATCCCAGAATCACAGAATTACTGAATCACAGAATTACCAAATCCCAGAATCCCAGAATAACACAATCCCAGAATCCCAGAATCACACAATCCCAGATTCCCAGAATCACACAATCCCAGAATCACACAATCCCAGAATTAACTAGTTTGGAAAACACCTCTGAGATCACCAAGTGCAACCTAGGACTGAAGAGGACCAAGAGGAATCCGCGGGGTTCCGCCGGGAAGGTCAGTGTGCGCTGAAGCCGCCGTTTGTCCCTGCCCACAGACGGTGCCCGAGGAGCTGCAGAACGGGGGTGGCTTTGGCTACGTGGTGGCCTTCCGGCCCCTGGGCACGGTCAGCTGGATGCAGACGGTGGTGGCCTCGCCGGACGCCGCCCGCTACGTGTTCCGCAACGAGAGCCTGCCGCCCTTCTCGCCCTACGAGGTCAAGGTGGGCGTCTACAACAACAAGGGGGAAGGCTCCTTCAGCCCCGTCACCGTCGTCTACTCTGCAGAGGAAGGTAGAGATGAGCCCTCCCTAAATCTTCTCCCTCCCCTCCATGTGTTGGTTTTCTCAGTTTTTACAGAGATGCGGAATTGAGAGGCGTTTTAAAAGATTTTGTTTTATTACCAGTCTTGATAAGGGTGAGACATAAGAGATGTGAAACTTAACGCTATTCTGTTAGAAGCTAACCTATCTCTGGGTTACAATACTTTATAAATGCTTTTCAGCCCATTGGCTTTTGCCACACAATGCTGCTATTACTTCTAATATGAATCACCTATATTTCTACTCCACGTGGTCTTGCTATAATGCATCTTTCACAGTTCTAATTCTCTAAAATATTTGATCTCTTTGCAAGGCCATATTTTCAAACTTGTCGAAACTTGTTTTTAATTTAATCTCTCTCTCTCAACAATGTTATCTCTATTCTATGGTCTTCCTAACTCAGCACACCTTACCTCAGTGTTTGCATACAGATGTACAAGACTGTGTAAGCTTTCTATCAAGTTTTAAAAATTCTTTACAAATCCATTTCTCACACTCATGCTGCAGGGTCTTGTTTGAGTAAAGCAGATGGGACTCAGTTTCTTCATGCAGGAAAGCCAAATCTTTATTGCATAGTTCATATTTTTATGGGATTATCAGAAGGCACCATGTTAGACCTAACAATTGGCTGACAATGCATTGACACTCAGGTCATTGGTTGGTAAATGGTATTTTCATGTCTATCAAACTTCTTTATTTTTGGTTAGCTTATGTATTTTTTCACTGATTCTTATGGGACAGGTTTATTGTTTATGCAGTTGAAAACAGTTCTCTTACTAAAATAGGTTTTTCTATTAACTGTTTCCCATTCCTTTAATTCTTTCTTCTGGGAACTACCAGGATAACTGCACCTAGCTGAAGCAGCAGGCCTAAATCACAATTTTATAAGGCCTTTCTTTAATAACATCTTTACCTGTGTGTAACAGGGTTTGGTTTCCACCTTGACACATCCTTTGATACCTCAGCCTTGCTCTGATTTATAATAAATGGCGAACCGTGATTAATTCTTTTCAATAGTCATTAAAATAACATTAATCATAATGAAATCTTTTGATATTAATGGAAAAGTAATATGTAATCTGGGAAGAATTCTGTGGAGATTTAGTATGAATTAATGTCCACTGATTAGAAAATGTTCCCACTTGTCCTAATTACAGTACATGGTATCCTGGGTTGAGTTTAGTAATGACATCTTATTATTTCTGAGGGAGCACAGCCTGACAGGCCATCGGTTTGAAACATGGACATTTGTTTGCTTCCTTCCTTGTGCAATGAGGAAAATAAATCCCCTGATGTTTGGGACTAATTGAACATCGAATTGAAAAGCCTTACTTCTATTTTTAACTGCCCAGAGCCAACGAGAGCCCCAACCACTGTTTTGGCCAGAAGCATTTCTGCCTCAGACGTCGAAGTTTCCTGGGCTCCCCCGTGGGAGAACCAGCACAAAGGAAGAATACAGGGATATGAGGTATGGGAAACAATGCAGGATCCTTTCAGCAGCCAGCTTTGAGAGGACACAGCAATGTCCTCGTCCTGCTCCTCCTGCCAAGGGTGTGTTCCTAAAGTGGATTTGCTTCTCTTTGCCTCTGGTGCACAGAGATTTCTCTCACAAGGTTAAAAATTCCACCTTTCTGCGTGGGATCTGGCTGGAAATGCAGCCCTCCCTGAAGGTGCTGCCACCTTGGGGTGCCAGGCTTGGGGAGGGAGCTCTGGAGCCGGGCTGGTCCCCAGCAGGGCCAGGGATGGTGGCAGGGAGCAGGAGCTGTCCCTGGGAGCAGATCTGGGGTGGTGACAGGAACAAGGGGGTGCTGCCAGCCCCTCTGGGGCCGGGCACTGCCACAGCCCTGCTCTGCCTCCCAGGTGCGCTGCTGGCGGCACGACGAGAAGGAGGAAAACGCCAAAAGGATCCGGACGGTCGGGAACCAGACATCCACAAAAGTCAGCAACCTGAGGGGCAATGCCCTCTACCACCTGGCAGTCAGGGCCTACAACACGGCTGGCACCGGCCCCTCCAGCGCCGCTGTCAACGTCACCACCAAAAAGCCACGTGAGTGTTGGCAGGGATGCCCTGGCAGGGTCCAGCCACTGCTCCCCTCTCTCATTTCCCAGCACTCTTGAGTCTGAAGGAGCTGTCAGACTTCTCCTTGCCAGGTTTTTGTGCAGATTTACCAGGCTCAGCCTTTTTATTTCATATTTTTCATGAGGTTCTTCCCGGTGTTAAGTAAGCAGAGCATGCAAAACTGAAATCACAGCTGTGCAGGCAAATTAAATATTTATCTCCGTGTTCAAGAGGGCTTTTTTCCTCTGGTCTGAAGCATGTTGAGCAACTGACTGAATCCCTTTTTCATTTAAAGCCCCGTGTCGTGTCACACCTCCTGTGACCTTGAGGACACAGATCAGTGGAGCAGCTCGTTAGCTTTCCAGAGGGACAGGGCTCTGGGCAGGCTCAGCTGTGCTGCTGGGAGCCCCACTGGCACTGGAAGGGATCCAGCTGGGAATTGATTCTCCTCAATAACGTGGTGCTGTCTATTTTTTGGTGTAGCACCAAGTCAGCCCCCCGGGAACATCGTGTGGAATTCATCCGACTCCAAGATCATCCTGAACTGGGACCAGGTGAAAGCCTTGGACAACGAGTCAGAAGTGAGAGGCTACAAAGTGAGTATTTCCATGGTACATTCATGATTTCCCAGGTCACATCTGGGGCATTCCTCCAAAACCAGAGCCATGCCTGTGTATGTAAGCACATTTTTCCTGCAGCTCCCACCTGCAGAACCTCTCTCCTGCCTTCTGTGGAAACTTCCCAAAGGCTGTAGTTGGCTCCTTAATTGCAGATAAATAAAATGCTTTTTTAATAGCTCCCATTTCCTTCAGAAAGCCAAGCCAAGAGGAAAAGACAGAGAATCCTCATTAGGAGCAGTTTTAATAGGACATAATTTAACTAGAGAGAAACCTTGGGAAGAATTCAGCTCCACCACCTTCCACAAGGGCTTCATTTAGCCCAAAAAGACGCTGTCCTGGGGTTGGAGTTGTGCAAACATTTCCCACCAGAGCCTGAGCCAGTGAAGGACCTGGCCATGCTCCATGTTTTATTCCCAGTCTGGATGCCAGCAGCTTGGCGAGCCTGTGCCAGCTCCCCTCAATTCCTGCACCAACTTTTAAGTGTCTTTGGTGCTCTGTATGGGCTCATCAAAAATAAGTAATTCCTCAGGGGTTTTAGTCCAAACCTCAGATGAACCTCAGCAATCTGGACCAGCTTTTCACTACATATTTTAGGTTTGAAATGCAAATTAAGGAGTCAGTTGGAAGAGGGAGAGAGAGACTCATCACCCTGGAAAAGCATCTAGAGAGCTTCTAAAACATTCTCCTTTAACTTACTGTAAGGATAGCACAACCACATGGATTTATTTCCTGAATCATTGCAAAACATTGCCTATTTTTCTTCTTTTTGCCTAGAAATGTTGTATTTTATGACACAATTTATGATATAAATTAGTACAACTCCCACAGCTCAGAAGGTCGTTCACAAAAGTCATTTATTCTGGGAAACCATTGGTGGCACTGTATCAAATATCCCAACTCAGTTTCCAGAAGCAGCATAAAAAGGAGTTTCTGACCTCTATAAAGAAGTTTTTACTTTTAGAGGGGTTTATTTCAGTTTGACCTAGGCAAGGGTTTCTCTGAGGAGCTCCACCAGGTGCCAGTGCTGTGTTAGTGCTGCTGATCAGCAGTGTCACCCCCTGCCCAGGCACTGCCACCTCTGTGCTGGTGTCCCCAGCAAATCCCACATGTCCCCTGTGTCACCAGACCACTCCTGAGCATGAGGGGCAGGAAAAGAGCAGTATCACCTCTGGGCACCCTGAGGTGGGCAGCCCTGAGCACAGCGGGCAGCTCTGCCCTTTCTGCCTCCTGTTCTCTCTCCCTTGGCCGCAGGTTTTGTACAGGTGGAACAGGGAGAGCAGCACGTCTGTCATAGAAACAAATAAAACCTCAGTGGAGCTGTCCCTGCCCTTTGATGAGGATTACATCATCGAGATCAAACCCTTCAGCGACGGCGGCGACGGCAGCAGCAGCGAGCAAATCCGAATCCCAAAGATATCCAGTAAGGATGGGGGGATTGGGCTCTGTGCCCCAGGGCCCCACCAGCAGATATTCCAGTCCCTGATTCTGATTTCATCCCAAAAGCAAGATTCAGCTGTAAGAAATGCCATCTTAAGTAGTTCTATTTGTATTTAAGGTTTCCAGACACTTTCCCTTCTCAGTCCCATGTGCTAAATGTATTGTTTCACTGCAATTCACTATAACCAAATGCAGCGTGCAGAGGCTTCTAAATCTATAAGGCTACTGTACAACCATATCCCAGTGTGTGCTGGATGCATAAATATTTATTTAGAGAAATGAGATGGTGTAGAAGAACAAACACAAAGAGTATTTTATTACACAACATGGCTTTTGCAAAATCTCCGTGTCCCTTCTTCCATTAATAATGTCCCAGTTTATAAGCTGCATTAAATCAGGAGCCTCTGCAATGCAGGAATATGGCATTAAAATCACAGTGATGTAAAAAAACCCTGGGTGAGAGCAGAGTTCTCCCCAGCGTGGCTGTGTAAACCATGCAGAGGAATTTAATCAGCAGCACAGGAGACGGAAGGGGAGCTGGAACACGCCAGCTCCCATTTGCTCCAGGCCAGGGGTCACGGAGCAGGTACACGGCTCCTCCAGGATGGGAGGCACAAGGAACAGCTGGAATATGGTGCAATTGTGAAAAAATACCAAATAATGATAAGCAGGCAGCGTGTGAAATAACAGAACTGTGAGAGAAGCCTCAACACAACGAGGGCAGGAATTGAAAAGAAACCAAAATTCAGTTGGAAAGGTGACCGTGAAGAGGATGAGGGGGCTGTGCTTTATCCCAGGAAAGGGAATATAAACCTTGGGGGAGGTGGATTAAGGAAGAGTTCTGGGATTGTTCCCTGCTCACCTCTGGCTCCTTCTTCCCCTCTCACCTCTCAGATGCCTACGCCAGAGGCTCGGGCTCATCGACCTCCAGCGCCTGCACGCTGTCAGCCCTCAGCACAATCATGATCTCCCTCACAGCCCGCTCCAGTTTATGACAACAATGACATCGAGGACTTCTTCTTTATAATATAAGCAACATTTAGCTAGTTGTTTTGGAGACACCCAGTACTAAGTAATATTGTGGTTTGAGTACATCTTACTACTGGAAAAAAAAAAATGTTTATGCTTCTTTAGGAATGGCATTATACAGTACTTCCTCAAAGCAAATATAGCTTTGTCTGAAGTTTCCTTGGAAACTCTGCAATGCACTGAAAACATCTGTAATACGATGTTACCAAAGCAGTTTACATATGTCCTTATATGCATATTTTTTATTATATATTTAGTGTTTTATAGAATTTTTTAAAGTTAACATATGATGTAGATATTAATTTTTTTCCTCTGCTATAAAATGCTACGGACGACATTATCACGAAAATATTGTTTGGGATTTTTTCCTTTACGACGGAGAGCTCCAAGTTGTTCTTGGCAAACTGGCTGGAGTTGACTGTACAGTTTTACAGGGCAGGACTGATCCAGACCCGGATTGTAACAGGCTGAGTTTCACTGGCAGTTCCAGCGACTCCTGTGTTGAACCCAGGGCTTCTAACACACCTTTCATCCAGAGCTCTGAGCAGGACAAACTCGAAACACTCAGAAGAGCAGAATTTTGGAAACCCACGTGGGTTTTGGTTGGTTGTGGACTACAGGAGACGTAGCCAATATTCCAGCATCGTGCAGCGAGGAGGGGCTGTGAAATTGCTTTGCCTTGATCATAATTAGCATCAAATTGGGTGGGGAAATGAAGATCCTGCAGAGCCGTGACCTCTGCCTGCGGTGACACAACGGGACGGCCGCCGGCCTCGTGTTGGGTACACACCCAACCTTTGGAGATCTAATTCCAAGGAAATTCCTCACATTTGGGGATTAATTCCAAGGAAATCAGAACACGGCCACTCTGAGACAGAAAGCTGCTCTGGGCTCGTTCTTTGGGACACAACTGCTCATCCTTGGTAACTCCACTCTCCAGACAACGCTTGGGAACCTGGCCCGGAGCGCTGCCCCAGCTCCGGGTTATCCATGGAAAAGTGGGAATCTCCCCGAGATCCCCGCTGGAAGTTTGCCTTTCCTTACAAACTCTTCCCAGATGCCTGGAGGCAGAACAGAGTCACACCAGAAAACAACAATATCCACACCGGAATAATTCTTCTCAAGAGAAGGACTGTTTGTTACTACGGGGAATTTTGTAAGTTCAGACGGGATAACGCTGGAAAAGGCAATGGAATTTTCTATACAATTTTCAACTTTCAATGCGCTGCAGTGGTATTTTTTTTTTTTCTCCTGATAGCTTGAATTTGCCTGTAACTTGTCTCTTTTGCTTACAAAATAATACAGTTAACTTTTAGACCTTCTAAATATATTTATTCAGTAACTCATAATCAGGATTCCACTTGTGTAAAAGTCAGGGTTGTTGACCAGAGAAATATTGTCAGTATTTCAAGCTGTGTTCCTTTCTTAGTTTGATATGGTTACTTCTATGTAAAAAAAATAAAATAAGTAAAACTTTAAAAAAAATCCACAAAACGAAGAAAAATGAAATTAAAAAAAAAAAAAGCTTCTGTAGTTTTCTCCCCGGTGTAAATGATATTTATCAGTGATCTAGCAGATGTAATCTTTTTTTAAAGGTATTGGTAATAAATATTCTGTCATTTGTAAAGATACTTGTCTTCCAGGAGCCTTTTTCCTCCACTTTTTGTTCTGCCTAGTGAGAAATTTCCCCTCAGAGCCTGCTGACACTGTCACTGATGTGAAGATACAAGAGTTGGTTTAAATCAAAACTTTGTAAAGGCAGAAAAAAAAATCTATTTATACACCTCTGGTCTAATTCTGCTCCCAAAACTGTCCAAAAAACATGAGCAGGTGCATTTTTGGTGTGTTTTGTAGAGCTGTGAGCTGTCCAAGCTCATGGGAATGGAGCATCTCTGACCCTGTGGCTGGAGCAAAGCCCTTCCAGGCATTGCCTCTGCCTATCCTGGGGATTCCTGAGGATTTTGGGAGCATGGCTTGAAACCACTAAATCCACCAAGCCACATTTCCAGTCCTTTCAGGGCAGGAGTTGAACGGGGCTCTCTGCATTCCAAAGGAGCAACGCTGCACTTCTGTGGAGGCCTGTGGGTCTGCCAGGGCCCTGCAGCCTCTGCCATGGACTCCTGTGACATGCTGTCAATCAACCCCAGAGCCACTCCCCCTGTTGGCCCATTGGCTGTCCAACCCTGTTAACCATATATGGTCATGGTTCTAGCAGTTTCTCTGTTGTTTGTACTGTCATTGGTCTGTACCCCTGTCTGTTTGCCCTTCTGTTTTCCTATTGGTCAATTTAATAATTTTTCCCACCCACAGCTTCAGGTGATTGGTTGTTGCTGTTAGCTCCACCCCTTTGTAGCAGTATATAATCCTGGACCCAGCACTTTTCTGTATTTTTGTTCCTGGACTTTCAGTGTGTTGGTGGTATAAACACCCCTGGAAATCCGTACAGATTTAAATAACCAACTGTCTCAGAGAGCTGCTGCTGCTGGGGGTGGTGTTTGCTGTGAGCTTGGTGGGACTCTCTCCCTGTGGGGATGTTTCAAGAAGGCTGCAGCTCCCTGCCACCTGCCCACGCTGCAACACACCTCACAATGAAGCAGAAAAATAAACCGGCCCTGTAGCACAATTTCTGTTTCTAAAAATAAAATTGTGGTTTTCAGAGGAAGGCAAAGAGCAGCTCCTAGGGGTGCTGTCCTGGACGCAGCAGGGCAGGAGCAGTGAGGGGGTTGGGAGCTGGGTTTGAAGGGGAAAAAAAAGAGAAATTAATACTTGTGTGCAGTGGGGGCTGGGGGCTGGAGATCTGGGATGGTGGTACCAAAACCTGACACAGCCCTGGGTGTGGCCTGGGATCCTGGACAAGTTCCATTTTCCCACCCATGTTGCCTGGAATGAAGATTTCTCTCCAGGTATCATGATCATGAGGAGGAGCTCGGCCAGGAATTGTCCTCATCCTGTATCCTTGGTTCTCCAGGATGTGAGATCACTAAAGGTGAGTGGGCTGGACCTGCAGCCTGGTGGGGGAAGTGCTGCTACTCCTGCTTTACACCAGGTTGGATTTATTTACCAGTGTGAGTAGAAGTGTGGCTGCTGGCTCTCCAAGCCATCCAGCTCATGTCCCCAAGAGGACTCATCCTGGAAATACCAAGGACCTAACATGCAAAATACATTTAAATACATTGCATTCAGCTCTGCAATAGCTTGCCATGGGAATGGAGTTATATGCAGAAATCTTATTTATTAGGCCATTTAAAGGCATGATATAAAATACATTCCAATAAGTGAATTCTCTTTAGTCTCATTTTTAGGATTTTACTAATGAAAGTCTGATTTCAGAGTGTTAAAGTTGGGCCCCTCAAATCCATTAAAAGCACATGCAGGAGAGACATTGGAGGCGCCAGCGTTATATTAATGAGCTACATTAATTTTGATGGAGCAATGCTACTTCACCCAGATGAGAACTGGCGTATTTATTATAATTCTTTTTAGTTTGTAGTACTTGGGAATTCTGTTTCTTTAGGTGCCTTCCAAAGAACTTCCTGGCTGGATCAAATCTCTATTTTTATTCTTTGTTAACATGTTTAACCCAGCTCCATAGGCAGGAGGTTTCTTGGAATTAGAAGGAATTCTGCAAGAGCAGGAGGACTTCATGTGCCACAGCCAGGGAGGTCAGAGCCCAAGGTCTGGGGCAGGAGGTTGATTTAGGAACTCCCACAGAACACAGGGAAAGAAATAAATCAGAAACTGAGGCTGTCTCAAACCCAGACTATGTAAGACGGAACAACAGAGAGCAAAAAACCCAGGCTGCAATATTGGGCTTGGATTTTCAGAATTACTGGAGTTGCACACCCAGGAGGAGCCCAGCTCATTGCAGCTCAGACTCTTAAGAGTACCAGGCAGTCCTTGGCACATTTATTTAATGGTTTCACATTTGCCAGCTCTGTTCCAAGGCTGCTTTGTTTTGTCAGTGCAATTGAGGAAGTTTATCTGTTTATGCCATTTTTCTTTTTTCTTATTTCCCCCTCTTAAGCTTTAATCTCTGGTGGCAGGAAGCACAAACAATCCCTGGTTGTCCTCCTGCAGATGCTGCCAGGTGATGCCAGAGCCTGACAAAGAGCCTTGGATGGGAAAGGAGCCACCTGTGAGTGTCCTGAGCCTGCCCAGTGCTGAGGTCCTGGGGAGCAGCCAGCTGGGCAGGGGATCCCACCCATCCCATCCCAATCCCAGCAGGATTTCCTCCCTCAGGAGTGTAAGAATCACAGGTGAAACTCTGGTTTATACTCAAACGTGGTACCTGAGTGTACAGAAGGAGCAGGCACAGTGTAGCTTTGCTCACAGGATTAGTCAGGTGCACAAGCAAACAAACTTGTCTTAAATAACCTACAAAACACACAAGTTTTTGGTGTTTTATAAAGTCCTGAGACAGATCAGAGAACCACAGAATATTATGAGTTGGACAGATCCCACAAGGATTGAGTCCAATCGGGGATCAAACCACAACCTTGGTGTGATCAGCACCGTGCTCTGGGCAGCTGAGCTGATCCCAGGTGTTCCCCTGCCTCCCAAAATGGTGCTGTGTCACTTGCAAAGCAGGGTTAGGTGCCTTTGAGCCATGCAGAGGACTCTGGCCATGCACTGTCCCCACGCAGGGTGGTCTGGCTGCACAGTCACACCTGCCCTGACCCAGGAATTGCATTTCCAGGGATGTTTTTCAGGTGGAAATTCACCGTTTCATTACAAAGCGTAGCAGCAAAGGCCAGGTGAGTGTCTCTGCTCTCATGGTGGCCTTGCTGTGCAGCACTGGAGGTGACAGCACTGCGTGCTTCACAACTTTTTCCTTCTTTTCCCAGTGTTTGACTCCTCTTGGTCACTTCCAGGATCACCTTGTTGCATCCACAGAGTTGTGCCAAACCCAGTTTTGCATCTCCAGTTGTCAGAGCAAAGTAAAACAAACATCCGAAAGATTAAGGTGCCAACCAGAAAAAATGAATCCATTGGCTCTTTTGCAAGTTTTTTTGGGTTTTTTGGGGTTTTTTTGGTTTTTTTTTTTTTTCCTACACAGCCCTTGTGCCATGAGCTTCAATCCTGCTTGAGCTGGAACTTTCTGTTTGGTAACAAGGCACCTGGTGGAGGCAAATTCTCATCCCTGCTGGGAACAGGGACACAGAGAGGTGACACAGAGCCCTCTCCAGCGCTGGTGGGTGATGTTGTGGAGCCTCTCAGAACACGGAGTCATCAAGGACACTGCAGGAGAGGTCTTCAGCCAGGCTGCCCACCTCGGTCTCCGTGGAGCTGGGGCAGGTCCGTGCTCTCTGCAAAGCAAACACCCCTTGGAGCTGGGAGCGTGGCTTGGGCTGGGGGAGAGCTAAAGTTCAAACTGGTGCATTTAGAGAGGGATTAACCCAAAATGTTTAATGGTTGAGGAGCTCAGAAGCATTGGGTTCAACAGAAGGATTTCCACCCTCTGGCTGAAGCTCTCACAGAGCTGCTCATCCTCTGTCCCTCCAGCCCTGCACTCCCAAATTCCCCACAATTTGTCACATTTTACCACAGTGGCCACAGCTCTGTAGCCAAGGACAAGGAGCCCAGGAGGAGCTGGAGGGCACAGAATCATGAAATCATTAAGGCTGGAAAAGACCTCCAAGATGATCAAGTCCAACCACACCCACCAAATCCTATCCCAAAGGGCCATGTCCAAAAACCAAGTGGTTTTTGAGCTCTTCCAGGAATGGTGCCTCCACCACTGCCCTGAGGAGCCTTCTCCAGGGCCTGGTCACTTTTGCAGTGAGGGGTCATGGTTTGAGGAACAGGAATTTTTCTGAATACATGGCAGCAAAGCCATTTATGGGGCCACATCCTGGCAGAGCTGCACAAACAGGTGCTGCAGAAGGAAGCAGCAGCAGTGGCTGAGATGCTGGAGGAATGGAGCCAGCAAAAGGGAAAATCTGGACTGGATTCCAGCTGGAGTGCAGAATGGAGTCGGCAAAGGGGGAAACCCGGACCAGATTTCAGGCAGAGTCCAGAATGGAGCTGGCAAGAGGGGAACCTGGAGCGAATTTGTGCCAGAGTCTGGAATTGAGTTGGCAAAAGAGAAAACCCAGGCTGGATTTCTCCCACAGTCTGGAATGGAGTTGGAAAAAGGGAAAACCTGGACGATACCGCTTAACCTTTCTGTTCATTTTAACCCTTCCCAAACCACACCATCTGCAAGCAAAGCCAGATGCAGAGCTGCAGCAGACTGGGACCTGTCGTGGGCAAAGGAAGTGGCCACACAGCAAGGTGAGAATCTGCCACAGCAGGGAGGATGGCAAAAACAGCCTCGGGAATTGCTAAATTCAGTGGGTTTAGTGGCCATGGGGTTGGACTTAATGGTCTTGGAGATCTTTCTGAGATTGAATGATTCTAGGACCCTCTTTGTTCATAGCCTTACAGGGAAAAAGCAGCACACAAACAAAAGCATTCATTTTAGTTTAAATAAAATTTTTAAAAAGAAAAAAATGTTATTTTACCTCGTAGTCAATTGGGAAAGGGTCTCGGAATTTGTTGCTGGGTGTTGGGATTGGTGGGAACAGTTTACTCCAAACGTGGTTTCTGTAAGAAACAGCAGTGGAGGGATGAGAGAATTGTTGTTCCTGGGGGATGAGGGGCCCAAGCAGCAGCACGTGCTCAGCCCCAGGAGCAGCCAGCCCTGCCTGCAGCAGGGATAATTGTTGGTACCTCAACTGCTAAGTTCAACTTTCAAGTTTTTTATTATGTGATAATATACACTTTTATTTAAATTATGTACTTATAATTTTAGTTTCGTTATTTAATTTTGGAGGTTTTTTTCTATGGTTTTAGGTTAAACACAGTGGGTTTTGGGGCGTTAATGTTTGTTAGCACAAGTTTAAAATTCCTAGCAATTAGGGTTGGAACAGATAATGGTCCCCACTGGGGCTGGGCAGCTGGGCCACTCCTCACAGGACACCTCTGGGCCCTGGGACAGGCAGGTGACAGGAGGAGGTGGGGGAGGCTGTCCCCATCCAGTGCCAGGGCTTTTGGGGCTGTCTGGGCAGAAATGAACCGCTCTGATCTCTGTTCACACTGCTGCTCCTCCCAAGGGCTCTGCTGTCAGCTACCTCCTTTGGACAGCAGGACGAGCTGCCTCGTGCTCAGGCTTTGGTTTCTGGACATAAACTGCCAGTGCCTCGTGGCAGGAGAGCAATCACAAATAATTGTGTGCCCAGGGAGCTGGGAGCAGGCAGGGGAGGGCACCAGGGACAGCTGACAGCAAATGGTTCTGCTCAGTGCTGTGATAACTCATCCTGCTCACACCCCTGAGACCCCCTCCCTGCCTGCCACTCCCTGGCCTGGCTGGGCTTGCAGCACAGGGATTTTTGTGACAGCAGAAGGAACGTTTCCTTGTGTTTAGTACATGCCAGAGCTCAGATCTCACATTCCAGGTGCTGAAACACTCTCGCTGTCTCCAGCCCTGGATAACACCATGTCCAAAAGGGGCAGGTTTCAATGGGAACTTGGCCTGAGTGAAGAAGGCTCAGCCCAGAATTGGTGTCCAGGGTCTGTTCTGGAGGAAAAAGAGATGTGTTCAGGCACCAAGGGCAGATCTGTTCCTCTTCCCCCTTTATTTTGTGACAATCCCCCTGGCTGATGTCTTCTTAGTTCAGTGCTTATGTTCTTAGGACTATTCTTCTTCCAGAAGCTTTCTGAGTTCTGTCAAATTTACCTTTATCCTATTACTATTCTCCTGGTGAGGAGGAATAATATTTTCTGTCTATCAGCTTGGAGCTAAACCCTCCTGGCTGAGCTGCTGCTGCCTTGAAGGTGACATTGATGCTTCATTAATTATCAGGGGAAGGGAAGGGCCACAGCACTGCTCACCCCACAGACACGAGCTGTGGGATGTCTCCCTCTGCTGCAGGGGATGAGGCTTTGGGGGAGGGAATCCTACAGCCACAAATGGGAATGTGGGGAGGAAAAACAGGGTGTGAGGTGTTTTGGGGGAAACATTTGCTTTTTTGTGTTGAAATGCTGGACACAGCCACTGCTGGGTGCAAAGGAGCAGCCAGGCTGTTTGCTCCCCACCACTGGGGTGGGACAGGAAAGTGGCTGCTGCTGGAGCTCAGGAGTGGGGCAGGCTGAGTGCCAATGTTGTTATTGCAGCACCTGGCATCACCTCCATCACCTCCACTCCTCCCAGCTCTCCTCCTAAGGGTCAGGCCATTGTGCCCTTACCGGGCCAGCTCCTACACCTCACCAGCTCTCACAAACTTCTCAAAAGGCCACAGCATTCCACCTGCAGCTCCTTTCAGCTCTGATTTATGCCACTGCTGGGCAAAGTACCCAACAAGAGTTGGTTCTCTTTGGAATTGGTGTGTTCCTTGTTGTGCTGTTTGCCAAGAAAAGATTTTGATGGAGCCATGTCAAAATTATTTATTGAGGCAGCAAAAAGCATAAATTACATGTCACTTCTGGAAGGGGAGCACTTAAGGAAGGTGCACAAATGCCCATGAGAAATGAGGCAGAAGTGTGTCCATGGGGGTTGCTTTGCCCCTCAGGTCTTGGCAGGGAGGAGTTGCTGGGGTGGTGCCCTCAGAATGGTTCTGTTCTTTTTTGGAGGTTACTGAAAAGTCAGAGTTATGTGGTTAAAGATCTTGTCACAAAAAGCATCCCAGGTATCTTTGTCTAACCAGGTTAAGGCACAGCCTTTTTCCATTGTCACTGCTTGGACCTTCAGGCCTTGGACACACCCCATGGGACCCTTATGTGCCTTAAACCAGCATTTTGGGGTCTGGGTTTTGTGCTGTGTCTGCCTTTCTGAAATTTCCATTCTTCCCACAGGCTGTGACATGGAAAGGCTGGAGGTAAACAAAGAGAAACAAGCAGGAGAACAAGCTCTCCGTGCTCTGTGATGAGATTGAGGAAGTATTTGTTTTAACTCTGTGTCAAGAGTGCCTCCCCTGAGATTCCCCCTGGAGTTTTTCTCAAGCTGGCTGGTGGCTGCTGGGGGATGCAGAAGAGGGGGGTACCTGGATGACCACACTGACTTTGGGGTGTGGAGGGCACTGAGAGCAAGTTACTGACACCATCCTCCTGTGGGCTCACCTCCAGGAGAAAATGTTATTCCTAGGGAAGTATGGAAGCTGCTCGCTCCTATAGGCAGAGAGCAAACCAGGAGAACATTCAATTGTGGTTTTTATCAAGACTCTAACCCCATCAGCCTCTGCAAGTGAGTGAAGGGAAAAGCCTGCCCAAACTGTCCCAGAGGGCCCCTTTGCCTTGCAGCACTCCTCCCAAATGGTGGGGCTTTAACCCTGATGCCTGCAAGTACACAGAAAAATTTATGGAGCTCTTTGCTGTAATGAAATTCCTTATAATGGCTGCGAATCGCACGAAATTTGAAACGATTCCGTGGCTTGAATCGCAGAGTGCACTTCATGAATTTTCAAGAGCAGTAAAAACAGAGAGTACTAATGAAACTGTGATCTAGGAAACCTGCTCGATTTTTCTTTTTTTAATATCTGCAGGTACAACCCTGTGTTTCATCTTCTTACATTTTCCCATCCTCCCAGGGCAGGCTGGGGATTGGAGAAGGAGAAGGAGCAGCAAGGAAGGGTGGAATAAGGTGAGCAGCTCCATGAAATTCAGACTAGCAGGGAGGTAAAATTTTCATCATGTTGGCAAAGAGAGAAATAATGAGCCTTTGGGTGTCAGGGAATTTTATACTGGAGAGAAACTCCTGGGAGAACCAAGGTAGCAGCAAGCAGCTGAACCTGGAAAAGCTCCCTGAAATTTGGATTAAAATCATACAATGCATTAGTACAGCATCTCCAGGTTGAGTAGAATTGTACCCTGGATTTATTTCTCCCCCTGTGTGTGTTGCAGGATCTCCAAAAGGGGTAAATGCAATATTCAAATGCTGTCAGAACTCCTCAGAAAACATGGAGCAGTGTGACTGCTGCTAACTGGTGTTGGTTCTGCTGTCCCAAAGAGAGAGACGAGAGCTGAGACAATGCTGGAGCAGGGGAGAACCTCCAGCTCCAGCTCAATCCATAACAGAACCATGTAAGTAAGACAAATCTGGGGATTTTCAGTGAGACATCAAGGCTGCATAGCTGGGGACAAGCGTGTGACACAGGAATAAATTCCCTGTGCTGTTTCTGGCAGAACCCTCCTGAGCAGAGCCGTGCTCATTCAGCTGCCCTGAGAACAGCTCCCCCAGGCAGAGTTAATCTCAGTTATCCTCTTGGAGCATCCTGTACACCTTTATTGGATAAAGGAAACACAGCATGCAGAGGAAAACAGCCAAGAATACATCAGGATGTGCAATAAATAAAAAGGCATTAAAGAAATTAATAAGGAATTAGCACTTCCATTAAGGGGAGATGTGTTTATTGCGGATTGGTAATTGCTGCTTGCTGTGTGTTTCAGGGAGAAACTTCTAATTACATGGAGCCTTTAATTCATCACTTATGGTTTGACTGTCACAGACACAAATCCAAAGTGTAGCTGTGCTTCCTCACTGTGCATTTGGGGAGTTTTGGCCTTTGCTATACAGCATCCAGAGCCAGAGTATAATGAAAAATAAATTCCATATTTCAAATACTCAAAGCAAACACCAGAGGTCTGGATATTTTGGCCATGAGGGATGCTCTGAGCAGCTCTGACCAGGCATAAATGAAGATTTCTGGGGAAATCACTGACCCAGTCAGGTGCATTTAATGAAGAAATGAGAGAAGGACAAACAAATTTTAACAAATTATAACAAATTCACCTCACTCAATATATGGGTTTGTTGTATAAGATTAAATTGAACAACTCTCTTACCCCACCAATTTTGCTGAATGTTATTGCTGATAATTAGTGAGGCTGATTATTTTTGCTTTGTGTATTTAGGCAAGCTCAGCTTTTCTTCAGAATTGGGCAAAGCTTGTGACATCCCCCCACACTTGTTGAATACCCTGTCCTTGGTTATATAGTAATTAAAAAAAAAATGCTAATACTTACATTTGGCATATTATAGCAACAAGCAGCAATGTGCAGGACGTGGACACACAGAGCAGGGTGAGAATCCAGGCTATGGAATTCTCTGGTTTATTTTGCCCTGAATTTCAAGGGAAAAAAAAAAAAAAAATGTATTATTTTAGTACAGATTACTTGAAACATGTTTAGAATTTAAATATTGTAAATATTTCATTAGCTGTTTAATGTGGTTGTATCCAGGTCACAAATTAACATGCAGATTTTGAAGACTTGATACCTAGAATAAGAAATCAATTTTAGAGACTCCATGGCACTGAATTTTTGATTTCAACAACAATTTTCTTTTCTTTTGATATAAAGGAGAGAATAAGTGGCTGAGAAAGTGGCAGGAACCTGTATTGTGCCAATGAACTGCAACAAGCCCCTAAAAACTCCTTTCCATGAGGAAAAACTGCATGAAGTGGTCCTGTCCTTGGATATTGTTGAGATTTAAATAAATTTTTAGGGAAGAGCAATTTTGTTCTGCCGTCAGAGTGGATTTTCCATGTTTGCTGTGTGAGCCAGGTGGAGAGGTCAAGGGGATGTGTTGGAGAAAGGAGGCAAAACACTGAAAATGTGAATTCATGGTACAAGAGGGGAAATGTAGTAAACAGGAGAGCATAACAGAGTATTTTTTAAGTAAAAACAAGGAAGTTGAGAAACTCCAAAGATAAGGGCAAAGGAGGATGTCTAAGAACAAACAGTTGATAACGTGCAGTGATAAAGGAACTGTTATTTCCACAACAACTTGGTCAGCAAGCAGGAAATACAAACCAGCCTGGGGCAAATGATCAGGCTCCAAAGATGCTAAAATCATGTTCTTTTTTTTCTCCCAGCATTTAAGGGCTGAGATAGTTTCGGTAAATTAAATTCAATGCCCTGTTTTCCTGTTTCCTATTAGAATTTTGTGATGTTGGGCATTTGCTCCCCAGCAGTGGAAATGCTAAAAGAATGCTCTTTTTTTCCCTCAGCATTGAAGGGGTGAGATAATTTCAGTGAATCAATGGCCTCTCATATTTATCTCCAGCATGAACATCACAATGAGGGTAGAGAAAAACCTGAAAACACTGCAGAGATGCAAGAAAAGGCCTTGAGTTTAAAGCAATCTGTGGAAATATTCACAAAGCATTGCCTAAAACCAATCCTCTTGCAAGTAGTTTATTTTTAATGGAACTGATTTAAATCTTGGCTTTAACAAGTCAGGTTTTTCCTTCAAATCCCTGTTTTCCTGTTTGAATTCTGGGGTGTTGCACAGGCTCCTGATCAGGCAGCACTGGCTCCCCAGCAATGGAATAATGGGAATTCTCACCAACATAGATGGTTTCACTCCAGTCACTCCAGAATCCTGAGGCACGGCAGAGGTGGTTGTGCTTGGCCCTGATCCTGATGGAATATCTGCTGCTGGCATCGACCCGCAGCCGGAAACTGTTGGAGGAGATCTTCAGGATCTGTCAGGAACGCAATTGGTGCTCTCAGAGATTAATTAACACTCAACCATTCAAAAAACAAATTCACACCGTGTTTATCTTTTTTATTGTTTTTATTAACTGCGAGCTGCTGGCCTTGCTTTGGAGGTAAGAGCCCCATTTTTATAGGGGCAACTTGTCCTAACACACCAATATTCCAGGGAAAATTCCTGGGAAATGCCTCATTTCTCCATTTTTCCTGCAGATTCTCAGTGCAGCATTTTCAAGATGGTAAAACCTGTTCTGAGCCCAGATGCATTAGCTGAATAAATCCAATTTTGTCCTGCTTTCCCAAGTTCCTTGGGGATGGTTTGTTGCAGATTGAAAAGGCATTGAGGAAAAGAGGAAGGCAAATTCCAGCTGGAGGGGACAGGAATGTTGGGTAATCTTGGATGCTGGAGGAGCAATTACCTGCTTGTTACCTGACTTCAGGTTGATGAGATAAAATTCATATTCAAAACATTCCTCGTGGAAAGGAGAAATTGGCTTCTCCCACATGGCCAGGAGGTCGTTTTGCTCCAGGGATATGCTGATATTTCTGGGAATATTCACTTTCTCTGCAAAAAGAAAACCATACAGGTGAGTTATTTATAGAGACAAGTTTAAATACTAAAAACTTGGAGCATTTTATAACCTGATAGTGTTTCAAAGGAGGACCTATAATTATTGAATTTATTTCCCTTTTTGGATTGAAATGATAAGGATTTAGGAGGAATAACTGCATTGCTGGTAATAGTTATAAGAAAATAGTTTGGAAAATCCACTTAAAAGTTTTGGAAAATCAGGTTACTGGAGAAAGAGGAATTTATTAAATTAATTTCCATAAAAGTATTAAATTAATGATGGAATAGTTAGAAAAATTTCATTTCTAGAAAATAGAAAATGCACATGTAGCCAGGAAAATTATTCAAAAATGCAAAAAATTCCAAGGAATTCAGCTGCTGTTATGGAGATGATTTCTAAGAAGAAAATCTGTGGTTTTTTTCTCTTAGTGAAGTCATGAAAAAGAGAACTGTTACCTGTTTAAAAAAAGAAAAATGTATGGAACTAGTGCGGGAAAGTAAATTATTTGTGTAGATGAAAAATGACAGATAATCATCATACTCCCTTTTATTCCAGACTAATGCCTTCCTTTACAGGACAGGGTTAACTTGAGCACCACGTGTCTTACTCCTTTTAAAGGAAGGCTGCAAAATTAAGGGTAATAAAAACAGCATTTTAAAGTATATTGGCTAAATCAACCGAAAATTAATATTGGAAATTATGCTTTGGCTAACAAACAGAATAACTAATTGCCTTTACTAGCTTTTAGTTTTGCCATTCTATAATTTCAAATAGATGATTAAAATCAAATTTAGCTAAAACAATCCAGTTATTTCTTCCAATTCTCTTAAGATGACTATACAAAATCAGCACATCCTTTCACCTGCATCAAGAACCACTCAATCCAACAGAACTTCCTCACATTTTGACAATCCTGCCAGATATTTTTGATATTTTTTAAATATCCTACTCACCGATGGCATTTTGGTTAAATAACTGCTGAAAAGGCTTGATTGCAGCATGTTTGCTAGAGCCATTAATGTGAATGACAATGAGCTTGTCAATCTCACCAGGTTTAATCTGAGTACTTGAAAATCTGCACTCAGTATTCCTGCTCCTCTTGTCCTTGGTGTAAGTGGGACATTCCTCTGTGTGTGTCTCATACCTAAATTAAAATGCTGGTGAGACAAGTGCTCTTAAAGAAATTCACTGCTGGCTGGAGAAGCAGCAAACACCAACCTGTAGAACAGGAAGTATTTGGTGTCTTCTGGAGCCCCTTGGCCAGGGAGCCAAGTGCAATGGAGAGGGACATTGCCAGAGATGGTGACATGGGTGACACAGGACAGGTTGGTGACAGAGGTCCCTGCGGCGCCTGGAGAGCCAAGGGGTTACAGAGCAGAAAGAAAACCTCACTGCAAAAATCATAACAAGTTCCTGTTGCTAAAGCACTTTGATTCCAGTTTGAGCCATTGTTAGCTGTCTCTGTTGCATCCGATTCTCCTCCTTTTTAATTCCACTTTGGGCCACTGTAGCTGTGTCTGTTGCATCTCATTTTCTCCCTTTTTGATTCCAGTTTGGGCCATTGTAGCTGTGTCTGTTGCATCCAATTCTCCTCCTCATCACACAGCTCCGTGGCTTGGGAAGGATGCAGATTCCCAAGCAGTGAGTAAAGCCGTGCCACACAGAACAGTGCATTTCATGTGGAACAAGGCAACAATATCCTAGGTGCACCATGCTGGGTTAACTCAGCCTTAGCAAGGCGTTGTTAGAAAGTTTTATAGGTGTTGTTGACATTTTGCACCTCCAGAGTGTACTCCGAGCTCTAGTGCAGTACGGGACTAAATCCTTTTGTAGCAGCTAGAGCGGAAAACGCTGTATTTTTATTTTAAAGAACTAAACCTGTCACCTTTTAATGTTTAGCCCACAGATTGGGGCAGAACACAAACCCCAGGCCTTCCCTGGGTTTTCTTACCTGGCAGAGGTGGGAGGTTTCCCTCCACCCAGTCACTGCTCATCTGGAGGTCCTCCTGGAGGAGCAAGGTGCGCACGCGGGCGGAGAAGCCGTTGTGAAGCGCAGCTGTTCGCACGCTGTGAGTCCTCCTGGTGTCATACTTGAAATAGAAAATATCAAATAACCACAGGGGATGGGAGGTAAAATAAGGGACCTGCAAAGACTGAGCCACACGTTGGGGTGAGTTGAATGGGGAGCCAGTATTTAAAGCCAGGATCCATCTCCCCTCGAGATGAAAACTGCAATTTCCACGGCTCGTCCCAGCAGAGCCGTGTCCACAAGGATGGCTGACAGGTGTCATACTTGAAATAGAAAATGCCAAATAACCACAGGGCATGGGAGGCAAAATAAGGGACCTGCAAAGACTGAGCCACACGTTGGGGTGAGTTGAATGGGGAGCCAGTATTTAAAGCCAGGATCCATCTCCCCTCGAGACGAAAACTGCAATTTCCACGGCTCGTCCCAGCAGAGCCGTGTCCACAAGGATGGCTGATAGGTGTCATACTTGAAATAGAAAATGCCAAATAACCACAGGGGATGGGAGGTAAAATAAGGGACCTGCAAAGACTGAGCCACACGTTGGGGTGAGTTGAATGGGGAGCCAGTATTTAAAGCCAGGATCCATCTCCCCTCGAGACGAAAACTGCAATTTCCACGGCTCGTCCCAGCAGAGCCGTGTCCACAAGGATGGCTGACAGGTGTCATACTTGAAATAGAAAATGCCAAATAACCACAGGGCATGGGAGGCAAAATAAGGGACCTGCAAAGACTGAGCCACACGTTGGGGTGAGTTGAATGGGGAGCCAGTATTTAAAGCCAGGATCCATCTCCCCTCGAGACGAAAACTGCAATTTCCACGGCTCGTCCCAGCAGAGCTGTGTCCACAAGGATGGCTGACAGGTGTCATACTTGAAATAGAAAATGCCAAATAACCACAGGGGATGGGAGGTAAAATAAGGGACCTGCAAAGACTGAGCCACACGTTGGGGTGAGTTCAGAGAGTTGAATGGGGAGCCAGTACTTAAAGGCAGGACCCATCTCCCCTCAAGGTGAAAACTGCAATGCCCACAGCTCATCCCAGCAGAGCTGTGTCCACAAGGATGGCCGAGATGGAATCTCTGCAGTTCCCAAAGAATGGGTTTAGATAAAGGAGAACAGCAGGGATTTAGCCTTCTTAGGATCCTTGATTTATTTATTTCTCTTACCTCTTCTGGCTCAGGGCTCAGGATTTTCACATCGTATCGGATGGTGGAGTTGTTTTGTTCCTGAGCAGGGTTTGGCTCCCAGTGTAACAGCACTTGTGCTAATGCAGAGACTGTGAGGGTGAAGTTAACAGGTGGCAAAACCTGAACTGGAAAAGAGAAAACAGAAATATCCATCAGTGTCCAATCCAGTGAATTGTTTAGAGCAATACCTCTTTGCAAGCAGTGAGCAATACAAGCAAATAATTTCATCTCAATATTATATTCTCTCAATAGCTCCTTGTAAAATATTTCTAATATTTGACCAAAAAGAAAAACTTTAAATAACCAAAATCCCATCAAATAAGAATTTATTAAAACTTAGCTTGAAAAATGAAATTTTTACAACAGTTTCGACTTGAAAATTACTGTGATATATTACATTTGGCTTGTTAATTAGGTTCAGAGTTTTCATCTTGGTCCTCATTGTCACAGAGACAAGAAACGGGGCTGATGGAGTGATCAACTGCATGAACATTTCTCACCCACATCAGCTTGCTGGAGAGAGCAATGTGGGGGGCTTTCAAAGAGAAGGCTGACAGCCACAAGACGTTGCATGTGAGAGTAGAACCAAAATGATGAACAGAGGAATTAAGCACAAATGGAAGAAAACACAGAAGGATGGGAAGGATAATTTAAAATGACAGGGCAAGAAGGATTCCTGGAGCTTTCTTGGAAATGAGGAGGATCTCATGCTGGGGGAAATGTTAGCATATAAATAGCAGGGCAGTGAAATAATCAATCTGCTCCCCTCCAGCTCTTCAGAGCCTGCTCTCCCTTATTTGCCAAACCCCAGGCAGTTGAGGGCCATCAGGTTGGATGTGACTCTGGGCAAGCTGGGACAGTGGAAGGTGTCCCTGCCCACGGCAGGGGGTGGAACTGGATGGGCTTTAATGTCCCTTCCAACCCAGACCACTCTGTGATTCCATGATCAGCCCCCACTTCTCCTCTCCTGTGATTCCAGCCTTTGATGCCCAGGAGTTCACATTGCAGTAGGAAAACTGCCCTAAAAAGGCTCAGAAAACCCCAACACAAGTTGTTCCCCATGACTGGAGATTCTCTCCTCCCATCAGCACACCAGGCACCAGCTGGGAACAATGTGGGACAGGGCACAGTCCCAGGAAGCAGGACAGCAATGGTCACCCCTGCTCCTGGGCCCATGGCACACCAGGGACTGCTTTGTCCACGTGTGGAACAGTGCCCAGCACAAAGAGGGACCTTGGGCACTCACCAGGGCACTGCCCTGAGGAAGCTCCTCACCTCCTGCACCTTGAGGTGTGTTTGTTGTCCAGAGGAGGAGCAGGAAAACTGATGTCCCACTGGCCATCATCTTTGGGTGATGGATGGGCACAGCCAGGCATCAGCACACCAGCCTTGGCACCATTTCACAGGAGCTAAAAATGAACACAAGCCAAGGGTTAAACACCCAACCCATGGATCACGATCTATCCCCATGATCAAAGCAGTGAAACTGCTGCCTTGCAGGGATAGACTCTTCTTTTCTTGCAGGAAAATGCTTCTTGTGAGACCTGAATTTAATATAGGTACGCAGAGCACATTTCATCTTGCTCCTTTTGCCAGCCCTCTCTGAAAAGCTGCTGCTTTCAAACCTTCATTTGTTTGAAAGGGCATCCATGGAATTAGAGCATTTCTCCGTGGAAGGTGAGTCAGGTTCGTGTAGACTGGCTTTGGGGAGAGTCCCATTCCCTCCAAGAACAGAAATAACCATATTTTAGCTCCCACTCTATATGAAATAGCTGCTTACTGGGATTTACTGTCTAGTTACTCCTCCAATAAAGCTTTCTAAAGACACAGTCACTGCTCACCTCAAGGCTAATTCTCCACTGTTAATTATTGGGTGTAAGAGAAACTGCTTTGTTCCTTTGTTCATTTCTGATTTCAATGAACAACAATTTTTAATGCTTAAATCCAGCATTTTCCAATGGATTGTTTCATTAATTACTGGGAGGAAAAAAAAAAAACCAACCAAAAAAACCCCCAAAACTCTGTGTAATCATTCATGTATAACCTAATATAAAAATGGGCATTCAGAACAGCAGCTTTCCAAAATGTTCTTACTGAAGAGAAATGCACCCCCCCCCAGCCCAATCTCAGCACCTCCCTGGGGCACTACAGCAATTGCTCACATGGAAAACATAATATTTTCCAATGGTAATGAGCAGGAATAACCCAGGGACTGGAAGCACTCCCACTGATCACAGTTGGAATAATTCTGCTGTACAGTAACTATTTTTCAGAACGCAGTCTGAGTGCTGAGTTCATTAAAATGACACATCATCTACAGTAGAGTGTGTTTTTAATGTCCAAGTCCCCTCATTATCATATTCACATTTTGTGCCTCTCTGCTTTCCTGACAGCCCAAATGTGCACATGGCCAGCTGAAACTCAGGAGTTTGCTAATGGATTATTCCTGGGGAGCCAGGGTTTGATTTTGTGTACACTGGGTTATGGAATGACATCTTGGCCAGGCGTTTTGGTTTTCCCAAAAATGTAGCAAGTCACAGACAATGGACAAATATTCTTTACAGCACACATTTATGCCTGCACAAATTACTGTCATCAGGCTTTCTTTGCTGCTTCCTTTAATTTACCTGATGAGACTAGTAAATACTCTAATACTTTTTTCTCCATTTAGAAGTAAAAATTCATTATGCTCACATCCTTGAAAATAAAGAAAACAACTTTAGGAAAGAAGCTTCAATAGTTTCATTGCTGAGAGCATTCACTCTTTTTTTTTTTTCCTAAAAAACCAGCAATAACTTCAGTACCTTATTTTTAAAAAATCTTTTAAAAGCCTCATGTTTTGCAAGTGCTTAGCATTCACATCTACTTGAATAATGTCTGTGTGTTGGTTTCAGGTATTATCATAACTACAACAGCTGACTCTCCCTTGTGTTATTTAAAGTGGGTTTGGCTACCTGTGGATATTTTTTAAATTCGTCCATAAAAAGTTAAGGATTCTGATTTTCTTTTCCCTATACTTTCAAAAAGATCCTAAAGATTTTTTTTTTCCTAAAAGTATTTGCATGTATTAGATCTTACATTTTCTGTGCAGCACGTTACTGAACTGAAACTGGATATAAA
Source organism: Onychostruthus taczanowskii (assembly GCF_017590055.1). Lineage (NCBI taxonomy): Eukaryota > Metazoa > Chordata > Aves > Passeriformes > Passeridae > Onychostruthus > Onychostruthus taczanowskii. Next base: position 1,776,830 of record NW_024506993.1, on the reverse strand, counting down.
ATGTTACTGTATTTCAGATGAGTCCTAAATTATTATCCTGTTCTTTTCAGTTTATTTGTTCTTGCTTTGTTTTCCAAAATGCTATTTGTCTTTTTCTTGCTGCCAGACTAAGATTGAAAGCCCAGCTTTTGGAAGGTGAATTTCTGCAGCTGTGTAAGACCACAGCCCCTGAGAACAAACTGCAGTCTGTGGTACCCTGATTCAAGGGAGAAATTGCTGAAAAGAGAATCAAAATAAGTGTATGCAAGTAAAGATTGTAACTAGAAGTCTACAGGAGGGTTGTGCTCCTCACAAAAATGGATACGGTAAGTTTTCAGGACAAAGTTTTGATTATGTTTTGGTTATATAAGTAATAAGCAGAGGGTAAAGGGGATATTCCCTTTGTGCAAGGAACATACTCCTTTTAGAAGGACAGTAGAAATCCAAAGCACAAAAAACAGCCTCCTAAAAGTAATGATTTTCTCCCTTAACACATGATCTGTCCCTATGCCTCACAAGCAACAAAGAAGCAGCAGATTCCAGGTGCTTTTCCCAGTGCAAACTGACTTTAAAAAGCAGGACCTTTGCAGTTCAGAAGCACGCACAAGGCAGAGCCAAAGCTCACCAGACACCCCGGGAGGTTACCTGGGCATCTCAGAGTCCTGTCAAGAGTTGGGTCTGTCTGTTCCCCGTCCCCTGGGTGCTCTCCCTGTGGGTTTCTTTTGTAACTGCTGCCTTCCAAGTCCCAGCAGGGCTGGTACCTCAGAGGAGATGGCAGAGGACAAGCGAGATAAGCACGCCTTGAAAAAGGGAACTGTGTTCATTAAAATGACACATCATCTACAGTAGAGTGTGTTTTTAATGTCCAAGTCCCCTCATTATCTATATTCACATTTTGTGCCTTCTGCTTCCATGGGGTGGAAGGCTCCATACAGGCACTGTCCAGCCCAGAAATGGGGTTATTTTATTTATTGAGCATTAATTATATGCAATGGTCTGAGTTCTCTGATGACTTTTCAAGAGCAGGAATGTGATGACTGACTGCAAAGAAATAACCTACAGCCACACTGCTGATATCCCAATGTGTTCTTCCCCTAGAAAATCAAAGCCAGACATTGCTGGGAAACTGTGCATGTTTTGTCCAGGTTTTTTTATGCCATCTTGTCCAAAGCTCTGGCCATACAGCCATGCAGAATTTTGGGAAGTTACCGGCACCAGAGCAAAACCAGCTTCCTAATATTGTGCTGAGAGCTTTGAGCTGAGATCCATAGGGTTGGATAACTTCTGCATTGCCCAGAGAAGCTGTGGATGCCCCATCCCTGGAAGCGTTCAGGGTTGGAGGAGCTCGTGGAAGGTGTCCCTGCCCATGGCAGGTGGTTGGAACAAGGTGATCTTTAAGGTTCCTTCCAGCCCAGCCCATTCCATGACTTTGTGATGGTATTGCAGGCTCACAAACAGGAGAGGGAACAGAATCCAGCCCAAGGGAAACCCTGCAGAAAGTGGGGCTGTATGTGATGGAGTTACAGGAAGGATGAGAAGAAGGCTAATGACTCACCTTCATTAACAACCTGGCATCCAAGTTATTAATGTGCAGGTGACACAAGCTTGGAGGGGCGAGTGCTTTGGGGCTCAGGACACAATTAAAGCTCCTGCCAAAATGGTGAAAATGGGTGTAATTCAATGTGGACAAGATCTCAACTGCATTTAGACATTGCCAAGTGCACATTAATAGCTGTAAATAATCAATTATCACTCATATCACTGATATCTGCTCCACAGAACAGGATGGGGTTTTGGGTCAGGAGGAATTCCCATCCTTGGGGTGATTTAAAGCTCTGTGGATGTGGCACTTTGGGACAGGGTTTGTTGGTGAGCCTGGCAGTGCTGAGGACCAGATGGACTTGATAATTTCAGAGGGCTTTTCTAAAATTATGACTTTGTAATTTCAATGATTCCAACATTTAAATGCTACCAAATTCCTTCTCACTGGGGCGAGAAGAAACTCATCAGTTCCATCCCAGTTATTTTGCCATTACCAAACTATGTCTTTTCCTCCCTGCTACAAGTCATTTTCCCATTGTAACTCTTTTTCTCTAACTGAGACAAAGCCACGGTAAATATTTTAGGTTTTTTATTGAGTGCTGTGTCCAGTTCTGTCCCCTCAGTTTGGGAAGGACGTTGAGGGGCTGGAGCTCATCCAGAGGAGACAACGAGGCTGGAGAGGGGCTGGGAACACAAACCCTGAGAGGAACCCCTGAGGGAGCTGGGGGTGCTCCCCTGGAGAAAAGGAGACTCAGGGGTGACCTTATCACTCTGCACAGCTCTGAAAGGTGCCTGTGCTCAGCTGGGCTGGGCTCTGTCTGCAGGCACTGACACAACCAGAGCACACAGCCTCCAGCTGTGCCATGGGAAATTCAGGTTGGATATCAGGAAAAGGGTTTTTTCAGAAAGGGTGATAAAGCTCTGGAATGGCTGCCCGGGGAGGTGTTTAACAAGCCTGGATGGGCACTGGGGGCCGGGGTTTAGCTGAGGTGCTGGGGCTGGGTTGGACTCGATGACCTTGACGCTTTCTTCCAACTCAGTGCTTCTGTGATTCCGTGAGGTTTTTACGAATCTCTCCCGGCTGAGCGCAGGCGGGGCGGTCCCGCTGAGGGAGCGAGGGCGGAGCGGGGCCCGGCCCGGCCCCGGGGCGGTGCCGATCCCCGGCGGTGCCGCCTCACCGAGCCCGGCCCCGGGGCGGTGCCGCTCCCCGATCCGGCGCCGCTCTGAGCTCATCGGCCGGCGCCGCCGATGCGGGAGCTGGGCCCCGGTGAGTGAGCGAGCGAGAGGCGGCCGTGGCCGCGGATGTGGGCTGAGCTCTGGCTTGTGCCCCGCAGGGCCGGGCTGCGGCTGCTGCGGCGGCGGCACGGCGGGAGCGGCACCGGCGCCATGAGGCTGCAGGCGCCGCAGTTCCAGGCGCTCTTCACGCCGGGGCTGCGCAGCGTGGCCGGTGAGTGCGGGGAGGAGGCCCCGAAAATGTCCCTGAGCGCAGCCCCGGGGTGCTTCGGGTTGGGAGGGACCTCAAAGCCCCTCCAGTGCCACCCGTGCCATGGCAGGGTCACCTCCCACTGTCCCAGGTGCTCCAGCCCCAGTGTCCAACCTGGCCTTGGGCACTGCCAGGGATCCAGGGGCAGCCACAGCTGCTCTGGGAATTCCGTCCCAGCCCCTCCCCATCCTCCCGGGGAAACCTCACTCCTGGACCTACCCTCCTCACCTTAGTGCCCTTCCCCCTTGCCCTGCCGCTCCATGCCCTGGTAAAAAGAGCATTTTTCTGCTCCCAGGGCCTTCTCCAGGCTGAACACCCTCAGCCAGTCTCCAGGGACAGGACAGAGCTCGTGTTTCCCTTTGTAGGCCGATTCCACGGTGCTCTGTTATTCCTAGAGAAATTTAGGCTCATGGCTCACTGTTCTCTGCTGTAAATAATCTGAATTCTTTTCCCTTGTCAGCCCCTGACTGTTCAAAATGATCCCCAGCCCCAGGACCAATTAGAGACCTGCCAATAGTTAAGTTTTAAAAAAAAAATTAAGAAAAATAAATCAGAATGACAGGGAACATACCTGTGGGTGCTCAGCAGTGCCACAAATTGGTGCATTTTGCATGAAGCTGTGAGTTATTTGCTGCTTTCTGCATATTTGAGTGTTTATTCCTACATCTATGATCTTAGTTCAGTGAGAAGGCAGGTTCTGGCTGATTGTGCCGTGGGTTTATTGCTGTTTGGTTTTCCTTCCCTTCCCAGAACTGTTTGAGAAGAAGAACTATGAGCTGAGGATAGCAGGAGGGGCTGTGAGGGATTTGCTGAGCGGAGTGACACCACAAGACATCGATTTTGCCACCACAGCCACACCAGCAGAGATGAAGGAAATGTTCACAGCAGCTGGGGTCCGTCTGATCAATAACAAAGGAGAAAAACACGGAACCATCACTGCCAGGGTTGGTTTGGATCTTTTCTACCAGTCTGTGGATGTCCAGTAGAAAATTTGCTCCTTATTTGTTAAATAAGACCCTGCTTTAAAGCCTGGAGTGATTTTTTTCGGATGTCCAGTAGAAAATTTGCTCCTTATTTGTTAAAGTATCACAGCAAGAGTTTAAATGAGACCCTGCTTTAAAGCTTGGAGTGATTTTTTTTTGATTATTCATTGTAGAATTCAAGTAATTATCATATTTTAATGCAAGTAACCCGTTCATGCTGCTGTGTCATCACCAGAAAAAATAATGTTGGCTGCTCACGCATGATCCTAATGTTTCCTGCTCCTGATTTCCTCTACCTTGCTCTTAGTCCATCTCCTGCAGGAAGATTTCTGCATGCTGTGTAGAAAATAAACAATGTCAAGCTTGTTTTCAGAAGTTCCTGTTTCTCAGCTCTGTATGAAAACCCTGCACACTTTGCTGTGCACGTGTCCACGCGCTGGACACAAGCACAAGGCTAAAAAAATGAGCAGCTTTTACATTTAATTTCATTTTATGTCATGGCAAGTCGAGGCTGTGCTGAAGTAACGCTGTCTGTGGGATTTGCAGCTCCATGAACAGAATTTTGAGATCACCACTCTGCGAATAGACGTCGTCACCGACGGGCGGCACGCGGAGGTGGAGTTCACCACGGACTGGCACAAGGATGCTGAGAGGAGGGACCTCACTGTCAACTCCATGTTTTTAGGTAGATTTAAAAAACACTTACGTGGGAGAAGCAGTGGATTTGAGTTTTGTCACTGAGTTCTGTCTCTGTGTCAAAAGTCTGCACAAATAAATTAGATGATCTGGCAGACCAGGTCAAACCACACAACTTCTCGTTTCCAAGTGAGGGTGGTTCATTGTGCCAGCCACATTTGTAAATTGATATTCTGGTTTTTCGTTGTTTTCTAGGTTTGGATGGGACACTCTATGATTTCTTTAATGGCTATGAAGACTTGAAAAACAAGAAAATCAGATTTGTGGGGAAGGCAGCTGAGAGAATACAAGAAGATTATTTAAGAATCCTGAGATACTTCAGGTAAGTGGTTTTGCCTTTCCTTGATAAATAAACTGTATAAAGTTTCAAAAACATGCAAAAATATACCAGTGATGTAAAAAGAGTTGTAATTGTCATATTTCCTTTCCAACCTAAATGATTTTATGAATATAAGTGGAATAAGTTGTATAATTGTAAAAATTATTTTTAATTGTTTTTTATTTTGTTTTAATTGCTTTTAATTATTCTTACAGTTGTAAGAACAATTGTAAGTGTTCTAAACTAACATCCAGGGGTTTTATTTGGCAGATTTTATGGAAGAATTGCAGAGAAACCTGGAGATCATGAACCTATTACACTGGAAGCAATTAAAGAAAATGCCAAAGGCTTGGCTGGAATATCAGGAGAACGGATTTGGGTGGAACTGAAAAAAATTCTTCTTGGAAACCATGTCAATCATTTGGTTCAGCTTATGTATGAGCTGGATATTGCCCAGTACATAGGTAAAGTGAAATGAAGTTTGATTTCCTGTTCCTGTATCTTACACAGAAGGAATTTTGTGCCAAATGAGATCAAACTTGGCTTTACACAGAAATCAGATTTTATTTCTATCCTGTGCTAACACCTACTTTTCTTGTTAACACTTCTTTGCACTTTTTGTGTGTTTTTAGGGCTACCACTTGATGGAAATTTAGAGGAATTTGCCAGAGTCAGTAAAAACATCCAAAATCTGTCTCCAAAACCCATGACTGTCCTGACGTCCTTGTTCAAGGGGAAGGATGATGTCACAAACCTGGACCTGAGGCTGAAAATCTCCAAGGAAGAAAAAAACCTTGGCCTTTTCTTGGTGAAGCACAGGCAGGAGTTAACCAAAGGCTCAGGGCCAGAACCACTTAGACCATACCAGGACTTCCTGATGGATGTGAGTGGAGTTCAGACTGCTCCATCTGGGGCTTCACAGGGAGCTGAATTCATTGTGAGACATTCCTCAGAAACAAACCTGCTGTGTTGTAGCAGTTCTGAGCACCCTGTGCTCTGGAATTGCTCTGGAGCAATTTTTGGACTGATTTAAAAGTCAGTCAGGGTGAAAAATGTCACATTCAGTTTCTTGTGACCTTACCTGGGACTGGCAGTTTGCTGTGCTGTCCTGCTGAAATAGGAAACAGGAGCTGGACCTCAAGGAGAATTTGGCTTTTTTTCTGTGAAATTCAGCTGTGAATTGTGAATGGAAAATCAGTGCAATTCCTGGTGTTCTTCCCAAGGCAATTTTTAGGTGATTTTGAGGCGAATTTTTTGCATGATTTTTGGGATTTTTATGGTGATTTTTTAGGTGATTTTGGGTGATTTTTGGCATGATTTTTGGGGTTTTTATGGTGATTTTTGGGAGTGATTTTGGGGATTTTTACAGTCATTTTGAGGCGATTTTTATGTGATTTTTGAGGCGAATTTTTAGGTGATTTGGGGGATTTTTGGGGTGATTTTTGGGATTTTTATGGTGATTTTTGGAGTGATTTTGGGTGATGTTCCTTAGGCAACCTGGGATTTCTTCCACAGCACAGTGAGGTCATTTCCAGCTGCATTCTGCTGATACTGAGGGCAAGGACCCATCCCCAGGGCCAGGCCTGTCTCCCTCAGGAAAGGTGATGGATAAGGGATCACAGCTATTACCTGGCATTCAGGGAGTCTCCAAGGATCTCCCAGAGCCCCCAAGACTCAGTTTTAACACCTGTGAGGCAGGAGAGAGCCTTGCTCCCATAGTCCCAGCTTGGCCAAGGTCTTACCTAACAAGGAGTAATGGGAATAGCACAATGCTGAGCACACTTGGAGCTGTTTCATACTGAAGCCTCTCTTTTTTCCTTTTTTCTCCTAGTCTAGGGAAGCTAACACCAACTCCAAGATCTTTGAGCTCCTGAAGTACCAAGGAGAGGAGCAGCTTTTGAAAGAAATGCAGGAATGGACTGTGCCCTCCTTCCCTGTCAGTGGGCACGATCTCAGGAAGATGGGGGTGTCCTCTGGGAAGGAGATTGGAACAGCACTGCAGCAGCTGAGGGATGAGTGGAAAAAGAGTGGGTACCACATGGATAAAGAGGAACTGCTGAGCTGCCTGAAGAAGCTGTAAAGTGAATAATAACAGAACTGTTTGTGCCCTGATCTGAGTGGAACTGAGCTCCCAGGAAACTGAGCCTCTCACAGCCAACTGGGCATTTGTCACATTTAACATTTCTGTTACTAATTCCTAACTTCTGCAAGGAGAGGTTTCATTTTGTAATAATGTGAAACACTGTTTGCCAAATCCCACCTTCTCAACCTCTCTTTGCTGTTAGTGATAAATATTTACTATTTTATCATGACTTAGGGCACGAGAGCTGACAGCAAGATTTTTTTCCTTCTGATTGTCTATATCAGAAAAAACCCAAATCCCCCCCAAAAAAAGGTTGTTTGCATCCTCTAGATAAAATCATGGAGGGGTTTTTATGTGCCTGGGAGAATGTGTGGAAATAATGGGCTCTACCTTAGCTCTTTTTGTACTTAAAGCTGGATAACAGATGAAAATACTCACTCCAGCAGTTCCCAACAGCCTTGCCATGGAAAACCAGGCTGTTTTCTAGGACTGTTTTTATTTTCCAGAATTAGTTTTAGGTTAAAAGGGTGATTTGGCTGAGTATCATGAATTTTCAGTAGTTTTTCAGTAACTTATCACTGAGTAAACTAAATCCACAGCAAGCTGGTGAAGGTTCTACATTGTATTTTCAACTTCAGGTGTGAGACAAACTGTTAATGTTAATTAACATGAACAAGGGGAGATCCAGCTCCTTGTCTTGGGGATTTGGGGATTGGGAGCAGAGCTATTCCTGGGCTTTATGAATGTCTTCCTATCCCTGGGGTTTTTGGTGTGCTGTTAAAAAGTCTCTTGGAGCAGCTCTTGTGTGTATAAATCTTATTGCAGGTTGAACTTTTCCTACACAACCATGGTAACAAATAAAATCCTTTGGATTTCACTTTCCTTGGATATCATTTTGCAACACTAGATGGCAACACTGGAGCAGTGCTGGAAAAAAATCAGCATTTTGGGCTTTCACACAGCTTCCCAGCTGCCTTTGATTTTCCTGGAATGTCTGGTTCTTCAAGTGAATTCTCCTGAAGGTGCCTGGGAATTTGTGGGAGCCAGCGAGGGAAGAGGGAAAGTGCTGTTTGTTTGTAAGGCAAATCTCACAAGAACAGGATGGTGCTTAATTTAATGAGGTGATTAAATTGAAGCCTCTTAATTTCTGGAACTACTGAAATCTTGGGAGGGAGTGACAAAACTCAGGGCTGTAGGGAGTCCTTTCAAGATTTCACCAAAGTGCAGCTTTAGGGCAATGGCTGTGGAGATGGAAAATATGAACACTTTTACCCAACATTGCTGTCAGGAGAGAGGATTTGAAAGGAGAAATCTTGAAATTTATGATCTTGGCATGGACCAAATGGATACTCTGGACAAAGTTTAGCAGGGAGGTCTTCCCATGAGTGCTGAGCTTCAGTTCCAGCTGTTTGCCAGCCCTGAGAGGGGCTGGGTGTGCCTAGCTCCAATCCTGCTCCCAGATTTAATCACTGGTTTATGGCTAAAGGATTTTCAGCTCCCAGGGAACCTTTGCACAACTTTGTCCCCCAGGATTAAGGATGACAACCCAAATCATGCATATGAACAGCAAGGAATGATTTATTTAAATTGATGCTGGGAATGATTAGCCTGAAAAGACACTAATCAGAATTATTTACTACACAGTATAGATGCTGTAGAGTGCACTATTAAATCAATCATTTCAAAGCCAGTTTAATTCTTAGTAAATAGAAACTGATGGGTTTATTGGAGATTATTTGGCCAAGCTGGTCACTAAAAGCAGGGGGAAGCCCATTTCCTCCATCCCTCACTGATAACACAGAGGATCCTGTTACAAAACAGCAAAACCAGATTATTCCACAAGCACCTTCATAACCGCCCTGCTTGGAATTCAGTGCAGGGAGCACCTGTGTTAAAGATCAGCCCCTCCTTGAGGTTTCCCATTGGTCTATTGAGCATTTCTGTTTATCTTCAAGAAACATTAACCCCTAGGAAAATCAAAGACATGAAATAAAAAAAATTAATGTATTTTAGGCAAGCAGTGCCAGCTTGAGATCTGGAAAAAGGCTGGGTTTAAATAAACTCTCCTTTTTACAGTATGAGCTATTTAAATAGCAAATGGGGAGAAAGGAGATGAAGTTTGATACACACATGGTCAAAGAAGTTCTCCAACAGATTATTTGACTAATTAAATGATACAGTGGTTTTAATTACCTGACAACCTCCCCTCTCTCCATGTTATTCCTTATCTTCTCTGCCACGGGCCAGTCGAGCCAGCACAGACTTGGAAATGAAACTTTCACTTTTTGCAGCCAAAAACTCATCATAAACTCAAATGTTTCCTTTTCCCACCCTGACAATCAGCAAAACCAAGTGAGTTTTGAAACAAATTGAATTTTATTCTTTGCAAATATTTGCAAGCCACAAGATTTGTCAGAAAAGTTGTCCCAAAAGGCAGAGAGAAGGAAGAGTTAAAGCAGAGACTGGGCTACCCCTGGAGCAGTTCACAGAGCAATTAAAGGTGACAAAGAGAGGAACAAATGAACTGCAACGCATCCAAAAAGAGCATTAATAAAAAACAAATGAGTATCTGAAATATTTTAAACCCAGTGTACAAGTGATTCTACCTATTTGTCAAAATGAACCTAAAATAAATGAAAACTTGCAAAGTTACAGGCTGTGATTGGGGTGTTGGTGATGCTGCAGTGGTGGCTTGCCAATGAGTGAGTGCTGTAAATCCTGTGATCCCTCAGTCTGACCACTGGGGTAATTAATTCCTGCAGGAAGTAACTCAGCCAATCAAGGGGGTAAATGTAAATATTCATCAAATCTGGTTTCCTTTGATTACCTCTCTGAGCAGTTGCTGTCTGTTTTTCCATAATGATGTTCCAAATTTTCCCCTAATTCCCACCAACAGTTTTCTCTCCAAAACAGAGAAAAGCATGGAAAATATGAAGCAGTGTAAGGAACCATCCCCAGCTCACACCCTGGAGTGCTGGATGCTCCCAGGAAGGACTGGATTCACCACCACAGGACTCAACCTGGGAACTGTCATGGACTCAGTATAGCAAACACAGATTTAGCACAAGGAACAGCATCATCAACAATGAAATGTAATTAGTGTTAATTTACTCCTGACTTACCTCGATTATGTTAGTTTACATTTGACTATACACACAAAACACCAAAAAAATGCTTATTCTGGATTCAAACACTGCCATTTTTAATTGAGAATCCAAAAGACTCAGCCAAAACCCCGAAGAACTGAACCTTTGGAAGTTCAGTGACAGCTGAGAAAATCCTTTTGAAATTGCCCTTGCCAGCCCCCAGTGAATGCTCACACCAAGGCAGCAGAAGGTGCTGGCAGCACCCTCCAACTTCCTGCCACCACCAAGCCCCACTGAGGGCCACAGGAGCAACAGACAGGAGGGACTTTGAGGGGAAAAAAAAAGAAAAATCCAAATATCCAGCCCAGATGTGTTGGGTGAGGGAAAGCCAGGCCTGGTTCCAGTGGATTCACAAACACAGAGCATGCAGTCTCCCTCTCACACCAGTGCCTGGCTTTCCAAGCTTACAATGAATCATTATCAACACCCAGAGTGTTTTCTGGATGAAAATAAGCCATCATCATCCTTTGTTTGCTCAGAGCCACATCCCAAATATTGCTTTTCACAGTTCACTGCCACGTCAGGGCACTGCACGTGGAACTGAGCACGGAATTAAAGGTGTCTAAGAAGAACAGAAGCAGCACAGAGGTAGAAAGTTTCAAAGAACTAAACCTGAGTTACACAATTAAACTCTACATACCTGGCATGACAAATACCCAGCAGCAATCCATGGTTTGGGGTGTTTTTCCAGCTGGAGGTACCACACTGCCATGGGAATCAGCTCCTGGTGTGCCAGGCTTGGCCTTGGCCCTCAGCTGAAGTGATCTGTCCTTGCTACACCTGCCTGGAGCCTGACAGAGAACAAGCAACCAGTGCCTCATGTCTTAGACTTGACTAATTTAACATCACTGTGAAGAAATAGAGAGTGAATGATATAAGCTTCACAAGAAAAATAAGTGTTTATGTGCACAAGCACTAAAAAAATCTCCATTGCCATCACCAAAGTGCATTCTGAGAGGAGAAAAAACAAACAATAAATCAAAACCTGCCCCAGATTGGCACCCAATTTGTGGAGCACAGACAAAATAAAGACCAAACTAAAAATGAAGAAACCTCCCCAGAAAAAAGCACTGCCTGTATTCCTATTTTATTTGGAAACTTTTGCTCTTTATAAGGTGATAATGTGAAATTTTACTTTATGATCTTAAATGTACAATAATAATGTAATAATTAAAAGAGATTTTTCCTTCCCTTTGTCACAAGAAGTACTATTTAAAAATCACCTCAGTGGGGTGCTACAGAGTCCGTCCCAAACCCCTGGACACCTCCACTGGTAAATTAACCAGGAATAATTTGGGGAAGTGATTGACAATGCTGTTTACCCTCTGTCCTGTGCACTTCCTATCAACAGTTTAAAATTTAAGACTTCTAAAGTCAAATGGACTAAACAGATGAGACAGCTTGTAAGGAACAGACACTTCCCCATGGGGTCCATCCTGGGAGGCAGCTGCAATTCCAGCTTCTGCACATTCCAGCACTCAGAAACGCTCAGGCTGCTTCCCTCTTCCACAGTTATTCAGCAAAAAAGCTGACAAACAGCACAAGCAGCAAACCTGAAGGACTTAGAGAGCGAGAAACAGGGATTCTCAGCAAACCACGTGTAAGTGTGTTAGGCCAACACTCCACAGCAGGTGGCTGCTATCCAGCATCCCAGGAATACCGCAGCAATCAGACTCTGCTTATTGGGATTTTAGTTTGGTTTTAGTTTCCATCCCCCTTCCTTCACCGCGAGTGGGAATTACACGAGTCCAGTCTCAAGGTGCGTCCACGTGGATTTCCTGGTGGACCTTCACTCCTGGTGTCTCCTGGCACCCCCTCTGCAGGAACAGCACGGGACGGCTCCCTGGGGTGCCGGCGTGGCTCCCGGGGTTCCCGGCTGAGGAAGCAGGAGCGGCACTGAGCGGGATCCCCGGGGCGTCACAGGCACAGCAGCGGCGAGCGGCCGCGCTCCGAGTCCTCGGCGTCCTCGGGCATGCGGGGCAGCAGCGCCGAGCGCGTCAGCCCCCAGAACCGGGGAGGGCACAGCTCCTTCCTGGTGGCCGTGAACTTCCAGCCCATGTGGCTGCCGCAGATCCTGCACTGAGCGATGGTCCAGGCGTACCTGCCCAGGGCACAGCAACGCCAGCGTGAGGGAAAAGCCTTTGGAAAAGCTTCAGCAGGCAACGAGCCCCAGCTGGGCTTGGGTGACAATCCCAAAGTGGGTTTGGGTGACAACCCCTAGCTGGGCTTGGGTGACAATCCCTAAGTGGGTTTGGGTGACAACCCCTAGCTGGATTTGGGTGACAATTTCAAAGTGGGTTTGGGTGACAACCCTCAGCTGGGCTTGGGTGACAATTTCAAAGTGGGTTTGGGTGACAACCCCCAGCTGGGCTTGGGTGACAATCCCAAAGTGGGTTTGGGTGACAACCCCCAGCTGGGCTTGGGTGACAATCCCCAGCGTGAATTTGGGTGACAATCCCCAGCTGGATTTGGGTGACAACCCCCAGAGGGATTTGGGTGACAATCCCCAGCTGGATTTGGGTGACAATCCCCAGATGGATTTGGGTGACAATCCCCAGCTGGATTTGGGTGACAATCCCAAAGTGGGTTTGGGTGACAACCCCTGTTGGTAAACAATGTTCAGACCACATTCCACAGCTATCAGATAGTTAATTGTTTACATTTCTTTTCTGAGGCTTCTCAGCTAGAATGGGAAAAAAATCCTAGCAAAGGATTTTTCATAAAATATCATAGCTACAAACCCCCAGCTGGATTTGGGTGACAACCCCCAGATGGGTTTGGGTGACAACCCCCAGCTGGATTTCCAAAGAATCCTAAGGAATCCAGTGCCCAGTTCCCATCTAAAACCCTGCAGAGCTTCAAAAAATGACAACAAAACCCCCACAAACATCCCACCCCCAAAGCCCTCTATTGCCTCTTCAAAAAGAAGAAGCAACCAAAGCTTTTTGTTGTCCCAGAAATGCCGAGAGCCCTGAAGAGGGGTCACAAAACTTCTCAGAGTAAATTATTTAATGGCAATGAAAGTGATTTTTGCCCTGCTTTTCAAATAACAGGGACTGCTGCACCTCTCACAGCAGCAGAGCTTTTCTCTAACAGTTTTATGATGCAGAACATGAATATTTCAAAGCCATCATAGAAGAGCTGAGAAAACACAAAAGGACGAGCAATATTAACTCCAGATATTAAAAGTCTCAAATTTTCTTCAGGGAATGTTAAAATGTGTGACAGAAGTGCCAGACATCCTCCAAGTCATTGCTCAGTACTCTGTGATATTCCAGGGAAAGAATCCTGGATGCAAGACTTGTTATTTATTTGGCAAACTTTTACATCTAAACATTTAATTCTGTTACTGTCTCAGAGAGGCAGACTCATTATTTATTATTAAAATAAAATCAAAGCTAATCAGATCAATACAAATGTTATTAATTTTTAATTTAATGTAACATTTATTCAGGTTTTAGATATAAAAATGTATTTCAGTAGAGTAAACACATTTATATATTCTGTGTTTCACTTGCACTAAAGCTGTGTGAAAACAATTCTGAAAACAGTTGTACTTTAAACAAAACTACACACAAAGAAACTTCCAGACAACTTGGTTTAAACAGTTTAAATTCTAGACTATGTTTTAAAATTGTAATATTTCCCCATTTAAAAGTATTAAATTCTGCAATATTTTAGGTGAGTTTTCCATTTTATTGTGCACTTTGATTAAGTCTAAATTTACTTCCTTATTTTTTATATGAGCAAAATGATGACGTGTGCCAAAAAAACTCAATATTTACTATTCCACCCTCCCAGAAATAGCCAATTTGGGTAATTTTCTAATAAAATATTGCTGCTCTTACCCAGGGAACCAGCTGTGCTCTGTGGAGGGGCGTCCACTGAGACTCAGGTTGGTGGCTTTATATACAGTGAGGGTTTCATGGATGTATCCATGGGGATTCACATAGGCTGCCATGGGCCCACACAGGGATAAGCTGTAACACAAAAGGAATTTTGTCAGAGAGCAAGGAAAAATTAAAAAAAAAAAAATTGCCAGCTAAGCTTAAAATATTTCAACAGAGCAAAAAATCCCCATTTTTTGTAGGGGGAAAAAAAAGTGCCTTCAATTAGGGCATCAAAAACTGAAAGAAAATAGATGCTGATTTAAAATAATTTAGAAAATAGATGCTGATTTAAAATATCATTGCTCAAATTTGCTTAGAATTGCAGAAAATACACGACAGACTCATCCTGTGTGTTACTTTAAACAGCAAGTTCCAAGAAAAGCAAGGAAAATGTAACTTTAAAAGTAAGCAAAAATGTTCATTTATTGCACCAACTTCTCAGCACCTTGTGTTAGAAGTTCATCATATTGACACAGCAGGAATTGTGGTGTCTGCAATCCCTTATTTGATTAGAAGAGAAGAAATGGCTTTTAATTACCCCATCAGCTCCTTATCACACTGATAAAGAAAAACTGTGGGGAGTCTTTGTTAACCCAAAGCATCTTTTAACCTTCCCATTATCAGAGGGGATGGGCTGGTGGGAGTTCATGAAGATTAAAAGCAGTGACAAGGCTGACAGAAGCAGCAATTATTTGGGAAATGTAATTGTTGTTAAACATGGAGATATTGTACAGGGCAAATAAAGAATGGGGCCAGCTATCAGGAATAACCTTCAATTCTTCAAAGAAAACAGGGATCACAACATTTATTGGCTTACATAGGAACCTTCCCTGCATGCCAACATCCTGAGAGCCTGTTTACATCCCCTAATTAGTGCATTTTAATTGGCTCTTGTGGCCTGTTGACACATAAATGAAGTGCTGAGAAATAAAAGTTGGGATATCAAAAACTTTATTCAGAAATACCAGGATGAAAAAGTCTTTATGTGACACATTTATATTTCAAATTGTTCAGTGTGAGGTGCTGGGGGTGTGGCATAACACCAATTTCTCTTCCAATACACCTGGAAATGCTGAGATTCCCAAACTTTTTATTAAAAAAGCTCAAATATAAACTCTCTATAAATATTTACTTTAATTTTATTGGAGCTGTGGCAAACCCAGCAGTTTTAAGACTCATCCCAGCTTAATCTGCTTTGCTGGGCTCGTGTTTCTGACCTAGGAGCTGCCCAAGATGAAGAGTAATAAACTCACCTGAATATTTCATTCTTGGTAGTTATTTCTGTGTCTTGGCATTGCTTACAACAGAGAGATGTGCACTGGGAAGGAGAAACAAAGAGAGTAATTTCATTAATTTCCAGATGCTTGTCAGCAGTGGGAAATAATAAAAAATGTCTCTTCCTTTCCATCAGAGCAGACTTTGGACCAATTGTTTTCCAGTTACTGATGTGGGATATTTTTTCTACACATTTCACTTATTTAAACATTAATTATTATCTAAAAGACATAATAATTTTCATATCATCCCCTCACAGAAAGGTCCACACACAGAGAATTGGATCTGACTCCACAAAGATAATAAATGAGCCAGCCTTTTAAGGTCTCTAAAGGCTAATTTAGAAAAAAACAACCTTTGCTCTTCTGCAATACAGCACAGAAAAGGCAGATGAGACAAATGCAATCACTAAGTCTTTCTTAAATTTGAGGGTACTGTAGATCAATGGGTTTAATTTCCTCACAAAAATAGGTAAAACATATTGATCTCTCTCCTGGAGATTATAACAGATTAATCCATCTTCTACATTTTCTACAAAGCAGAACCAAACAATTCATCACTGACACTGCCCAGAAAAGCAGCATTTAAATCAGCTCAGCAGAACACTCCCATTCATTTTCAGCACGTGCATTACTGTACATCTTTTTAAGGGTAACACCTGTGAAATTCCCCCAAAACGAGCCACAGGATTTTGGAATAAAATGCTGCACTCAGGGACAGTGCTCTTAAACCTGGAGTTTGTGCTCCTGAGCCCCCTGAGCTGTGACACCACACACTCAAAGCACTCTCTCCTCTGCTCCCTTCAGAGGTTTTTGCTGGATTTCAGCTGCTCCAGCTCCTCCCCTGGAGGTGCCCCTGGTCCTGCCCCACTCTGCTCCCTGGAGATGAGGAAGGACAAGAGCTCTGCTGCCCAGATCCTCTCCAGCCCCCTTGAAGCTGCCCTGGCCTCTCTCTCCTGCCAGGGACCTTCCCCACCTCACTCCCAGGCTGCACTCCAACTGAGTCCAATTCTCTCATCCCACGGCTCCACTTCCAAACCTCTCTAATGACTGTAATTAGCACTCCAAGTGGAATTCACAGTGCTACACCTGGGAGTCAGGCACACTCCCTAAAATAAGCTTTGGTAACTGGGTTAACAACAGGGCAAGCTGATAAAAACACAATATTGTTGATAAAAGTACAATGTAATTCACTGGTATCAAGGGAAAATGGATCAGTTTTATTATTGGAAATTACATTCTGAACAAGCCAGAGCATCCTAAAGAACTCTGGATAAAAAGGTCTGGATTGGATTAAAATGCTGCTAAATAAACTGTAAATAACCACAATACACTCCCCATTCTGACACTAAGACAGAACAGCTAAACACATTTACAGACCAAAATGTCACAGGATGAAGAAGAAAACACCTTTTGGATATAGGCTAAAAAGCAACTTTAACTTGAATTTATGAGGCTAATTTAAGTTTTCCTGTCTCTTTGGAATTTATGGAACACACAAAATTACTGGACATGAACAGTTCTCAACAGCACTTGAGTATCAGGGTGTTTTCAGAGTTTCAACTCAGAGAAGACAAGTGAAATTTAGTCTGACTACAGCCTCAAGCAAACACCTGCCCATTTTGTCTCAGAATTTGGAAGAGATGTTTTCTGTCTCCTTTCTTTACATTTCTGGTGCATGAACATGGGAAGAGGATCACTATTAAAATGACCCTCAGGTTCATTTTTCCCCAAAAACAGGCAAGAATTTAATGACACTACTTTTTAGGCAAACAGGCAAAATTCCCACTGCTGTTTGTCCACTAGAGTGTTATTTAGAAAATATAAATTATTACAAAGAACTGTACTACATACAAATAGAACATTTAGAACATTACAAGGTCATGGCAACGGAAAGAAAGGAAAGGAAACAAATTTCTGAAAATCTTAACAAGGAATTGCATAAGAAATAAATACATGTCTTTTGTAAAAAAAAATCTGTTTAGCCCAATCTTTAGATTTATGCTCAATACTACAAAGATTTTGCTACAAAACCCACAAATTTCCATGCCAAAATCATGCTGGATCGTGGTGTCAGTGTGGGGCTGTGATGGTTGTTAACAACACTGGACTTCTAGCACCACCTCTTGGCTAAAAATGTGCTGGGCCACACTGAAATACTTCTAACAAAAGCAAATATAATTATATAATATATATTATTAATATAATATAATATAATATAATATAATATAATATATCACTAATATAATATAGTATTTACACGTTATAAATATAAAATATTATACAAATTATATGTTCTATATATAGATTATATTATATATTTTATATATATATTATATATATATAGATTATATTATATATATTATATTACATACTGTATATTGTATCTTCTGTATTATATATTATACATCATATGTTTTTTCTTGCAGCCAAACATAATCCAGCACTAAGACATCATTTTCCTTTCGAGCATAATTTTGAAAAAATAACAGAACACCCAAACTCATCTCTGGAAGGATCAGCTGGAAATTCCATCATTTCTGGAAGAGACTGTAACAGTCCCTCCTATTTTTTGGCAATTTGATGGCAAATAAAGAAGAAGCACTCACTTTGTTCATGATATCCAGCTCACAGCGGAGCCTCTGCACAGCACTGCCTATTTTGAGCAACTGGATACGTAAAGCATCATCAATGGGCAGGCAGGCAGCAACTCTGTAAGAAAAATCTAGAAATGAGAAAGCAGCAGGTCTGTTAGAATTAACAGAGAAAGAAATCCAAGTGTTTCTATTTACTCTACCACAAGTAATTATCTAAGCTGTGGTCTCTTAAGAAATTAAAAAAAAATTAAAACTGTGGGTTCATAAAAGCTCGTACCTACTGGGTTTGATGGAAGAGATTCATCTTTAAGGTTTTCATCCCACTCATGGAGCTGCCTCTTGACTCTCTCCATCAAGGTTTCCTTTTGTTGGAAGAAAAGCCTAATTTAAATACACAGGTATTGCTGTTTTCTTCTTAGAAAAAAAAAAAACAAAAGGGAAGCAAAATGTAGAGTAAGCTCTTTTCCCTAAGTGGACAGCAGTTTTTAATTGAAGAATAATTAAAGAATCACTTTGAAGCTGCATGTTTTAACTGGTTTTGCTCTGAGACAACACAGAAGGAACCAGAATCTCTTTATCCCTCCCAGACATTTGCCCTAGGAAGGAGGGAACAAGCACAGTGAGGGAAGCCCTTCCTGATCTTTTCACTGGATATAAAATGCTGTAAAATGAAAATTATGAGCCAATAAAATTAAAGCTTTTCTATTATCCCATACTTAGATATTACAACTATAAAGCTCTCTGCAGGTTATTTAAGGGTGAACTTACAGCATCATAGAGAGAGTAGAGCCAGGGGGGCCAAGATGTCAAACTTGCACAGTGGAACTTCCTCTGAAACCAAAGCCACAAATATTTATTCTTTAACAAAAGCAGATTTTAGGGACAGCTTTTTTTGAAACAAATAAAACAGGGGAGACAGACCTGATTATTTAAAGATACAAGAAATTATCCTCATCAGGACCAGCACTTCACTGTGAAGCTTCCAAACCCCTTTTCAGATGCACTGAGGGCTAAGCCTTCTGAACAGGACAATACTTGGATTTTATCACAAAAGCTGTCTGTGCATTAGAGGTATTTCTGATGTTTAGTAATAAAAAATTATGTCTTTCAAAAGTGTGTGCATCTGAAATGGAGACAGTTGAAAATTTAAGTGCTATTAACAGTGCATCTGTTCCTAAGTCTCCACCAGCTGTCCCTGGAACCACCAAATTTCCACCAGTGTCATGTCATTTGTTTAATTAAGCAATTTTCTCCAGTGATTTCTGAACACAGAAATTGAGAGCTTTAGTTAATAAAAGTCTAAAAAGCAGCACACAACATAACTACATTGCTTTTCAAAAGAGGAGCTCATATTGCAAATATGTACAAATTCAATTTTCATCTCCCCCTTGAGAGCAACTCTCCTCATTTACAAATGACACCAGCAGAGAGATGGAGGTCAACAGGACAATTGTCCTGCTCTGCATCCCAGGTTTTCCTACAGTGGGTTCATTTCATTTCAGCTTCACCTGACAGTCAGCCTTGGGAAGGGATTTCCACCCCACAGCCCAGAGTTTCTGGGCTCATTAACTCACACGATCTTGGTCAGGAACTCTGAGAATCAAGAGCTCTTTGTTATCAATGAGTTTTTAAATTGATTTTGAGGGTACAAGAGTTCAAAACCGTTAAAGAAAAAAGCAAATCCAAACATGAGTCGAGTTAACAGAACTGTATTGATTTCTGGACGTAGTTCCAAAGATCTCTACGGAGACAGAAGATTTCAAAGTAACTTTTCTGTGTCAATGACCAAAACAACGGAAAAAATAATAAATACAGAGATAAACTGGCACAGGGTGCCCAGAGAGGCTGTGGATCCCTGGAAGTGCCCCAGGCCAGGCTGGACAGGACTTGGAGTAACCTGGGATAGTGTCCCTGCCCGTGCATGGATGGGCTTTAAGGACCTTCCCAACCCAAACCACTGTGGGATTCCATGAAAAGCAGGATGATCTGCCTTCCCTGCTGTGCCTCCTCCTCTGCAGATGGAGCTGGACACTGATTCTCAAGACACCATCAGAAATTCAGACAAAATATACAAAACCAGAATAACCAAAGCTGTAGAACAACTTGTCACCTTCTGGTACTTCTGCCACCACTGCCTGATGGCTCTGTCCTGCCAGGAAGTGGGTTTGGAAGAGGGGAGCACGTGGGACCTGCTGAGAGACTGCAGCTGCACTGCTGACATGGTGGGAGGCAGCACTCGCTCAGGCAGGATTTGTACTTTAGCCTGCTGGATGCTGAGGAAGGAAACAAAAAGATGAGGTGTACACATATTTTGAAAATGTTTTTTCTAATACATGCATTTCAAAAAATGGATTTTACTGCTTATGGCAACACAGGCTGGTGCAATGGATTAATCACTCCACAGTCCTAGAGAATTTAAACAATCCATTCCATCAGAACTTTTTTATTTTATAGCACTACAGATCTGTTTGGATTGTGGTGGACAGAAATACAGACAGATTGGCAGTGGCAACACAGCTGAATGTTCCATAATCTCAGCACTATAGATTTAGATTTTTGTCTCCTCAAGTTACTTTTGGTACAAATAATCAGCTCTTCCATCTCAATACCTCAGTTCAGCTGAAATGCACTTGGCTATCTTCAAGCCACAAAAGCTTCTGTGCTCAGCCAGAGGTCAGAATCAGCAGAAACAGGATACAGACACTGATCAGATTTTAATATCCCAGCATCAAAGGTCACCTTTTCCACAAAGACCTCAGCAAATGGCTGAGGCTACTAAGAATGCTGTCCAGCAGGAAAGACTTCATGTTTTATCAGGATTATGCAGCAGAAATCCTGAAATATTGAGGGTGTGTCACTAATGACAATTATTGAGGGGTGTGCCATTACAAAATTTCTGATTTTCTCCATAAGGACAGCACTGAACTGGTAACTTAAAATAAATGATAAGATTATGTTGTGTCAAAAGCACTCAGAAATCAGAAACACCAAGAATTATGGAAATGTTCTTCTTGCTAAGGAGCTCTGGACAGTGAGTTCCCAGTAACAAAGCTGCTCCTGCTGCTGTTGTTGTCCAAGCACTGCCACCGTGTGTCCAAGCAGGGCTTTTCCTAAGCTCTGACATTCAGAGTCTGTTATTTGGAACCAAATGTTAGAGAGCAAACTGCACAAGTATTCTTCATTGCTTCAGCTGCAGGTCACAAAACCACAGAAATGCTGCTCCCAGGCCTCCTCCCAAAGCAATGCCACTATGCTGAATTGCAGGATACAGATGAGGAGCTCTAGATTTACAGATTTGGAGTAATGCTTCACAAGCCTTGCAGAAAATATGCAGAGGCTCTAGAAATTGTGCTAAGAATTGTCACACCCTCCCAGATCAATGCTGGAGCCTGGACCCCTGGCCATGGTGCAGGGCATGGTGCCAAGGAGCTGAAAATGAAAGAAGACTCAGCATGTTCTTACTGGGTGTTCAGGATATTGATCACTTTTAGAAATGGAAAAAGGCATTAATATGTTAAAGCTAGTCAGAAGAGCCTCTAAATATCACAGCTTTCAGATGGGAAGAGAGAAAATAAGAGCATACCCCTATGAAAGTAGAGCACAGAATTAACTGCATCATTTTCTTACCCATCTGACTGTGTTCGTATTTCAAGCACCTTGAACCTCTGTCTTCCTATTGCTTTCACCTTGACTGTTTCAACTCCATATTCCTGCTCTTCTCTGTAGGCATAGATTTCTGCTGTCGTTCCAAAATGTGCTTCCCTCTCATGTGCATTACTAAGAGTAACAGAATTAAAGATTAATTCAATTAATTAACCCACTCCAAACAGCACTGCTCATTCAGACACCACTCTGTCTGCACTGACTGTACATGATTGGTCTGATCAAAAAAGCAATTTCTGGTGAAATACCTTTAATTAATCACAACAATCATTTTTCCATTATAAAGCAATTTCTCTTGTTTTGGTTGGTTGGGTTTTTTTGCCAGGAAACTTGATAATATTTTGGGGTCTAGATGTGACATTGTGGGAGCACAGGGATCACCAGTGTGTCAGCATTTCAAATGCAGACACTGAAAGCACTGAAAGCACACATTCTTTGGATTGACTTCATAACAGGAACTGTTCCCACCTCCCACACAATTAATCCATAGTAAATTGCAGGGGGAAGAGGGAGGAACATTCCCAACTTCTTCTGGCACTAATCAGCTTTTCTCTTCTCCACTTTTCTATCACCTCCTGTCTCTCAACTCCACTGTGAAACATTTGCCAGTGCTTGTTAGTTCACACACAAAACAAGCAACAATACAGCTCTCAAAACAAGAATGACTTCCACATTTCAGGTCAAGGCTTGTTCTTTAACAAGATGGAACAAACAGTTACTGAAAAGAAGAAGATGCTCAAACAAGGACGCAGACCAGCACTTGCTGTTCCTCCACACAAACACGAGATGCTGTCAAGCACCTACACTGCCATTACATACTGGAAGACAATTTCTGTTAAACAATTCCAGCTTGTTATCGAGCACAGAACTGACGCAACCATCTGCTTTTGCTTTAGTATCCACAGAAACCGTGCTAAAAACATGCTGCACACACCAGCAACCCGCCCGTGGCTTTTACCTGTATGCAAGGACAGCAAAGGTTCTGTCTTTCTGAATTAAATTCCGCACCATGCTAACCTCTTGGGGGCGGAAGAGCTGCAGCGGCAGCGTCTGGCCGGGGATCAGCATCACCATGACCCGGGGCAGCACGGGGATCACCTGGCAGCTGTCGTCGTCGTGCACCGTCCTGCCGTGGAACTCCTCCATGTCCGAGCCCAGGTACTGCAAGGAGGGAAGTCAGGGAAGGGGGGCGGTCAGGGAGGACACGGACACCACGGGGAGCACAGGCATGGAGCTGCTCTGGGGTTGTTCAGCCTGCAGAAAGCTCCAGGGTGATCTAATGTGGCCTTCCAGTACGTGAAGGAGCTAAGGGGAAGATGGACAGAGATTCTTTCCAAGGCACGGACACAGGGAATGGCTTTAAACTGCCAGAGGGCAGGGATGGATGGGATATTGGGAAGAATTCCTCCCTGGGAGGGTGTGCAGGCCCTGGCACAGGGTGCACAGAGCAGCTGGGGCTGCCCCTGGATCCCTGGCAGTGCCCAAGGCCAGGCTGGACAGGGCTTGGGACAACCTGGGATAGTGGAAGCTGTCCCTGCCCAGGGGGTGCCCTCTAAGGTTTTTCCATCCCAAACCATTTTATGATCTTATGATTCTGTGAAAATAAAATGAAGTTTGTGGCTTAAGAATATTACACTAAAACTATACAAGCCCCATGCAAATCCCTTCAGGATATACTTAAGGGACAATATATAAAAACATACCGTATGTGATGTGGGCAAACTGGTATCAAAATTAATGATGTTTGGCTTCTCAGCTTCTTTACTATCTTGGTCTTCCACTTCCATTTCATTGTCATCCTCTTCCTCACTCTCTACTAAGAAACACATACAGAATATTGTATAGGAATCAATCAGCAAAGACTGAGATACTGAAAAATCCCGAGAAACAGGGAAAATTCATTCAATATTCCCAGGCTACAGCTTTGCACAGGGAAACAAACCAGAGAGAAATAATTTTCTTGTTGTTACAGCAAAATCATCATGCTACAGAAAGGGTCAAAAGCTGGTAATTTATTTCTGAAAGCCTACAGAACAGCTTTCCTTGGAAGAAAACAATAAACAAAAGCTGTCAGTTTAGGTTTTCACTACAGTGGTGCTTCCTTATCTCAGCTCTAAAGGTTTTCTGTCTGCACACCAGGATGCCAGATCACTTCATTCCTTGCAGGATGCTGACTAAAGTGTCTGAAGCTGCACAAACACAACAATCAAACTGCAAGTGAGTAAGAAGCAATGGGAAGCTCCGTGCTCACGCAGAGTCACTTGCTGGTATTTTAGACAATTTAATTGCTGTCAGCCTCTGCTGTGTGCACACCAAACACAAACCCAGCAAAGGCAACTCCTGAGGGTGCCGATCACAAGACTCTGAGGGATTTCAGATACAAAACAGCATTTAAAAACTACTGCTTCCTTCCCATTCCTCAGCCAATCCTAAAGTAATTTTCAGGCAAGAGGACAATGAAATAATCAGTCACTGCATTAACTGACCCTATTTCTTTGAACACAAACATTATTTATACAGCATGTTATGCCTAAACTACACGTTAGCATAAACCAGTCTCCAGGATTCTTACACCAAGAGCTGCTGGGTAATGGATAATCCCAGTGGTGCTGAAAAACATCATTTAGACCTTGAAAGCTATTACAAGATGAGGAAAAAAAAATTTACAATAGCCAGTCTAGTTGCCTGCCTTTGCAATTAATATCTTCTTTAAAAATAGTCCAGAGTTGAAAATATAAAAAGTGGAGGGGTCCTCTCATCCTGAAGGATTCTGCAGGGAAATCTCAGAAAAAAACCAAAAAAAGATACTACAGAAGCAAAGAATTTTCCTTCAGAAATGGGAGCACCACCAATTTCACTATTTCTGAGAGTGAGAGTACAAGAGAATAGTGCAGAAGATATCAAAAGCTGATTTTAGAGAACCTTTTTTCCCCTCTTTGCCCTCCAGACACATTTGTTAAATGCTCCCACAAAATGTTTAGCCACTGGTCATATTTCTGCTTCATCTCACTTATGTTTTTTTTTAAATAGTTCACAGTTTACAGAACCTGCTCTTACAGATCCATCCTATACTGGATTTATCTCAGCAAGAAATGATCCAGCACGACAGGAAAGGAGGTTACAGACTCTCTTTGGTATTGTACCTAATTACAGCCCTTTCAGCAATGAGACACCATCTGCCTAATGACTGTTAAAAATACTCCACATCTATATGAAATTTATAATATTCAATTAGCAACCCTAACCACGAACAATTACAAAACGTTTAAGATGTACAAAACAGACACTATTTTGCTTAGTTTGACGGAGAGGAACAGCAAGAAATTTTTGTTTGGTTCCGGGGCATCGCTGCAGGATGGAGAAGGGGAAAAAATAAAATATTCTGATTTTCCCATGTGCTCCCATCCGGCTGCATCCACCATTAGCAGTTTTACCAGGGAGAGGCTGTCCCACTTGTTTTTCTGAACGCAGAAGGAATTAGCAGCAGTTGATTGGAAAGGATTGTGCCCTGCAAACTTTTGCTGGCTGCTGCCAAGAGCGCGCAGTGGCTGCTGTGTGGTGCTGGCTGAGGGACGGCGATGACTCATTTCACTGCAGCAGCACCAGGCAGCCCAAAACACAGCAACCCCGGCGCCTTCCCTCTCCTCCTCCCTCTCAGCTGGCAAAACAAGCTGAAGCTTTTACACCCCCAAATACTGGGTTTTAATTTATCCTTGAATTCCAGGATTAGCAGCACCTCCAGCACACAGGAAGGAGGGAAAAGCGAGTGCTGAAGGCTCCCCTGCATAACAAAAAATGACATTTTCCTCACTAGCACAACCCAATCCACTCTCAGTGCCTTTGTGCAGAAATGAGGAAATATGGACCTCATTTAAGGAAAAGGGACAAGGTTATATAGAGGTCATATTAAGGTTATATAAAAACTGTATTTCCTAAAATATTCAGGAAACACCTTATATTAAGGTTGTATTCCCTAAAATGTTCATTAAATACCTTATATTAAGGCTGTATTTCCTAAAATATTCACAAAATAACTTATCAAGGTGATATTAAAGGTGTATTTCCACAAGTATTCAGGAAAATGGCTTATATTATGGTGATAATAAGGCTGTATTTCCTAAAATATTCAGGAATTTTTTTATTATTATTATTTAAAACATACAGAGCTAAAGAGCTCACAGAATTTCCTGCCATGGGAAATGCCACTGGCTCCTGGCAGGATTTCCTGCTCCCTTCTCCCCTTATGCTTATTCTGAAATAATACTTCTCTCCAGTTAAGCACAAGCTGCTTCCCAACACGTTCTATCTCCTGTCAGTGTGGAGGCACCACATATAGAAAATTACGCATATATTGCATATTATTATGCAATAATTATGCAATAATTCCCTGGGTGAGGAATTGCTCTGGTGTGTGTGACAGATAAGCCGGACAGCACATGGGATCCAGCAATGCTCTCCATCCAGCACCTCTGCTTCCCTGCTTATTTTCACTGGAAAACGGAGCAGAGGCTTTCTAAAAGAACACCGATGGTGCTCGGGCTCTGGGTTGCACAGAGGTCTCGATGCACAGAGCAGTGCCAGCTCTGCTGGGAACCCCACGGCGCCTCTCACCCCAGCGGCTGCACCGAACACCCGTGTCCCTTCCTGCACCACACACCCACGGCCCCGATGGAACATCTATTTACGGCCTCCATGGAACATTTGCGGCCTCGAAGGATTTGCAGGAGCCCAGCAGCAGAGGCCGCAGGAGCCCGCGGCCCCCCGAGCCAAGGCTCGCCCTCCGCCGCCTCGCACGGGCCGGCAGCGCCCACAGCCCCGCGGCACCGCCGGCCCTCAGCGCTCCGCACACCGCCCGCGGCTCTCCCCGCCTCCCCTTCGCTTAGCTTCGCTTCCCTTTCTCCTTCCTCTTCTCTCCGCCTCCGCTTCCTTCCTTTCCTTTCCTTCTCTTCTCCTTTTCCCTCTTTCCTTTCCCCTTCCTCTCCCCGCCCCGCCCCGCCCGCCGAGCCCTGACCCGGTGCCTCCCGCGGGTGCCCCCGGCCCGGCCCTCACCGGGCACCAGCTGGAGGTGGTTCCCCATGTTATCTCGGGGCTCTCCGCCTCGGTCCTCGGCGGCCATCGCTGTTTACCCGGAGAGCAGGCTGGGAAGGCACCGGGGCGGGGGCAGGAGGCGGGCGGAGGAGGAGCCCGAGCCCGCCGGAGCCGGGCTGGGAGCCGCGGCTTCTGCCGGTGTGAGGGCTCCGTGCTCACCGCCGGGGCAGGGCCGGGAGCCGCGGCCTCTGCAGGAGTGAGGGCTCCGTGCTCACCGCCGGGGCAGGGCCGGGAGCCGCGGCCTCTGCCGGTGTGAGGGCTCCGTGCTCACCGCCTGGCAGGGCCGGGAGCCGCGGCCTCTGCCGGTGTGAGGGCTCCGTGCTCACTGTCGGGGTTCGCACCGATCGTGTGCCCGGGAAGGGACTGCCCTTCCCGCCTGGAGGGCTCGGGGGTGGCGGGGACAGAGGTTCTTCTGCCCACAGGGCACGGCCGTGGGTGACGAGGGTAGAGCCGCCCCGGGTGGCGGCGAGTCCCCAAAGCGCTTCATGGCCGGGCTGGGTGTGAATAAAATCTGCGGTGGGTTAAACCTCGCGGGTAAATGGCTTGAAAAGAAACTAAACCATTTGGTTTAAAGGTAAAAATCTATCAGCACAAGACTGACCTGGAGAAGGTGCAGCGAAAGGCCAGGGAGGTGCCGAGGGCACTGGAGCATCTCTGCTGTGAGGGAAGGCTGAGCTGGGCTTCTTGGACCCCGAGAAGAGATGGCTGGGAGGGGATTTTATGCGTGCACACACATTTTAGTAATTTAGTTATTAAATTGATTAGTTACAGTGCCAAGAGGATGGAGCTAGGCTCCTCTTGGTGGTGCCCAGCAATGGCACAAGAGGAGCAGGCAGAAACTGATGCCCAGAAGTTCCACCTGGACATGAGGAAAACCTTCCTCCCTGTGCAGTGAAACAGATGTTCAGACAATGTGGAGTCTTCCCTGGGGACATTCAGACCTGTCTGGACACAATTCCATGCCCTGTGCTCTTAAAACTTGCCAGCAGGGTCCTGTCCTGGTGTGAGGTTGGTGGCATCACCAGAAATGGTTCACGGGATGCAAACCTGGCTGATACCCCGAAAAGTTCACTGCAGCTGCCTCTGCTGCCCAAGTCTCACACAAACCCTCTGTCTCATCATTCATTAGCATTTCTTTCCCCCCTTAAAAACCCTCAAAAAAGCTGTATCGTGGCCCTGGGATTTCTCTCTAATAAAATGTTGTATTTTTATTGCTGAAATTTTTATTGCATTCTTTGTTACAAACCACTAAACCCATACGGTGCTCTTGAGCACTTCACAATTCCTTTATCTCAGCCCTGTTTGTTGTTTTCTTCCTAAAAAGGCTTTTGTTGTTATTCAGGGAAAAATTCTGCACTTTCTGCTTTTCTCTTCAGTGTCTCCCATTTCACTTCAGCAATAATATTCTCCCTGCATCAGCGACAGAGCAAACCCATGATTAGCCAGCAAGCAAAACACTAATTTTTATATTTTTTAAAATGAGAATTAAAGCAGTTTCGAGCACCACATTGAAAAGACAAATAGCAGTGTAATTTCCTTACCTCATGGGTAGAAAATTCCCAAACAGTCATTATCTATTCTGACCTGAATGGGCCTTTAGAGCAACAATCAATACCACATTTGCCAAATGAGCACGAACATGCCCGTGATGATACATTAAACATTTATAAAATACAATAATCACTTAAATGATTAAGTTATGATTCCATAACTTCTTCTGCATTCTTTCAGTGTAGCACACATAATTGCAGGGTATTGTATCTGATAATTCACCATAATAATAAAAAAAAAAATATTGTCCCGCTGGCCAACTAAAGAATAAAAAAATTATGAGCCCCTTCTCCAAACACTAGGATTTTATTAAGAAATATTATTATAAATATTTTAATTAATCTTATATGCTAAAATATTTTTATTTATCTTGTTTTTTTACTAAATTGCTGGGGGTATATTTGAGTCACACTTTTAAGCTCCACATCACCATCAGGACATTTACTAAATGCTTTAAGGTATAATTAATTTTGAGGGTTTTAAATTCAACCTGCTAGAAAACTCGTTTAACATATAAATATTTCTTATCGCAAAAAGTTTGAAGAGTCATTAATCTCACTCCCAGCACAAGGTGTTTTCCCAAACTCAGACTGGGAGAACTGGAAGTTGTTTCCTAGAGGGCCTTCATCCCCAAATTCATCTCCAGTGGCTGGCTGGGAATAGCTGCAAAGTTGTTCTTGGTTAACCATTGAGTAGTTTGGAGTCAGAGGATGTTAAATCACCTTTCCAGAAGAAAAAGAAACAAAGGGACAGGAATGTAAAGCATATTCAAATGCAGCTCTATTTAGAATTTAATTTAGTGTTAATTTATTCTCCATCCTCATCCATACTCGGGATGGGGAAAGCAGAGGATGGAGTGCTTGTTGCCTTATCACAGGTGCAGTTCTCAACACAAGGAGTTTGTAAACCACCCCCAGCCTCCTCTGGTCACCCACCACTGAACAGATCACCGCTCTACCAAAAATACAACTCTACCTCCCCAAAATATGCCATTTCTTATTTAACTTTTCTTCCCATTTTCCTGCTCCTGCATCCACTTCCTGACTACCCCCAGGAGGAAAGCTGTGTGACTGATGAGAAGATGAAATAAGAGGAACGAAGAGCAGCTCTGCTGACAAAATCTTCCCGTGTGAAATTCCAAAGCTCCTTTCCATCCCTCAGCTCCGTTTTCTCTCCACACTGGTTGAGAAAAGAAGTTGTCAATGTCTAAGCAGCCAGTGCACTCCCTCTTCCCCACCTACATCCTTGAATGAAGTGGAAAATTCAAAATTTCCCGATGTTGCCGGGAGCAGAGGCACTAGATGGTGCTGTGACATTCCCTTTTGCAGCTTTGCTCTGGCAGAATTATTCAGCTGGGCTGCTCCGCGAGCTTTGGGGCTTCTGTTTTTAGGGGATTCACTCCGAACAACGGAAAAGTTTGATATACAATATTACACTTTTAAAATAGGAGCTTTGTGTTTCTGACACGTGCTGGTTTTAGCGGGATGTTTAAAAAGAAGTCTGGATAGTCTAATTAAACTGGTAAAAGTTCTGTGCACTTGTGCCATTGATTTCTGCCCTGCCAATAAATTGGCTCATTGTCCACCCAAACCTGCTATTCCAGGCAGAACCAAGCAATCTCTCCAAGTATTCCAAAATAAAAAGTGACTCCCCACCTTTAGACAATTAATTAAACACTGACAGTAGAAAGCAGCTATAGGACAGAAAGGAAATCTGTACTTCAGACATGAAAAAAAACAGTTACAAAAAATACACGAAGCCACTTTCTTACCAATATCCAGGCAGCCCCAGCACTGAAGACACTTGTCATGTCCACATGGCCTTGGAAATTCCTGGCTTTCCTAGTGACCAGCTGGACTTGCTACTCCCTTTGTCACCACTTTGTTGCACAAATTAGGGAGACGTGTTACCTGCCAGTCCCCAGCAAACAGGGAAAAATTCCTTCTTTACCTGTTGAAGCAGGCCAGCTGCTGAGCTGCCAGCTCTGCACACACCAGTTACCAGCTGTGCCATCCCAAACCCACCAGGGCTGCCCATGTCAATGTCAAATGTACTCTAAGAGGGCACAAATCACGGAGGAAGGTGACTCCAAAAGCATAAAAATCAGAGATGAGCAGAACTTTTCTAAAATAAAAGAGCCTGGGCAACTGCAGGGCAGTCAGAGAGCAGGAGAGGACCAGTTTATCCCAGGAAGCTGACTGGCATCCCAGTGAGAACAGGGCATATTTACAATTCCTGTTCATATTTGCTGCCTGGGTCAGGCTGGTGACAAAGGAGCAGCTCTGAATATGCAGGAGGCCCCAGACAAAGGGCCCATTAGCCAAACGTGGCCATTACTATGCAGAGAGGCAAATTCTCCTGCCAGAGAAGCCTCGACAAGCAACAAAACTATTTGGCAACTGTGCAAAACCCATATTCCACACAAGTGACAGACAGCATGGCAGGGAAAGCAAATGGGGCTATAAACACAAATTTGGTTCAGTAAAGGGAAGGAAAAGTGAGGGGAAAACTCTGTAATACTTTGTGGAAGGGGACACCAAGGCAAAGAGATCCTTGAGGAATATTTCTGTAAATCCAGGGCTGCCAGACCCTGCTCCCAGATCACCTGAGATGTGCCTGTAGCTTTGAGGTGCAGGTTAGCAGAGACCTCCTGTATCCATTGCAAAGAAGATTGGCCAGAAATACGGGTTTGGTATTTCCTTTAACCTTTCTATCACATTTTCTTGTTAATGGGGTCCCAAAATTTTAACCAGCATAAACAAGAATGGTTCCAGTGAGTCTTACAAGCTGTAACACTGCTTTTTCCTTCTCCATTGTCCCTGCTGGGTCTGTCAGCAAGTTCAATGTATTTATAGCTCAATGTATATATAATTCTGGACATTATTTCCCAGGAAGATCCAAGTAGCCCTTTCTGAAGACGAGTTTATGCAGAGCTCACTGCAGTGAGCTCACTCAGTGCAAACAGTGTTGGTTTTATCCCTGTGTATATTACCCAACAAACTGTTCCCATATATTATGTAAAATCATGTAAATGGGTGTATATACATTTAGGTAGAGGCAGCTTGCTCATAAATCTCACTTCAGTTTAAAATACAGAGCACTAAGTATGAGTTAGAAATACTGTTTTTCTTCCACTGTGGATTTAGAGCAGGCTCTTTCCATTATCTATGCAGGAAAACCACTTGGAACTCAGGGAGCTTGAGAAGAGTTAATAAAGCCACATTTACAACAATATTTGCCTTAATCTTGGGAATTTATCCTGCAAGTTTGTCTTGGGGAGGAAGCCCAGTAACCTCTGCAGATGATGGCAGTGAAAAGCTCAGGGAGGGAAAGAACACCGAAAGGCTTGGAAATCAAGGCCTTTTTGGGTTTGTTCACATGATAACTTACTAAAGTTTAGTAGAGACTGAGCACACCATGTTTGCAGGCTGCTTAGTTAGGGTTCTCCATTTCTTGGGCTGAAAGATAACAATTGTTAACATCATTCCCCAGCTCTTTTTAATAGTGGCACTGAGTTTTGCATCACTCCACTCCAAAGCTGGGTGCACTGCAAAGATGAGGGGAAGAAAATACATGCTAAAATGTAATGGTCATAAACTGCATGTAATGGTCAAAACCAGCAAAGCCTGATGGATTTCTGCCTCAGGCAGCAGAGGAATGCACTCTCTACATGTGCTCTCAAGCTTTTGCAGTTCTCATTTTCATAGAAGCATAAAATGGTTTGGTTGGAAGGAATGTTAAAAATCCTCTCATTGCAGCCCCTGCCATAGGCAGAGACACTTTCCACCAGCACAGGTTTCCCCAAGCCCTGTCCAGCCTGGCCCTGATGTCACACACATTCCAGCCCTGCAGATCCATGACCTTCCCAGTGCTCTCTGTGACCTTTCCCAGCAGCAGACCCTGAATCTCCATGTCCTGCCTTCTAGAGGAACCCCTTGGGAGGTTTTCTCCCAAATTTGCCCTAAACCAGGATACTCCATCCGCTTGGAACAGCCCAATTCCTTTGGGAGCTGAAAAAAGCCTTAGAAATGTTCAGATTCCTCAGCTCCCCCACATTTCAAATCTTTCCAGCTGCCAATTTTGTGTCTGTTGGAAGGAAAAAAGGATCTTGCTGTGAGGGAACCTCTGTCAGATCGCCTCTCTCAGGTACAAAACTGCTCACAGAGCTGTATTTTCTCTTTACCAGCATAACCAGCACATCAAGAGGATTCCCCTACCTGAGAGAACGTCCCAGTGAAACTCTGAACTCACTAACAGCTTGAAAGGGCTTTGGGAAAAGCAACAGTGAGAACCTCCACTGGGAATGGCAGGGAAATACACATTCAGAAACATGGAAATTCTCACTCTGCACAAGATGTTTCGGGTATTTGATTTCCAGTGCCTTCAGAGGACTACCTGAATATTTAACTGGCATCAAATCAGCTCTCAACGGAGAATTTGCTTGTGCCTCTGCATTCTGAGAGGTAAAAAATAACTCAGTAATCAGATTTTAAGCTGTTATCTAATTGCAGAGAAGGTAGCACTGCAGAAAAACCTCAGCAATTCAGTCCTTAAGAGTTCTCACACCAAATTTTCACTTTGTTTAAGGGCAGATGTGCACAGATTCCAGAAGGAAACTGATGTTTTCATCCCATCTGAGCCCCTTCATGGGGGTAATTGCCTGTAAATAGTGAGGTTATTAAGCTATTAGTTGAATATCACTACCCACCAAGCATGACAAATTCATCAAAGCAGAAGTTCTACTACAGAAGTCCCACTTAAAGTTCATTTCCTCCAAGGGCTGAGTGTTTAAGGAGATTTTCAGCAATAAATCATATTTTGTGGGCCATTCACCCAACAGGTGATTTCCTACAATGGTCTGAATCACAGGAAGCTCTCCATTTTACAACACTTAATACTGCCTGAAAATTTGTCATTGATTTCACACCTCACAAGTTTTAAGATCCTGAAGAAGCCAACAAACTATTCCACAAGGAGCTGACCTTCATTTAATGACCTACCACGATCAGTGGAAATAAGAACAGTAACAACCAAACTGAGATATAGATTCCCCCCTTTTCATTCATTCTATTCTATATCTTTCAAATTTTGTAGATTCTTAGAGTGTTTAAATATATAGATTGTCTAAATATGTATTATACAGCCAGGCATGTATTCTTCAGAGTGTTTTTTAAATAATGTATATTGTACATGTAATTTTTTTGGCATTCAGTTACACTAGAATGGAGGCCAATTCATTTGGCCTTTGCTTAAATTTCTGAAAATTCAATCAGTCAATTCATCTTTTATTACTAATATGGACATACAAACAATTTACTAATGGTTCTGGAAGATCGTGGCTGGATGGAAAACTGGATGTATTCTCTCATTTTAAATCTCCTATTGTTTTGTCACAGAATCTCACCACCCATTCCATGTTATGGAAGGCAAATCCAAGGCACAAAAGGCGTGGGACAGCTGGGAATTCATTTCCAAAGTCAGGTAAAATGTCATTCCATTGTTCTTTTGTAAATCATCCCCCCAGCACCTCTAGCGTGAGGAAATGAAAAATGGGACAGACTATTAAGCTAAATGGCCTTTTGGAAAGCTGGAGTGAAAGCTTTACAAATGATGTGTTGTGGGAGGGCAGCTCAGTGTTTTCTGTGGTTTCTTTATGGCTTGTTCTTCCCCCAGATAAGCTGGGATTGAAATGAGAAGAGGCCTGACCAGACATGTTTGCACTGCCTCCGTCATTAGGGCCTGCCACTCCACTGGAAGAAAACCAACCATTTTCTCAAATACAAAACTCAGTAATTCCCTTTTAATGCCCTATTTACTGGGAGCTGGAGAAGGAGACAGGTGTCCCCTGAGTTCCTCTCCTCGTACAGGCACAGGGACCAGGATCGACTCCTTACCCTGCCCCTTCCCAGAGATCCTTACAGCTCCCAGGGAAAAGGCACTTCCTGCAGAAGTGACACAATGGGATTTTAACCATCCAGGAAGTTGGGCATAACTCACAGGTTTCCCTGCTGGAAACTCCCTGAGTGTGCTGTGGCTGATTTACTCCAAATCCAGTGCTCCGTGCCCTAAGAGCCACTGGGGCAACTGGTCTGAGCATAAAAGGTTCAGTGGTTTCCTGCTGCATCCACCCTCTTGCTCTTTCCAACCATTTTTGGGAATAGTTTTGCAACATCTCTCAATAAAGCTTCTAAATGCAGTGGATTCAGGGATATTTCTAAAGATGAGTTTCTTTCATTTTCAAACCCAAGAGATTTCCTTCCATCTTCTTCGAATGGGTCAGAAAGGGACTAATTGTACATGGAACAGCTTGGCTGATCTTAAGGCATCTGGGAGCTAATTTCCAGGGGAAATTCCAGCTGGCAACTGCTGTAGGAGTCTGTGTTCAGCCACACAAGTGGGTTGAAAACCAGCTGAAAATGGTAGTCCAACGTTATTTAAATTCAGCCAAAAGAAGGCAGTTCTGGGCGCCATCATTAATTCAGTGTAGCCTCTCCTCACCCCCTGGCACTTGCTGGGAGCTGAGCACACACCCCATGGAACAATCCTGCACTTCCCTGGGAGTGGCAGAAGCCAGGAACACTGCCCCATGCAGCACCCTGCTGGAATTGTGTCACCCTGAGACTCCCTGGCAGTCAGGAACACCCAGGAACACTGCAGAGCTCCCTCCTGACCGGAGGGGAGGTTTGGTTAATTACAAAACAACCAAAGGCTGCTGCCGTTCACTGCAGATGTTAATTCAGATCATGGCAGAGCTTTCCCAGAGCTGCAGGGAAAATCCTTCCCCTGAGTGCAGCCCTGTCCCTGTCACAGCTCCAGCCTGGGGAGGCACTGGGGTCAGGGCTGCAGAGGGAGGACTGGCCAGTGTGCTTTTTCTTCAGAGATCGTTTTATTTCTTTAATTCTAATGCTAATTGAATTGTAATCCTTTGCTGTGAGGGTGGGGAGGCAGCAGAGCAGCTGTGGCTGCCCCTGGATCCCTGGGAGTGTCCAAGCCAGGCTGGACAGGGCTGGGAGCAGCCTGGGATGATGGAGTGCCCCAGTCCCAGGGAGCTGGAATGAGATGATCTCTAAGCTCCCTTCCAACCCAAACCATCCCGTGGTTCCAAGAGATCCCTACCCAGGCTGAAGGAACAGCCTGACCTGGATTTACCAAACATTCCACGTGCAGAGCCCACTGCTTGGGAGGGAATCATCCCTTCCAGACCTCGGGCTGAGCAGGGGGAAAATCCCTGCATGAGGATGCCCTGGGCAAAATTTTATCCTTGGACCAACTGAGTCACCTGAATAAAAAGGATTCAGCCTAAGGACTGTCTGGATCTCCTGAAGCAGAATCAAAAGCAAAGAATCTATTCCATTGGCAAAAAAATTAAACCATTAATAACTGCATGCATATAACTTTGGGGACTGAATGATATCAATTAAATTCAATTACCATCTGCACAATGCTTTGAGGACATAAAATGTCATGTAACTCCAAAGAAATTTTAGAATTAATCCTATTAATCCTATTTTTAGGATTTATTAATCCTAAAATAGTTTCTGCTGCATTAGCACACTGCTAAATGTGGAATTCACTAGAAGCAAAGGCAGGGGTGCTCCAGAGATTTAGGGAGCTTGGTAATCCCTTTGTATGAAAAAGTGAGGGTTTTTTACCTGAAATGAAGTTCCAGCTGAAACTGGCAGTTACAGGTGAATCAATACTGATGCCATTTAAAAATAACCCTATTCCTTGTATAGCTATTGATTATAGCAGGAGTGACTAAAGGAAGGATATACATAAATACACCAAAAAAAAAGAGAGAAAAGTTGGATATTAATGTCATTTTATATCATTGTAGGCACTAACATGGCTGTAAAGTATTGATTACCTTAAAAGCCCCTCATAACTAAAGAACTATTGACTTAATATTTTCTCTAATCCTCCATGAAATTTTACAGTAAGTTCTGATGTATTTTCTGTTAAGAGTTTTAGGGCTCAACTATATCATGTACTTATCTGGAGTGTCAGCCCTGGGGCTTACACTGCAGCTGATGAGAGCTCTGCTAAAGGTGAGAAATAACTCCCAAGATTTAAGTCTGGTTTCAGGGATTTTTGGAAATAGATGCATCTGCTAATGTCTATTATTCTATAGCTTTTGTCTTTTAAATAATCTTTATCATTAGGGAATAATCTAATATACATTATTTTCAGTGGAAGCAAGGGTTCTGCTCATAATTACTCAACTACAGCTGTTCTGAAAATTCCCTCAGCGTTGGATAAGTGTCTCAACAGCCTTTTTTATTGCTTCCTATTTTCCTGGCACACTCACAGCCTGGCTTCCTAAAGCTCCAATGGGTGACACTTATCCAAGTTAAATAAGGGAATAGTGAATGGAAACTTACCCAAACACCTGAATTCTTCAATCCTCAAAGTGAGTGGATCCTCTGCTTCCACCCCTGCCATGGCAGGGACACCTCCCACTGCCCCAGGCTGCTCCAGCCCCAATGTCCAACCTGGCCTTGGGCACTGCAAGAGATCCAGGGGCAGCCACAGCTGCTCTGGGTATCTGTGCAAGGGCTGCCCAAGGATTTCCCCCAAATATCCAGTGGAACTCCTCAGCTTAGAGCCATTCCCCCATTCCAGAGTCATTCTGGCTCCTGGCCCCTCAGATCCTGCATTGCCATGGGGCAAACAGAGAGGTTTTCACTTTGATTCATGTTTGGTTTGAGTTCAAACCCAACAGCTGACAGGTTTCCAGCCCCCTGCATGCTCCTGGAGCCCCTTTGCATTGTGTTTCTACTGCCCTGCCTCTAATACCCCATTCCTGCCCATCCCAAACTGTGCAGAGCTCCACCCTACAAACCTCACTTCCCCAAACTGCCAATGCACAGAAAAGCTTTGGCTCAGCAATTCTCCTGAGCCAAATTCTATCCATTTCAAGCCTGTTTACAGAAATACCTTCCACATCTTGCTGCCAAAAACCAGAACTGCAAGAATATCTCTGCTTTTCCCAAAAAGATTAAAGACTTTTAGATAAGAATTGGCTACAGAAACAATATTAAAAGAGAAGTGCAGTTCTAGAGCTCCCTGTGCCTGACATCCTTCCCCTCCCCTGAGCAGCAACACTGGCTTAACTCCTATTTTCCAAGCCCTCTTTGTAGAGAGAAATGAGATCCATCAAAGAACAGACTTTTTCCCCTGCCTCCAGTAAAACCAAGGACTTCTCTTGATCCCAAGAGTCAGATCTAATCCTTGTGATTGGTTTTGGCTCAGTCCTGTAATCACTTATTTATGGCACTCTCTCTATCACAGGAGCAGCCTCATTAGAACAAATGGGGCAGTTTTTCATGTGCTCCTTTGGGGCCAGGGCCCCTCAAAGCCATTTAAGCCCCCAAGTCCTCCTTTAAGCTGGGCCTTCCCCTGGGTCCCCCAGGCAGGTTCAGCATGGTCCCAGGCTGAGGAGGGAGCTCAGCCCTCACTCCCACCCAGGGCAGCTGGCCCTACAGCTCTGTCCTCAGAGGAGGCAGAGCATAGCACTAATTATTTTAATGATTGGAAATGAGCTGTGAATTTCTTAAGAGCCATTGAAGCAAAACACTTTGAGTCAATCTCCCCACATTAATACCAGAGTGCTGGAGATTGCTCATATCTTTGAGATGATGAAGCACATCTGCTAGATTTCCCCAGCTGATAGTAGGCCAAGTGTTAAAACATCAAACTTTGCCTCCCATCCTTCTGATGAAATAAAGGAAAAGGACAAAGAAACCCCACACAGCACCTTCCACTTGAGCCCTGCTGAGCTGGAGTGCTCGTGTCCATGTGGGCATCCCCAGGGACAGCTGGCAGGGAATGGGCAGGGCCAGCCTGCTCCTCTGGCAGCACCCAGATCCCCGGGTGGCTTGGGATGCTCTGAGGGATGCAGGGATGCTCTGGGGGATGCAGGAATGCTCTGGGGGATGCTCTGTGGGACGCAGGATGCTCTGAGGGATGCAGGATGCTCTTGCAGGATGCTCTGAGGGATGCTCTGTGGGATGCAGGATGCTCTGGGGAATGCTCTGAGGGATGCAGGATGCTCTGGGGAATGCGGGGATGCTCTGGGTGATGCTCTGTGGGATACAGGGATGCTCTGAGGGATGCTCTGTGGGATGCAGGATGCTCTGTGGGATGCAGGATGCTCTGGGGGATGCAGGGATGCTCTGAGGGATGCAGGGATGCTCTGAGGGATGCAGGGATGCTCTGCTGCACAGGCCCTGCATGCATGGCTGGCTCTGCAGTGTGGCATCTCCAGACCAGCAGTTATTCCCCTATCCCTGTTTGCTTATTCCTGCTCTAAGTGTGCTGCTCATTGCTGATTTGCTTTTTTCTTTGTATATCCAAGGAAATGCAAATATGGGATTTAATCAGGAGGATGAGCCACGACAGCCAGTGTTTGCCAAACAGTTTAGTGAGCGTGAGCACCTCCATTAGAGACACAAGTTGCAGCAGCTTTAACAGACAATATTCAGGCAGCTCTGAGCATCCAAGCAGAAAGAAATCACCTAAAATTCATTTTTTAAAGCGCTGCCTGCGCTTGAGTCCCTTAAAACTAAAAAACGTCATTACTAATTCAGGGAAATTTTCATCCAGTCCCAAATGCTGGCGTGCAAGTGTGGCACACACAGCCAGGGAACAGCCTCAGCCCTGGGCTGGGGTCAGAGCTGGCTCCAGAGTGCCCTGGAAGAGCAGCCTGGACACAGAGAGCTCTTCCAGCCTCTCCTGGAGGGGCAGAGCCATCCAGTGCCATTAACTGCTGCTGCTCTGTGTGGAGGCAGCATAATGTGCATCAGATTGCAAATGGAGCTGAGATTAAACACAGCTCTTAATGGCTCTGCAAACACATCTGGGAAAAAACATCAGAGCATTCACCACTAAATTAACTCCTCATTTTTGCCAATATGGCCCTGTTTGCATTCCACTGCAGCCTGGCCTCTGCAGATGCCTTCCCTCAGCTCAGGCAGGGCTGGAGTTCCTTACTTCAGGAATAAACACTCCTTTTTGCTGTCAGGCATAAAATGGAGCAGAAGGATTTCCACAGTGCTCAGCCCAAGGCTCCTGATCGTGGGTGATGCCAACCAGAACCTTCCACCTCAGAGCTTGGGGCTCACACACCACAGGCCAGCTCCAGGCCAGTAATTAGCAAAGAGCTCAGGAATCCAGTCTTTCTTCTTCCCTGCCCCAGGAATCCTTTGAGGAGATGGTCTTCTTCAAAGACATTCATTACTGGAAAGGATTTAGCCCATTTCATTTCACAGGCTGGGCTGGAAAAGGCCACAGAAGCTGAAATTCCAGACTCAAGAGCCATCAGTTTAGTTGCTGGTGTGGAACAGGTTCCCAGAGCAGCTGGGGCTGCCCCTGGATCCCTGGAAGACCCCAAGGCAAGGTTGGAGCCACCTGGGAGAGGGGAAGGTGTCCCTTCCACTGGGATAGGATGAGTTTTAATGTCCCTCTCAACACAAACCACTCTCTGATTCTGTGACAAGTGACACCACACTCTTTCTCCTCCCTGACTGCACATCTGCTCAAGCTCTCCTGGAGACAATATCCAAAAGGAAAAATCAGGCCCAATGCCATTTCCTCACTGTTAACATTCCCTTTCCAGGTCATCCACCAGCACTCAGCCTGTCCCACAGCGGCCATGCAGGACCCTGGGAGCACACAGAGCCCTCTGCAGTGACAGCAGCAGAATAATTCACTTTTTACAAGGTGCTGCCAGCCTTGTGCCCAGGGCCAGTTGTACAAACCTGCCCCTCTTAGCAGAACCCTCAGTGGGGTCACTGTCCTGCTGCTGCCCTGTGCTGGGACACTGGCAGCAGAACTCTGCCCCTTCAGCCACGTTCTCAGTTTTTAAACACTGAATAATTTAACAGCACATTTCTGTTCAGTATTGTTCAACTCACATCGCTTTGATGGCTTTTATTCCTCAAATTGAGCTGGGCCCTCTGCACATGCCCATGGCTGATCCCAGAACACCGAGTCCTCCAGCCCCTGTCCCAGCATCCCTGCCTTGTCTCTGTGATGGAAATAATCATATTTCATAGTCTCTGCTGCATCCCTGCCTCCTCTGGGCTGCTGAGCCTCCAGCTGACCCCTGCAGTGCCTTTGCTTAGGCAGCCAAAAACCCCAGGCTTTGGAACAGGAGTGCAGCACTTCCTCCATGGAAATACTGTGGGAGAGCAGCTCATTCCCTGGCCTTGCCCATCGCTCCCAGGGTGAGCTGGGAAACCAAACCCAAGATGAATTCTCTCCAGTAATTTTCCTCTTGCCCATTACCTCGTGCTCAGTACACCACAAGTGCACATTTCTGCGTGGCTCAGAGATAAAGAATTGTTTAGATGTTTATTAAACCACAGAGTTGAATGAAATCAGTCCCATTATGTTGTCTGGAGGACGGAAGTTAATTGGAAGACAGAATGATTTACTCCAGTTTGAAATACCAATTGGGGTTTGGAGTAAGTTAATGACAATGAGGATCAGAATGAGGGTGTAGAAAATGGAAATTTTATTTTAATTCCTACTGAAGTACTTTTGTAAATGAGTGTGCTCTCGCCTCACTGTGAGAGGTTCCTCCCAGCTTGCTTTGCTGTTCCACATTTAAATGTTATCCCAGGGTTAAACACCATCACTGGACACTGCACAACAACTTAATTTTCTAAATAAAACACCAGAGAGCAGCCAGAGTGGCAGCTGGGGGGAATCTCCTGGCCACAGAAGATCCAGAAAAACAAGTGCTGGGAAGCTGAGGAGCAGGGACACCCCACCCTCACTGTGCTGCCTGAAGCACTCCCACAGTGGTTTGGATCCTGTCAATCCAAAATGTCACCAGTGTCGTTTGGGAAAAGCCAGTGTGGCATTTCCAGAGTGTTTCCACCTCTGCCTGTTGTGCCTGCACTAATTTCTGCTGCTGAGGGGGATTTTTTGGGCAGCAAATGCCGAGCATTTATTCCCTAGAATAAAGACAAATAACAGGAAGGGCTCCAAATGCTCC
Source organism: Onychostruthus taczanowskii (assembly GCF_017590055.1). NCBI lineage: Eukaryota > Metazoa > Chordata > Aves > Passeriformes > Passeridae > Onychostruthus > Onychostruthus taczanowskii. The sequence goes on along the minus strand of NW_024506993.1, from coordinate 1,735,533 downwards.
CAGCAGCAGTGGAGTGACTGCACAGCAGCCCACAGAGCCCAGAGGAACCTCACAGAGCTAAAGTGGGATTTATACTGCACAGAGATGGGAGTGGAGCCATCAACAGGAGAGCTGCAGTCAGGGCAGGGAGGGGAAATGGGGCTTTTCCTACAGAAATGGAGGGAAAAGCCCCGTTTGGAGGGGATTGCCAGGAGCCTGGGATGCCAAGGCCAGGCAGCAGCAGAGGTGTGGGGGCACCTCCAGGGCCTGGCACTCCTGCAAGGGCAGAGGCTCCCAGAAACTGGGAGTGCTGTTGGGAACGGTAGGAAAAGAGATGCTGCTTATTCTCAGTGTCCTAGGAGCATTCCCTGCAGTGGGGATGGAGGGCAATGACGAGAAGAGACGGAAAGCAGCTCCAGGGAGCTTTGCTGTGCTGTCCCTCTGTGTCCCTGCCTCACCTCGTGGGGTGGATGCAGAGCAGGGATGCTCCTGTCACCTTGTCCTGCCTCCAAGGACCCTAAAGGCCACACCTGTGCTATTCCCACTCCTCTCTGAGGGCACAGAGCTCCCTCAGCTCTCCTGACTTACTCTGAATCAGGAATAAATGGAATTTTGTGCAAAGACATTTTTGTTGCTATCAAGGGATGGTCAAATTCCCCCATCATATCATGCCAGGAAATCCAATGGTTTCCTCAGCAACTTTCCATCCTCCTCCTCTCCCATGGGAGAATCAACCTCCTCTTCCCCCTCCTCTTCCTCCTCCTCTTCCATGAAAGAAAATGCACCAGCTGGCATAAAGAAAAAAACCCACATTTTCTTCTCTCCTCCTCCCCACCAAAACATTCTTGAGTTTCAGTTTTACTTGTGTTTTCCACCACCAGTTTGGAGCAGCTTCTGGCTCTGCCTGAGCGTGGTACCTGCCTCAGGAGCTGGGGACAGTCCCATGAGCCACTGACCCCTGATGGCACAGAACTTAATCCCACTGGCACAGGCTGACCACATCCTCTCAGAGTTTCATTACAACCCTTTTCCCACCCATTAATTTCTTTTTACAACTCTCAATCCCTGCCTTCAGCAGTTGTTTACCATTTAACCATCTCCTGCCATTGCCTGATATTCCCTTCCAGCCCTCCTCAAACATTTGGCTTCTCCTGCCCTTCCGTAGCTTCAAACAGCCCAGGACCAAATCCCCCCAAAGTCCTTTCAGATTAAACCTGCTTTGGTTACTCCAGTTGTTCTTCCATAAAGTATTGTAGCTCCAGTATTTTGCTCCTGGAGCTTCCACAGAGCTCTTCTGGAGGCACCTGAGTTCACCACAGGTTTAAAGATCACCTTTCCAGAAGCACCAGCTCTTACACCACTGGAAATTAAAACTGTTTAATTGTTTTGGATTATTTTGTGGTTTGGATTATTTTGTCTGCAGGCAAAAGCAGATTGCTGTTGCAAGGGAATTATTCCTGAGATATTGCTCTCTGCTTGTTCCTTCCCAAGGACAGAGTTATAAAAAATTACGCAATGCCATAAGCTTAAAACATGTGGAAAAGGGAAAAATAACAAGTCTGCAACATTAGCAAGTGAAAAAAATGCCATGCAATTCAAATTCCTCTGGAATTTACAAAACAGAGGAGTTGTCAAGTGTCAGTCCAAGTTTCTCCTTGCAGTGTGCATTTGTCACCTCCTCCCCCCCGAAACCTCCCCCAAATTCCCAGCTCACACAGCAGTGGGAGCTCAGTGCGAATCCCTCTCCAGTAAAAACAGCTCCTTCCTGGAGTGTCCATAAGTGGGGAGGTACCCTCCAGCTAAAACTCATCCAGTTTCACCCCCTGACACCTTCCACCATCCCAGGTTGTTCCAGGTCTCATCCAACCTGGCCCTGGACCCTCCAGGGATGGGGCAGCCATAGATTCTCTGGGCACCCTACTTTACAGTTCCTTTTGCACATCAAATATCTCATTTTTTTCCTGATTTTCCCACCTGTCCAACACCAACCAGCAAAGACACCCAGCATTAAAATACTTTGGCCAGGCTTTGGAAGGCTCTGCCCCACTGCAGACACCATCTTCTGCTCAGAGGAGCGGGGGGTGTTGAGGCTGAGCTGGCTGACAGTGGCAGAGGACAGAGAGATGGAGACACCTGAGGAGCTGAGGGAGATGCAGGGCACAGAGAGCTGGGTGCTCCAGAAGAGCCCTTGGAAAGGTGGAGATGCTGGGCAGTGCCTGGTGGAGTCGTGGGGCTTGAGGGGAAATTTCTGGAAGAGGGTTCCTTGTTCCCTGCATCAATGTATTGACCTAGATTCCTGTCAATTCCTGCATTTATCCCCAGGAAAAGATATTGTGCTGCCTTTTCAGAACACACACACTGGAGGAGAAAAGGTGCTTTACATGTCAAGCAGCCCCCTTTTCAATTAGAGCCCTTTGAATACAGTTCAGCAGCAGAGATATGAATAAACAGCGAGGCAGCCACAAAGCTCATCCATCCACTCCTGATTAGTTCCACAATACCTCCCATCCATGCACCACTTCAGGTGGAACGTTCTGCCTTTCCCTGCCTCCTGAATTCCGTTTGTTTGAAGAAATATTGAGTGAGGCAGCAGGATGCAGCAGGATATTTGTCAGCGCATCGATCGGGATTTGCATGGCAGGGCCGTTTGTGTGCAGCCTGTTCCTCCCCAGCGTTAACCACGGCGTGAATTCCTGGGAAATTTACGGCCCTGTTCCTTCCAACGTGCCCTGTTAAGTCCCTCAGCTCCTGACAGGTCTCAGTTGCAAACACTGGGTTGTTCAGCACAAAACAAAAGGGCAGTGCTGCCCGGATCAATACGGACTCGTGGGAAGCTGCCAAGGGATATTCATCTCCCAGTCTGGGAATTACAGCAGGGATTCTGCCTCTGGAGAGGCTGTGGAGCCAGGAATGCCCAGGGGCAGCAGGGCACCCATACCTGCACCTATTCAAACCCATGTGAGTGTTTGAATCCATGAAATCTCCCTCAGAACTCCAATCCCAGTACCTGTTCCATCAAAGCAGACAGGTCCGTGATCCACGTCCACTTGAGCCACCCAAAAGAGAGAGGGATATGCAAATGTCTTCTTCACATGCTGCATGTTACAGTCATTCTTCCTCTCGTTATTCCCTTCATTTTACCTGTCATTAAGAGGCAAAAAAAAAAACCTTAAGTTTTTGTTTTCCCAGTCCCTGATTTTCAGACAATGAGAATGAGATTCCCAAGATGGGAGCAGAGCGACTGCCAAGAGCCCCTTGAGCAGTTCCTATCACCCTGCTCAGCCATTTATATGGGAATAGAAACATTCCATTTATATGGGAATTCCAGATGTAGATATGGGAATGGAAGCAGAATTCCAGCCATAGATATGGGAATTGAAGCATTCCATTTATATGGGAATTCCAGCCATAGATGTGGGAATGGAAGCAGAATTCCAGCTGCAGATATGGGAATGGAAGTACAGCACAGGCTGGATATTGGATTACCAGGAATGGGTTTGATACAGGCAGCACTTGAAGCCCCCAAAGCTTCCAGCTGCTGAGGGGCACTGGGAGAAGCAGGTCCCAAAATCCATGCCATAAGTGCCAGGACCACATAATTAATAAAAATAGACATTTCTTACAGAGGATTTGGCTTTCCAAAGGGTCCTGGAGGTAACAGAGCCCTGGTTTGTGTGAATCCTCGTCCGTGGTGCCATAAAAATCTCATGGTTTTGACACAGCCACTGGGGCTGTCCTTGGGATGAGGCAAAACCATCTGAGGCACAGATGGAGCAGGGCAGCTCCTGACAAAAAAACAGACCTTCCTTTAAAAATAGATGAAAGCAACATTTAATTTAGTTGAAAGGTGGAAATGAACCATTAAGAAATCCGGGCTTGTCTAAATACCTGCTTGTCATGTATATTTAATTGTTTTCATTCCCATTTGGATTGTGCTCTGCATTTACACAATGGCCACAGCTTGTCCTCAAGTGTCTGAGCACGAGAGGGATTTGAGAGGATTCTGAAAGGGAGAAGGATGAGGAGATTTTGGGGCAAAAATAGATGCCAAACCCACCCAAAAGGCTGTTATGAAGAATTATTAGTCAGTCCTTGATAGAGAGATGCAAAAGCAGGGGTAAGTAGCAGGACAAACCCACATTACAAATACATCAGCCATAAAAAACATGCTGCTTGAAGGCCATCTGGTAGAACAAATCACCATTTTCCTTCTTTTTCTTCAAGCCAGGACAAACCAGTGGAAAGTATTGCTCCAAAGCACTTCACAAATATCAGATCAGCTGCAAAAGATATTTTAGAAGCAGCTAATTACCAAACCTCTGATCTATGTGCAGTGGGATGAAGGTTGTACCTCCTGCAGGTTCCAGACCTCAGCTCCAAAGATGTTCTTCAGAGTCCTTGAAAAATTCATTTTCTTCACAACTCTCCTCATTATTTATTAATGACTGTTACTCTGAATTCTGGATCACCATCATTTCCTCAAGCAGGAGCATAATTTTTCCTTCTCTTATCAAAACAGAGTCAGGAACTCCAGTACCTGCCCCGGGGATTTGAGTGTTCCCCCTTTTCTCCAAGCCAGGAGCCCTCATATCCAGAACTTACATGGATCCAGCAGGAATTTATGTGAGACCCTCAGAGTCTCCAATGTTTTGTCTTTAGAAATTCCTGCCAGGGGTGTTTGGTTTCAGCTGAGATAATGACATTCAGAGATCACAACCTTGCTGTGCTGGCTGTGCAGAGAAGGTGTTTTGTCAGCACAAGTGGCTCTTGAACCACCAGGACATTGTTTCTGCACATCCACAGTTCCAGAGGAATTCTGTTCCTGTGGTCCCAGGGCTGGTCAAGCATCTGACTGGAACTCTCTGATCTTCCCAGCAGCCGTGGCCAGTGCTCCTCTGGCAGCTTTGCCATCAGAGCTGTGTCAATGAGGGGCATGGAAATTCATCCCAGTGGGTGCCTTCCTTATGGAAACGAGTTATTACATGGAGGTTCAGCTAATGTGAGCATAAAAAAATGATCTCTTTCCTCAGAGAGAGGACAGATGGTTCTCCCTCCTTGTGAAGGGTTGGTTTTTCAACACAAGCTGCCTCTCCAGTGGAGAGGAGGGGGGGAATCATCTCTTAATTACTGCTCCACTGGCTGAAAGCACATTCTTGGAGCAGAAGGTATTAGATGGAGTTTTCTTACACCAAAGTCAGACATAAAAAAGAAATCACAGAACTGTTTTGGTTAACAGGAGGAAAATTTATATTAAAAAACCCCACTAGAGCTGGGTGATTCTTCCCCACTTTACACAGAACAACTTGAATCAAGGCCAGAGTCTGTTTTCTTAGGAGGTGAAACACAAACACCCAAAGAATTAAGTGACAATTCCTTCATGTTCCTGAGTTATGGATTAGAAAAATCGTCTCAGCAGCACTGATCAATGGGAACTTCAAAGAGAAACACAGCCCATCCATTACAGTTCCTCCCAATTACAGCCTTCTGCTGAGAACTGCATTTTATGTTCCTTCCAGGCTTCCAAAAAAGAGGGAGCAGGATTTTAAAAAACAGCTTCTAAGCGAGTTTTATCTTTGTATTGAATTTAAACACCACAGGACTGCTTAAATTGGGAGTCAATTCCATACCTCTGAAATGGAAGCACTAGTTTCAAACCAAAACCAGAAACATCTCAAAGCTGTTGGTTCTTCTCATCATTTTCTTTCCTTTTTGTTAAGACTTCTTCAACAAATTTTGTCTAAATCCACAAATGATTTTGAGTAAAGTGAAAATCATTTACCTGATTTGGTTGGGTGAGCTGTGGGTTTTCATCAGGTTATTTCAACCTACTGAGCTCTCTGAGTTTTGGAGAGGAGTTTGGGGTTGTTCCCTCCTTTTCTCCTGGAAACGACAGAGAAATGTGACTCCACACTTCTCCCTCCATCAGCCAAAGGCTTCATTAAAGTGGAGAATCCCACCTGAAGCCAGGAAGACCCTGGAAAACAGGAAAAACAGCAGCAGCATCTCCTGAGTGTTGGTACTTTTCCATTGTGGGGTTTTTTTACCTCCAGCCCATGGAGTGCCCAGCAGCTCCCATCATTCCCAAATGTCCAACACTGTTGGAGATGAGCCTGTTCTGGATGGGGATTCCAAACCTGCCACACGTTCCTGTTCAGGGACGAGCTCTCTGAGCCCTTCAGAGGCTTCAGGAGCAGTTCTGCACACAAAACAGTGAATTACCCCGTGTTTTTCCTTCAGCAGTGGCTGATCCTGGCACACCAAGGTGTGACCAGCAGCATTTCCTTTCTGCCAGCTCTGGAACTCACCAGGGCTGCTGCTGCTGCACACAGCCCCCTTGGTGAGCAGGCTGCTTTAACCACCAGCAGCTCCCAATTAACTGATGTGATCTTTAAAGATCATTAACCAGTCCTCACCCTCACTGCAGTGCAGCTATGGAATCACCCTCTGGTCATCCAGAATTAGCCAGGGCTCTGTTGGGTTTGCAGGGCACAGATAACAATGGACTCTATTCAGGAAATCATGTACCAATTATCTCTGAAATTAGGCTGCACACAGGGGACTGCTGAGCAGCCGTGGAAAAATTACAATTTTTTCCCCCACTCCCACTCCTGCCTCCTCCCAGCCCACCTCAGACCTCCCACCTCATCATTTATTTCTGCTGTAATTTGTTCTCACACAGCCCCAGGACCCCAAGAGCTCCAGCCCCCCCAGAGAAGGCAATCCTGGAGCTCTGCTCTCATTTCAGGTGTGTGCATGGGGTTTGTCCATCCCCACCACGCCAGGTGCCAAAGCCAGGGCTGCTGCCACACCTGGGGGCTGTGGGGGAAGCAGAGCCACAGCTCTGCAGCAGCCTCAGGACTTCAGCTGCAGCCACAAAGCCAGGGCTGCTGCCACACCTGGGGGCTGTGGGGGAAGCAGAGCCAGCACAGCTCTGCAGCAGCCTCAGGGCTTCAGCTGCAGCCAGAGTCACAGAATCCCTCAGGCTGGAAAAGCCCTCCAAGATCATCAAGTCCAAGCTTCACCCAAATATCCCCTGCCCACTAAACATATCAGAAAGTGCCTCCTGACTTGTTTTTTGAGCACAAAACCCCCCTCAGTTTGTCCTGGGTGGATGCAGTACCCTCCACTTCACACCCAATTCCTCAACCTTTCACAAATTTCTAAGCACAAATTTTTGAGCAAAATGGGACTTTGGTAAAAATTCTTTGTAGAGGTAAAAGGAGGAGATTCCTTGTGGCAGCAGCAGAAAGAACAGCTGAGTGTTCTTCAGCAGTGGGTGATTAATCCTCTTCATTCAAAAATCATTGAATTTAAAGGAATAAAACTGTTCATGAAGCTCCTGCAAGGCAGAATGTTTTGCCCAGTTGAAAAGCTGTATCTCATCACTGGTGGCTCCATTTGGCCAGCAATAAAGTCACTTCCTTTCCTTTTAATTATAATTATTATAATGAAAAGAGTCAGAGCAGTAACTGTGAGCATTCCACACAGTTAAATGACTATTATAATTGCTCATTTTGAAAAGATAACTATATTTTAACAGAACAAACCAGGTGCCAACAATAGAGCTGCCTCCTAATGATCTCGATTTGCTTTTGATGAGAACAGAAGTGAAGGTTTGCACTTGCAGCCCCTGACAGGAGCCTCAGCACGTCCACCCTGGCCCAAACATTCCCAGAAGACAGCTGGAGTGCTCTGGGCCCATCTAAGTGACAACAATCTCCTTCTCCTCAGCTTCCCAAACCTGCCAGTGTCACACCCCAACCCAATTATTCGGGTTCCACTTGAAATCACACCTGGGCTGGACGGCTGCCCACGTGGAAAAGCTGCTGTGCATCCTGGGGTTAATGTGTTGCTTTGTGGAAATCAGGAAAAATGCAAGTTCCCGTTCCACCCTGCAGAGAGGGAGGTTATTTGGGGTTTTTTAAGAGGAAGAGCTGCAGCTGAGCCCTGCCTGGAGGGTGAGCAGCATCAGCAGCTCCCAGGGGCTGAGCTGGACCAGGGCCTGACCAGCACTGCTCACAGTGACCTCCCAGGAAAACCTCCAAGTGCTGCTTTCCCTGCTTCAGCCGTTCCTCAGCCCTGAGCAAAGGAGCATTTTTCTTCAAAAGACCATTATTTGGATAAATCAAGCGTGGCACTGCGGTGTCAGGGCAGGAGGGCCAGGCAGCAGAGGAAGGACAGGACAGAGCCACTCAAAACACAAACCACCCACCAGCAGCTGTGTTCTGGATCTCTTCCAAGGAGAGAAAGCTGATTTGGGCATTTAGTTATTTACAACCTACCAGCCCAAGTCCTTTTGGGGATTTTTAATTGCACAAAGCATTTTTCTGCTCCTTCCAAAATGCTCTTTATGTGGAAAGCGCCGATGAAGCAGCGGAGAGGAGTCTGTGTTCCAGCAGGTCTGGAGCAGGTCTGGAACAGCCCTGCAGCTCTCCAGCCCATGTCTGCTGCTCCTGAGCTCCTGCCAGCAGCCAGGGAGCAGGGCACAGCCTCCAGAGCCATCATCCTGCCTGCCCTGATGGCACAGGAGCCTCTGAGCACGGCTGTGATGGAATCTCCCAGTGCAGCATCTCCCAATGGGATGATGGAATTTTATCAGCCATGCAGGGACACTCACTGGCCATGAACAGAAGATAATTAATAATTAATGGCCCATTAACAGCAGAGATCTCCTGGAGGGAGGATTGGCTGTGGGAGAGATAAAGAAAACTGCCCCATGAACAGCAGATAACAGCAGAGAACCGCCCCAGCTCTGACAGATGGTAATTGATGCACACCCCGGCCACATCTCACATTTCCAACCCAAGACACTTCCCTCTGCCCAGGCATTCCACTCACAGAGCTGAGTGTTCACCTGTCACTTGCCACAACAGGTCCCAGCTTTGGGCATTTTTCTAACAGCAAACGGGGTTGTCAAAGAAATAAATGTTTATACAGCACGTCGGATTTATCACTGGAGTAAATCAGTGATGGTGGGGGAAAATAGGAGTGGAAGTCATCTACAGGCATGGCAATTTGAGAGATCCTTCTTCCCAAAATACCTGAGCCAGGGAATCTCTCTGGAAGCTCAGCACACTCAGCCCAGACCCCAGGCTGGTTCCATACCACTGCCTTTGGTCTTTAACCACTCCAGAGACACAACTCCCACTGAGATCAGCACAGCTTTTGCATTCTTGCAAAATCAGCGTCTCTTTTGGGTTTTTTTTTACAGCAAAATCACACACTCAGCTTCAGGTGGAACTGGGTGGCAAAACCCCAGTGAAATCCCAGGCAAGTCTCCTTTTTGACCTGACTGAAAATTAAAAATGCAGTAAATAGCACTCAGCAGGAGCTGAGGAAATGCTGCAAGAGCAGTGAGTGGGATCCTTGCTTTGGGCACGATGTGTAGGAAAATAGGTGCGTATAAATACACTTTTAAAACATCAAGATTCATGTATGAACTGAAAACAAAGACTTCCTACATACCCACACAGCAATCCTACACACAGACATGAGGCTTCTGAATTTGGGTTAGAAACACTGGAGAGGAAATGTTTATGTTCCTGCTTCTTCTATGAAACTTGTTTTAAAATGAAACAAGAAGGGCGGAGAGGATCTTTGTACAAGGGATGGAGTGACAGGGCAAAGGGAATGGATTTAAACTTCCAGAGGGCAGCAGGAGATGAGATATTGGGATGGAATTGTTCCCTGGCAGGGTGGGCAGGCCCTGGCACAGGGTGCCCAGAGCAGCTGGGGCTGCCCCTGGATCCCTGGCAGTGCCCAAGGCCAGGTTGGACACTGGGGCTGGAGCATCTGGGACAGTGGGAGGTGTCCCTGCCATGGCAGGGGTGGCTCTGGGTGGGATTTAATGTCCTTCCAACCCAAACCATTCTGGGATTGTGTGAGTTAAATGTCCATTTAAACCCTGACCATGCAGCAGCAGCTCCATGGAAGTAAACCCAGCTCATGGCACAGTGGGGCAGGATGTGTGTGTGCCCCTGGACAAAGCCAGGTTATCTGAGGCAGCAGCACCTCCCTGCCCTCCCCAGACACAGAACGAGGAGCTCGTTAATTAAGGTTATCAAGCTCCCTTGCATGGCTTTCAGTGCAGAGGAGAGGAGGCTCTCCCAGCTCAGCTGATTTATGGGATCCTCGGGGCATTTTGCTCATGTGTCCAGAGCCCAACTTTTCCTTTTTTTAAGCAATCCCAAAGCTTGACCTGTGATGGCCTCAGCATTGTCCTGGCAGTGCCCTCGTGGGCAGGTCCTGCCAGCCAGAGCCAGAAGGGGATGCTCTGCTGCATTCCTGCACCCAAATCTAGATCTCATAAAATTACAACAGCATTATCAAACCCCATCTGCAATTCCTTCAGCAAAATCCTTCTATATTATTCTATATTATTTAGGGTTTTATTTTAAGCAGAGGTTGTTCAAATTTTCAATACCTTTTGCGTTCATAATATCAAAATAAGTTAAAACGTTTGTCGATAATAACCTTCAATAATTAGAGTGTTGATAAGATCAAGCAAAGTTAAGTTGCACTATGTTTAGGTCTAAGTACTCTTAAATTACATTTTGCCACTTTGATATTCTGTTAAAATTAGGTTTATTATTCCTTGCCACCAGAGTTCATTCCACGTTTAAGTGTTGTTCAATACAAATTACCCTAAGTTTTGTTAAAAATCATTTGTCTAAACTATAAGATAAATAGTTTATATTCTACTGGATAGAATAGAATAGCTGGATATTGCCATCCCCTTCCAGTGCCACCCTCAGGCAGCTGTGAGTCCTTTGGAATGCCAGGACACAGAGCTGGCAGCTCCCCAGGAAAGCAGGGAATAGTTTCCCCCCCTCTATATTTTTGTATTTACTAAGACATTACCTTTTTCTGGGAAAATGTCTCTTAGTCCATGAGTTATTCCTGTGGGTAGAAAAAATAATTTTTTTTTCTAAAGATAAACCAGCCTGACAGAAATTTATGAGTTTATCAAATTTTTAAGGGACTGAAAAACTCTTAAACTTAACTTAGGATCCAGTTTTCCCTGGCAGTTTCTCAGCCCTGGTAGAAGCTGGAGATATTGCAGTGTAAAACAGAGATATTCCCAGATTTATGGCGAGCCTGACAATGATTATGTAGCCCATTGAGATGGAGTGGTGTGATTTAGTGCTTTGGAGGCATTTGTCAGGGCTGATGAATGCATCTGGTGATTCAGGCAATGAAAATGTGAGATTTCCAGATAAAGGATGCTGCCTGACACACGGGGTTATGGCAGGGGCTATGGAAGGGGATAAAATTTTTATTTGTTTCTCATTTAGCGTGTTAGAGGGAGATGGCAAGGAAGATAAACTTCATTCAGCTGAAGAGGTGACAGAGAGACAATTCATTAGTGTATCCTAATGAATATTTGGCTTTCTTGTGTTTCTCACCTGCCACCACTCACCTGCACAGGGCAGCCAGGTGGGTGCACTCAGGGACAGCTCGTGGGGATCTCCAGGCTCCCCCAGCACTCCCAGCTCAGCAGAAAGATGTGGAAATACCGATTTTCTCACTTGCCTGCTGTGGAGCACACTAAGGTTTGACACACAGCCAACTGGAAATGAGAAATTGCCTTTAGATAGGTCCAAAATATGGGCATTTTCTTAGACAAAATGAGTTAAACGTGCTTTTGAAATTCCAGCCATATCCAGACAATTTACAGCTCATTTTGGTTTCAAGTTCCCAGATAGAAACAGGTTCTTAGGAAAACAAGGTATTTTGAGATGTGCTTTCTATTGAAATTGTACATAAATCCCAAAACCCCAGAATGGTTTGGATTAGAAGAGACTTTAAAACTCATCCCATCCCACCCTGCCATGGCAGGGACACCTCCCACTGTCCCAGGTGCTCCAGCCTGGCCTTGGGCACTGCCAGGGATCCAGGGCAGCCCCAGCTGCTCTGGGCACCTGTGCCAGGGCCTCAAGAGAAATATTTCCCATAATTGAATCAGGTATGAAACACCAGGCAAAGAGAAGCCAGGTCAGAGGCTGTTCAAGGCAAAAAGGAAGGCAATTGAGGATCCTGTTGCTTCAAGAGCAGGGAAGAACAAGCCTTACTGCACTAATGGGCATTTCTGAGTCAGTTACGTGCCAGTGCTGGTCCATTTTCCTGGAATGTTTTATTCTGAAGCTTTCAGATGAAATGCTCTATTTTAACTAAGATCTATAACTGCATATATTTTACCTTAAATTATTTAGGGTTTCCAAGGACAATACATTCCATTCATACTCAGCAGAAGCAAACCCATGCTCTGCTTTGAATCCCAAGCTCAGCTCTCACTTAACAAAACCAGCCTGAGCTATGCTAGAGCATCAATCCACAGAGAAGTACTTAGGAGGAATAAATTGATTTTCTCATTGCTCTATGTTGGCTAAAAATTATTCGATTATGTATTTAGCTGCTAATGGAAACTCATTAGTAGATTTTCATTTCATGCTTGTTTGCACCTGCAATCCATTTTTCCCTGTCCAAAGCACTGTTTCATTTCAGTTCCGTGCTATAAATTTCCTTGCATATAAACTGATAAGCGTCAGCCAAAATTCAGTGTTCGTGGTCTGAAATAGCTCAGGGCCATCGCTTTCACAACAGCATCATTAAAGCAGCAGATCCCCGGTGATTCAGGGGGCTCGTTAACTCTGCATTTGATGGCCTAACTTGCCTCATTGTTTACTCATTAACTTTGTTATCCTCGTTAGTGTCAGCTCCTTGACATTGTCCTGTTGGCTCTGGGCTGCCCCGAGCCCCACGAGGCTCCTGAGCATCTTTTTAACCCAAAGATGGGACATTCCCAACTTCAGAGCTCCCTCATTTCCACTCCCTGCTTTTCTGTGGGATGGAAATTCAGTGATGTTCAATCAGACCCAAGCTCAGGGGCCTCTGGCTCTGTTTGGAGTGAGATGTTATCTGTGGGAATAGCACCCAAATCCAGCAAAACCAGGTTGAGTTTCTCCTCCCCATCGTTCTCCAGCTTCCTGGTGGGTTTGTGCCTTGGCATCTGCAGGAGGTGCAGCACAAGGATCAGGCCCTGTGGCATTCACATTCTCTGAACACAGAGACACAATTCTCTCTCAGGACTTTTTCCTGGGGAAGCACAGAGAGAAGAAGAGAAAACAATTCTTATCTCTATTCTCTGCTCCTGCTGTTTTTGCACATGTGGAAGATGTTAGGAAGATTGTTTACCTGAAGTGATTTGTCAGTTGGATTCTGCTGAATTGTTTTGAGGTTGTTTTGTTCCCTTGGCCAATTGGCTCAGAGCTGTGTCCTGGCTGTCTCAGACAGTCATGGGTTTTTCTTTAGGATTCTTTAGTATCTTCTGTATAGTATCTGTGTCCTGGCTGTCTCAGACAGTCACAGGTTTTTCTTTAGTATTCTTTAGTATCTTTTGTATAGTATAGTATAATTCTCTTCAGTACAGTTACCATACAATATTAATGTAATCTAGCATAGTTTTAATAAAGCAGTTGTTCAGCATTCTGAATCATGGAGCAGATGCCAATCATTCCCAGACGTTGGGGTCACCCTGAATTGGATAAGGCTCTGCTTCCCTGGGATCTGCTTCCACTCCCACCCAGAAACCCTGCCCAGTTTGGGCTCAGCTCTGCCTTCCCTTCTGCCCTTTCATCTCCCTGCTGGGAGACAGAGCCCAGGCAGACCCCACACGAGGGACAGCAGAGCAGTCACCCTGATTTGCCCATCCAATATCCCTTCAAGCATTCCCAGACCACCCTGGGCTGCAGCACTGATGGGGTTGGGAAAGCTCCTGCTGGGAATGAGGGTGCAGAGATCAGAGGTGCAGGAATGGCAGATCACCAGAACCAGCTCTCTACGAGCTGCTGGGCATTTTCTTTTGGAGTAACCCACGTCCAGGTTAGTGAAGCAGAACCTGATCATAATAATTATGTCACTTTTTGTTTTCATAGGAAGAAATTAATAAGTTGTTCAGCTTCAGCAGAACTACTCTGAATTGATCCAAATATGAGAACTGACTCTCAGTGTTGTCTACTAGTGCAGCCCCCACAGAGAAAAATACATTTGCTGTAAAAATATCTATTTTATCAGGTAGCTCAAGCCTCTGGGGTCTGCCTGCATTCCCCACCCGAGTAACTGAGAGCAGGAACAGCTCTGAATGTGCTTGTTAAGTGGGCCTGATCAATACAAATCTATTTCTCAATTAAGTAGAAGATCCTGGTGTATGTGTGTTGCCTGCAGGCCAAAAGAGTTCAGAGCAAAACTGGATTCCAGAATACAAAGTTGTGTTGTTTTTGCTCTGTCTTTTAAATGAGCTTTACCAGCATGCAACTGCAATCCTTGTGAACTCTGCAGATTAAATTTCCTTGCAGTAATGACCACTAGGAATTAGTGAAATGTTAATCTTCCCACCTGCTGTGTATGATTATACACGAGTCTAATCAACCTGATTACAAAAGAAAGTAATTTCTGCTTTTACAGGGTTTTTTTTGTTGTTGTCTGCTTTAGTTCTTCCTGAGGAGCCGTGAAATGCCTTACCCTGTATTTTAAAGCAAAAATAATGATTAAATTAAAATGTGTAAAGGGGAGCAATGGAGGCTGATAGTAATTGCTTTACAAGAGATACAGTAATTGATGCTCTGAGGATTTATTTGAAAGCATGGAAGTGAATTAGGAACCTGCTTTATCTGGATTTGCTGGCTCTGATGAAGTCACTGCTTCTTTTTGTCTTGGTTTTCAGCTAAACTCTTCTTAATGAGAATGCTAATAATTACAGTGGCGCTAATAATTACAGTGGCACTAAATTGTTTTAAGGACACAGGAGGATGGGAGCCACATTTTAATGTTATTTAAAGCCACAGTCACCTTTCTGCTGCCAACCCTGAAGGAGGAAACTCACCTGAATCCATCAGAGATTGGATCCATCCAGCTCCTTGAAAATTCCGGCCATATCCAGACACGTGGATGATTGTAAAGACAAGCTAAAAAGCTACATCTGATTGTATTTCTTGGCTTAAAGCTTTGTTAAGGCTGGGCCCACCCACCTTGGGAACAGGTACTGCAGTGCAGAGAGGCTTTCCAAGTCATAAATCCAGGAAAATGAGTGTACAGACACCTGAAAATCCAAGGAATGTAGGGTAAGCCACAGCAAATGTTATCCTGCTTCGTGCAGCAGTCAAAGCCAGTTTCCTGAGCAGCCACAGAACACCTGAACTCCACCCCCTGCTTGCCCCCTGCACATGGAAACCCCTGGAATAATCCCTGGGTTCAAAATCATAATATCCATCCATCTGATCAATTTATGGCTGCCAGTTATCCAAACCCATTCCAGGCCTGGTGAGCAGCACTGTACAGGCAGGTTCAGTATTCCCAGAGCAGTGAGATGCCAAATGTGCCCCAGTGTTCCCAGCAGTGCTGGGATCTCCATGGTGACAGCGTGTGTCACATCCCTGAGTTACCTGAGTGATCATTGCCATCCTTTCATCTGATCCTCACTTTTCATCTCTGCCTCGAGTGCACCGGGCTCTTAATGGAGAGGAATTGACAAACATCCTCATATTCCTTAGAGGAAAAGCAATTTTTTCTCATCTACACTCCTGCAACTTAATTCAAGTAACAGCTTCTGCAGGAAGAGCTGCTCGTGGCAGTCAGGAATTTGCCTTTGACACACACAGAGCCAGCTGTAAACTGGGCTGGAGGATGGCAAAAATCACCTTGCTGAAAACATCCCCAAAAGTGGTCACATTCATATTTTCTGGAAAAATCCCTTTGCCCAGGATTTTTCTCCTGGGAAGCTCAGAAGCCTCAGAGAAAAAGGAAACCAATTTTATCTCATTTGCTTCTCCTGTGTTTTGCTGCTTTGGAATGTGGTTGGAGATTGTTTACCCACAGGTGATTGTTTCATTGGTTTCATGTGGGTTGTTTTGACTCATTGGCTAATTGGGGCCAAGCTGTGTCAAGGCTCTGGAGAGAGTCACGAGTTTCATTATTATCTTTTTAGCCTTCTGTCTGTATCCTTTCTGTATTCTTTAGTACAGTATTCTTTAATATAATATAGTATCATAAAATAATAAATTAGCCTTCTGAGAACATGGAGTCAGATCCATCATTCCTCCCTGCCATGAGGGTCCCTGCAAATACAATAAAAAAACATTAAAGAAGCCCCTTCCTCCAAACCTGGAGCAGCCCCAGCTCTCCCACACCCCCAGTTCTTCCCAGCCCTACTTCTCCCAGTGCAGAAATGCCAGAGATAACCTCTGCCCTTGCTCATTTCTGGCTATGGCACAGAAAGTGAACGTGGCTGAACCCAGGCCTTCCAGGAGTTGCAGTCTGGAGAAAAATCCTCCTGGGATGTCCAAGCAATGTGTCACGCTGTGGCAGGAGTTGTGGATGTGGATTTTGGAGGGTGCCACAGCCACAACTCAGCACAGCCAGAATTCCCTGGGCTGTGCTGTGGTTCCTCCCTCTCCCTCCTCCTGCTCTCTAACTCTGCTTTTAGGAAAGCTGAACATTTCCAGCTTGGCTTGTTAAAATGTTCAATACCTCAGTCTGGGTTCTCTCACACTTTGGGTTGTACAGGAATATCCTTGGGAGAGGAACCCCAGTGCTGGGAAGGGAATTTTGGAGATGGGAGACCCATATCCCACCCGGGGCACCCCAGCAAGCTCAGCAGTGTGAGACACTGGTGTGACAGAGATAAAGACCATTCAAATGGGGTTATCAGCTGTAAAAGTGCTCCTGAGACACCTGCAAGCCTGTCCTGAGGGCAGAGGGAGGCCAGCCTTGGTGAGTGTGACATGAGGAGGAGCAGGGCTGGTTGCTCTGCACCCTCAGTGCCTGCATTTTGGGGTTTAATCTGTTTCTTATTGGAGAAATAAATCCAACAGAAGATTGAAGTGCTGTTCCCAGCCCTCTGCAGTCCCCTGCTCCCCCTCCCAGCACAGTCCTCTTACCTAACACCTGGGAGGGGATTTAAAAGGAACTCTTCATCTCATTTCATACATTAGTGCCAAGTTTAGCTTCTGTAGGTAACAGTTTCTGTTTGAACTAATAAAGAGGTATGTTTAGAATCTCAGGGGCACACTCTCTGCTCATTTGAAACAAATGAGCATTATATAAGGAGGAACGGGAGCTACAAATAGGACTCATGAAATTAATTGGCTGTGAGCTGCGGCGGTGTGGAGCCACTGAAGGGGACGAGTGGCCACGGCGTGTCCTTCCCCCTGCACACCCTGGGGACAGCAGGGCCAGGCTGGAGCAGCCAGGGTTCGGCTCCTACAGAGCCCTGGCACCGCTGCCATGCTCCCCAAGAGCTCCACCTTGTCCCATTTATGCTGCCCCAGAGGAGATCTGCATCCCAGAAGGGGCAGGGATGCTGCAGCCAGAGCCTGGAGGTTCTGCACCCTGCAGAGAACCCGCCGTGGCTCCTGATGGACCCCAAAATCACAGCTCTGCCTTTTACAGATGGAAAGGGAAAAACAGGGATATTTGGCATGTGTGTTAGAAAGACAAGAAAATATCCAAGGAAAAACCCATTGCAGTTGGGGAAGGTGTGTCCTGCTGGAAACAAGCAGAAATCCCAGCCTTTCTCACCTCAGGGAATGCAGCCTGTGGTTGCCCCTGGCCAAAGCAAGAGGAGGGACAGCACATTCCCCAGGGCTGGAAGGAGCCCTGGAGGCAATTTTTGTCCCACCTCCCCGTCTGGGGTTGGGTGGGTCGTGCAGCTGAGTCCCAGGGACACCTCTGGTGTCACCACACAGCCATCCAGGCTGGAAAAGACCTCTGAGCTCATCAGGTCCAACCATCAACCCAGCAGCACCATGCTCACCACCAAACAACTTCCTCAAGTCCCACGTTCAGGTTTGTTAAAACACTTCCAAGGATGATGACTCCACCACTGCCCTGTTCCAATGCCTGGCAACCCTCTCCATGAGGAAATTACCCCTAATACCCAGTCTGAGCCTCCCCTGGCACACCGTCAGGCTGTTTCCTCCCATGCCCTGTTGCTGACAGCATCCCTGACTGCCCCAGGGCTCTGATTGCCCAGCCTGGATTCCCATCCCAGCTGTGGAACCACATCCAAACTGACACAAAGCAGCACATGGCACCTGAAATTCAGCTGAGCACCCTGTGCACTCCCTCCCCCCAAACAGGTGACCCGTTTTCCACACGTTTTCTTGGAGTGTTTCATTTTCCAGCCTTTCCTCCTGGAGGGCACAGCGACTTTTCCTACAGAAATGGGCTTGGTCTGCAGCCACCTGAGCAGAGCCATGGAGCCTCTCCTACTGCCCCCACTTCAGCTCCTGGCACCATCCCTGAGTGTTTGGAGAGCCCAGGATCCAGGTTCTGCTCCACAGCAAAGGCAGCAGAGCCTCCCCACACACAGAGCCCTGCTCAAACACATTTATGGGTTCTGAACGTGTTTCTTCAGCTGGAACCTCAGAGCCAAGTGCAAGGGTTTTATCTAGGGCTAACAAAAGCCTCGTGGCATTTCCTAGATAGAATGAAGCCCAAGTTTAGCAATTATTCATAGCCTCACACACATTCTTGCAGGCAGCCGAGCTGACTTGGCAGACTGGAGCTAATTTGGTTTACAGTAGAATGAAGTTTTGATTGAAGTGCCTCGCTTAAAAAAAAAAATATTCCACATCCCCCTACACCCCTGCTAACATTACTCTGGAGCATGTAAAACAACCACCCCACATCTTAGCAAAGGAGAAACGCAGGGATTTTTATTGCTTTACCAAGCAAAGACCCACAAGTGAATAATTCTGAATGTTTGATGTGCTGTATTCTGATCCATAATTCAGCGGCGGCACGACGGCTGCGTGTGCTTGACATTTCTGGCTGCTTTTGAAGTTCATGAAACCCCTGCAGTCACCAAGGGGAGGGATCCTGCCTGGGGAGCCAAGGTGGGCACCGAACAAAAGGTGGGAAGAAAAAGGTTCTAAAGCTAATGCACAAAAACCTTGGAGAATGTAAATGAATGTAGCCTCGAGTTTACCGAGTAAATAATTCAAATTCTACCGTGGTGATTTATGAAAATAAAAAGACATATTTAATGAGCCCAGCAGGTGCTTCTATTTTAACATGTTAAAGGCAAAAATCAAAAGGCAGAAGCTTTTTCCTGTTTCATGGTCACAGTTTAAAATAAAAGCTCTTCCCTGTGCTTCAGGGATGTGCTGTGCTCAGCAGTTCTGCTGCTCCTGGGAGGATCCTTTGAATGCTCCCATCACCAATTTCCACACAGCCACCTGGAGAACCCTTGCAGACCTTCTGGGCAGGCCACGGGCAGGGACACCTTCCACCATCCCAGGTGTGCCCAAGCCCCAGTGTCCAACCTGGGACACTTCAGGGACCCAGGGGCAGCCCCAGCTGCTCTGGGCACCCTGTGCCAGGGAGGGGTTTGTGCCTGGCTCCTGCAGGGCTGAGCCAAGCCCCGACCTTGCAGAGAGTGAAATCATCTCGTGAGGTTATTTAGTGCAAGGACAAGAGAGGGAGGAGTGGCGTGGCCTAAGAGGTTTCTCCCTGGAGAGCCTTCCCAGGTGTGTGAGAGCTAAACCCCACGGAATGCTCCACAAGCCCCAGGGGAAGGCAGCGAGCTGTTCCCACCAGCTGGGAATCCCCACTCCCACACCAATCTGCAGCGAGGAAATCAGCCCTGAGCCCTTGGCAGGTGTGCCACATCCTCAGTGAGCTCCCTCCTGAAGCAGCTGCTGCAGAGGGGGGTGGCAGCAGGGACAGGGACATCCATCACCTGAATCCCACTCCTGACTCCAGGGATGCACGGCCACCACCGTGTGTCACCCACAGCTGTTGCCACAGCAACTGAAAATCATTAAAAATAAATAAACCCATTTTTATGACACAACTCATAGAGTGCCTGCCTTCTGCCAGGAGTTTAAATTTGGCCTGTTTGGCTAATTTGATGGGATGCCACGAGTGAGGGCCTGATTTGAAACCACAAGTCATTTTTCTCCTTGGAAGAGTGGATAACTGAGTCTATTAATCCAACAATACATTTAAAGCTGAGTTATTGTGACAAGGGACTTCCATTATCCATTTCATCGAGTTGCAAACTGTCAGAATAAATCTCGGGGGGTTCAGGAAAAAAGCTGCCTGCCTTTGTTGGCTGTTTTTATATGCCACAACAGTTTAATTTGGTTCACTTTTACTCATGATACTGTACAACTGTACAGGGGGAAGCTCACAGGGAACCTACTACAGAAACTACAGAACTTTATGGTCCTCAAAGTTTTTTTTTTAAAGCAGCCAGGACAGTAAAGTTTGACCACCTTGACATTGACTTCAATGATCCTTTTCCTTATACATTTCAGGTTTTAACTATAAATAGTTCTCCCTTTGGAATGAACATTTGCAAATCAAAAAGTGCCTTCTTAAAGTTCTGGTTTTATCTTGCAAAACAAATTGACTTTAACAATTAGAACTCATATAACCAGAAATGAATCAACATAAAGGATAAAACAGAAGCAGGAGTATCCAGCTTAAGATGTAAAACCAGAATTCAGAAGGTGGGATTTTCAATTTTAGGGCCCTACAGTGACTTAACTGCAAGGCAACTCCTTCTCCCACCAGTTGTGCAGATGATGATAACTCTTAATTATCCTTTATTTGCTTGGTTTTTTAATTAAAGGTGTTCTAGAAGAAAATGATTAAGTGATGTAATTGGGAACTGGCCATGAACTTGGGAGGGCAGAAAGGCTGAAGCTGCAATGGAGGAGGAGGAAGGAGGAGAAGGAGCCAGTGTCACTCAGGGCCTGGAAAGCAGAGATGGAAAATTCCCAGTGAATTCCCAGCCCTGCGTGCTCACACCCAGCAGTGAGGGAGGAGGTGACACCATGCCAAGAGCTACCTGGGGAGTTTGTTTTCCATCTGTCCCCACAGCTGCAGCCCTGGCCAGTCCCCCACGGGATGGGACCTTTGAGGTTTCTCCTGCAGCACTGACACTTTAACCCCAGGCCAGCACTTGGTTGTCAATTATTCCCCTCAAGTTTCATTTCAAAGCTGCTGTGAGCTGCAGGAGTCCCAGAGAGAGGCGGGGGAACGTGCACAGCAACACCCCCCACACTCCAATTACAGCCTTTACAGATAAATATTAGTTTTGATAAGTGAATTTTAAAGGTTTTTAAGCAGTGCTCAGCGCTGGCTGTGCTGCCATGCAGAACACACAGAAGTTCAACACCCAAGTGCACTGGAGGGGAAAAACAAGGAAATCAAACTCAAGAGTTTCTGGAGGGCAGATAAACCCCTGGCTGGGAGGCAGCAGAGTCCCAGCTCTGGATCTGGAGTGCAGGTGGCATTAATGGCACTGGGGAGGCTCTGCCAGGCCTTGCCTGGGGATTTCCTCTGATTTTCAGCAGCTGCAGCTCCCTGAGCCAGGGAAGCTGGAAGGACACACAGACCGTGGCTTGCAGCCTTGGGAAGGAAAAGGGGCTGTGCTCTGGGTTGAAATCAATATTTTGGCCAGTCACAGTGCATAAAATATCTCACTTCATGCAGCCAGGGGCAAGGACAAAGGGAAAAAAAAAAATCTGTCTTACAGTCCTTTACATCTCAGATTGATTCTTTAAAGAGGATTCGCTAAGAAATAAACATTGTGACTTCAACTGCTTTTAATTCCACCCTCTCAGCATTGCTGTGAAACAATGAAAACTCTAATTCCTGCTCGTCCCCAAAGTCATCATTTGGTCTCAGGAGGTGGTCGGCAGCTCAGTACAAAATGTCAGTGTCACAACTTCACAGCTCCAGCCCGCTTTTGATCAGATCTGGGAGTGAGAGAGATGCAATATGCTCCTTCCTTTACTGTCACCACAGAGTATTCATTAGCTTTAATTATTTTTTAGGTTCTAGGGGGAACCATTAAAAAAATTAATCACAAATGGAAGGAGCAGCAGCCGTATGTGGCCGTAAAAAGACAATAAAGCATTTTAGGATCCACATTTGTTATGATTTACACTCCAAACAGGACCAGAGGTAGCATATGGTGATTGCCATAAAGTGCATTTATTATAAAAACACAGAGATTTATCTCCCAGCTTGGTTGGATGCAAGAAGTTACATTTACTTTAACTGATATTCAGATTGTTGTAATACCAGAACAGGGGTAGGGGGGAGGTTGTACCAAGCCAAACCTCAGCTCGTTTTTCCTACAAATCCATCCTTGAGCAAACTGTTTTCCACTGGTTCCAGCTGAGCTGCTCCCAGCCCTGCATGCAGGAGGGGTCTGGACACAGGTTAGCTCCTGCTCTGGGGCACCAACTGTTTCACCAGCTCTGGGCCCACTGTGGCTAACAAGGGGCCACCTCTGACTCCAGCACTGGGCTCCACAAGCCCAAAAGGACCCTCCCAAGAGCTCAAGGTTTGCTTTAATTTCAGCATCTCAAGCCTAGTAAATATCTAATTAAAACAAATAAACAGGGTGTTGTTTGTACTGTAAATAAGAGAAATAATATGTGAGATTATCCTCTCAGTTTGTTCTTGCTGGCTGAATGCAGGGAGGAACATCAGAAAAAACAGAATTTAAAGCAGAGACACACCTCCAAGAAGGGGGCACAATATTATGGGGTGTTCCTATTAAAATCTGGAAATCATGACATTTTAACACCTTGAGGAACAGGACAGGACACACCCATTAGGGACATGGTGACACAGGGCTGCCTGAATGCCATGAACAACACCAATCCCTGCTGCAGCACAGAACCCTGCTGGATTTCAATCCTGACACCCACCAGGGCAGAGGCTCTCAGGGCACAGCCAAATTCTGCTTCCAGGGGCTCTGAAGTGAATTTTGAACTCAGCACTAACACACTCAATATGGAACTGCCTCAATAAATAACCAGAAATAAAGGAGTGCTGGATGGCCGTGACCTCTCCTCTTTTATTTACTGTCCAATTCAATATTTTTAATTCTCCCAATCCAATCCAGAGCAACCTACACCAATATCCCTAAATGTCAGCTCAGGCACAATCCCTGCTGGCAGGAGGAGGCTGCTGCTGGGGCAGGGCTGGTTTTAGGGAGGCAAAGCCAAGGCTGAGAGCAGGGACAGGGAATGTCTCACCCCTGCCTGTGGTTCAGGATGAAACCATCACATCTTCCTGCTCTGAAAAGTTCCAGTGCTGAGGGTTCCCCTGCCAGCCTCACTGCTGCTGCTCCTGGCTCTGCAGCCTCCCCCTTTCCCTCTCCAGTCTGCTCGTGTTTGAAGTCTGGGAGACAAAAAGGTCAAAGTTGTAAAATAACTGTGGTCTCCTCCTCCTTCCCTTCCCTGCAGCTCAAGGGAAATGCAAGCAGTGGGCTTCCAGCTCCTCTAAAGGAAAGGTAATTGTTCTGCTCACCCTTTCCAGGGAGACAGGAACCACATTCCCACCCCACAGCCAACTTCTCCTTGTCCTGCACTGAACCTCTTCATGCTCAGCTCTGCTGACACTCAGCTGCAGACAGAACAATGGACAGAGCTAAAAAAAAATCACTTTTAGCCTATCCTCCAAAAAAAAAAAAAAAACCCCTTTTACCCTAACCCCCAAAAAAAAAAAAAAACCAACAAAACCCTTCACAGACAGACAAACCAACAAAACCTTCCTTAAAAATGGTCAAAATTACCATCAGGAAGAGCTGAGGGTGAGCAGCACTTCCTTCAGACCACACTGCTGCTCATGTGAGTGCTGAGAAGCTCCTGCCTGGTGCCAGCACGGACCCAGCACTGGGCAGAGCCCAGGCTGACAGGAATCCCTGTCTCCAGTGGAATTCCAGTGCCTGTGGAGAGCAGGGAGTGACAGGAGTGGGGTATTTATTTCAATTAAGTAGTATAAAGCATCAGATCTAAACAGAGCTGAAGGCGAGGGATTTGGTTCTTTAGAATGATCCTGCCTCAGAATTACACTGGCTCTATAGCTCTATATTGTACTCAGACATTGTATGGAATTAGTCACAACAGGGAGAAAGAATCAATCAGTCCTGGCTAAGGAATTGAGATAATAATGACTCATTTGACGAGATTGCTCTGGAAAATTAATAATGACGGCGGTAATTACCAACCTGGGATGGCTGCAGTGCTCATTATTCTCCTTTTGCTCTGTTGAATGTTAAGTATTATGAAGACATTTGCTGGGGAGTCGTGTCTGCAGCTTTTTATCACAGCAAGGGCTCAGAGGTCCGAGGTGTTACACTTGGGGAGAGCACCCCAATGCTGCTGCAATGTTTGAACTGTGGCACAGAAATGTTGGTTATTAAGGGTTAATAACCTGTGGCATCTCTGCAGCCTTTGCTCACCTGCATCCAGGAGCTGCCCTGCTCCTTTGGGAAGTGCTGATGCCTCACCAAGATCTCCCTGTTTCAAGAACTGCTTTATCACCCCAGTGCCAAAGGTCCCTGCTGGTGCTGAAAACAGCTGAAATTGGCTCCTTTTCCAGCCCATCCAACCCTCCTCCAGCAGGGCCACAGAGCAGCAGCTCCTCCCCAGGACCAGGACACATCTCCAGCTCATCCAGGCACCTGGGGGATAGGAAATGTTCTTTGGCACACCCACGAGGCTCTAAACTGGCTCTAAAAAGCCACGAGTGAGTAACAGCGAGGCCACTGAGCAGCTGAGTTCTCAAACAGCTGCTGCACTCCCCCAGAGTGCCTACAGGGTTTATTTGTGTTTGAAGAGGCTCTGCAGTGGGTTCCCCTTCTGCTGAGCAGCAAGGGAAAGTCCTGGAATAGGCAGAAGGAAAAATAAGTTTTGATTAATGTCTGTTGAAGGGAAATGAATTTCTAGTTTTCTGAACAAGGCTGAGGTTTCTCACCCCCTGGACTGAGGAGTTTTGAACGCTTCTTCAGCTTTACCTATTATTCTCATTTCTATGCCAAATTCTTTTTCCCCAAATGGCTTTTGGCCTGGCCCATCGCTGCACCTGGATGACAAAAATCCAGCCCCACGATCTGAGCAATACAATTCTACTTGAAATCCGTGTTTTTATTTGGAACCTCTTTTTCCCCATTGCCAGAACAGGTCCTGGTTCCTGGATTATATGAATGATGAATCCATCCCCCAGAGAAATGGGATTTGGATCATGGCTCCCAAAGACTGGTGCCTCACAACTCAGTGGTTTTATTAATTTATTTAATTAATGCAGGAGTGAAGCCACACACAGGCTACATTTGCTGTATTATCTCTGTCCACTGCCTGAATATTTAAAAAATAACCACAACTAGAGCTCAACTTTAGCATTTCTCAGCAGATTTCACAGTATTTAAGAGATAAGGTCAATGAAATTAAATGAGATGCGTCAACTCAACAGGAACTCAAGAATTACAAAGATTTTACAACCTTTAACCCAGCAGCACAACGTGAGCAGAGACCTGTTCCCAGAGCCAGCAGGTCCATCCATGCCCTGATTCCAACCCCGCAGGAAACCACTGCATTTCCTGAAGGATTCACAGCTTTCCCCAAGAATTTGGAACGCCATCCTGCTGCATGTTGAGCTCTTTTGAGCATCGGGATGGATGCTCAAACACTCCTCACCATCAGTGCTCCCAGCAGGAGTGGATTTATTGTGCTGAATGTGAAAAGGACTGGCCCGAGGAGGTGGGAAATCCATCTGTGTGAGGCCAGGGGTGCAGAGGCTGCTCGGCAGCACAGGTGGAACACAGTAAATCTCAGCTGTGCTCAGCCAGGACTAAAACAGTCACTGACAGAGTCCCCTCCACCTGGGGATGTCACCTGTGAGCACATTTCAAGAGCAAGCCCAAATTTAGTGCCCTTGCCGTCCTGCCTGGCTCCAGCACTCCAAATGATCCATCTCTGCTCCTGCACTGCCTTCTCCAGAGTAAACAGAGGCACCAAATTTCACAAGTGCAGGCAAGCTCCTAGAGTTAATTATTGTAATTACCCATTGAACAGGCTCCGAATGCTAATCTATAATAAAGTGGCCTGTTAATTGGTGTTAAACTGCCATTAACCTGCCATTTCCCGTGTTTTCAAGCTGACCTGGAGCACAGCACTGTGGAAAACCCAATCCATTCCTCATTCCTGGCAATCACCGAGTGCCAATTTGAAGCAGAATTAGAAAAAAATCTACATACCTGGAATTGGAATTATTGCAACAAAAGGAAACATCATTCTGCTGCTTTGAATTCCAGTCTTTGACAGTGTAGGATTCCAGCTGTCCATGGTTTTCCATGGAATGCTTTGTGCCACGTTCTCTCTGCAGTGTCTGTGGTCTCTGCAGGAATTGAGCTCTGCCAGGCTGGACTGGAATAGAAAAACTAAAACCTGAGGCATCACCATCAGGGCACTGACTCTGCTCCTGAGCTGCAAAGCTGCAGGTGGAGCAGATTCCCTCTGGAGCCAAGGCCTCCTCCACCATGGCAGTGTCCCTGTGGCAGCCCACCAGGCTCAGCCGTGGTGCCAGGGGCTCCAGACCTGCTCCTGCAGAGCTCAACATCCAAACCCAGCAGGGACAGCACAACACCCCCAGAGAACCCCTGAACCACTTCAGAATCATCCAGAGCTGCCCCTAAGGGGAAAACAGGGGCAGGTATCAGTCTGTCTTTTCCACTCCTGCCTTCAGCTCACCTGTCCCTGTCTGGGCTTTAATTTACAGCAGTGGACACAAAAGGTTGGCTCAGGTACTTCTCAGAGGTCAGTCATAAAATCCAGGTGCCCACCAGGGCAGTGAACTTCCACTTAAATCTGCTGCAAGAGGGAGAGCTGGAATTTCCATTTCAGACACCCATCAGGGGAG
The DNA here is from genome assembly GCF_017590055.1 of Onychostruthus taczanowskii. NCBI lineage: Eukaryota > Metazoa > Chordata > Aves > Passeriformes > Passeridae > Onychostruthus > Onychostruthus taczanowskii. The sequence continues at coordinate 1,708,830 of NW_024506993.1, read as the reverse complement.
GCAGCTCTGCTGACTGGTCTCTTCCCAAAAACTGTCACTGAAGTGCCTTGACCTGCCAGAGCCTTTCTGAGGTTATCTCACCCGACTGACAGTTATCTAGACTAAGAATTCTCTCTTTTCATTTTATATAACCAACTATAAAAGTTCAGGGGAACTTCAAGTGACCTTTAGAAAGTCCCAAAATTATTCATTTCCTGAGAAATTCACCATTACTCAGCAGCACACTGCCTCCCTCTCCGTGTGAGATCCCACTGCACCCACTTCAGCAGCCCTCACCAGAGGATACAGGACAGAATTTCCCAATTTAAAAGATGTGCAAGAGTTTACAAAGAGTTTGAAGAGAGTGAAGAGTTTGGAGAGGGCAGCCGTGAATTTTTTATGTGCTAATCCAAACCTCTTGGTGTTCAGTTACCTTTAAAATCAGGTGCAGGATATTAGAGAAGGGGAAAAAAAGGGTCAGTTAACCAGAAATCCCATGGAAACAGATTTATCCTGTCCTGAGATTCTATCCACGATGTTTTAGTGGTAACTAGGAAAACAAAGCCTCTGTCATTTAGGATTACCTCCAGTTGTACTCCTTGCCAGGGCAGGGCTGTTGTTGCAGCTCATTTATGTCATTTTTCACTTTCCTTCCAGAATCCTTCCATCACCTGCCTTGGCATGTTGAATTCCTAGCCAGATTGTACTGAAAAATACAAAAAGCAAAGAAATAAAACCTGCAGTGCCATCAACAATAAACACAGGAAGCTTCTAGAGGTGAGAATCCATCTCATTCAATGCCTTCTGCTGTTGCTGGTTATTATTCCTTCATTCAGGCTTTTCCAAGACATCAATTTGTCACTTCCTCTCCTGGCACTGGCTGCTTGCCTAAGTCCACCTGCGTGAGCCTCCTGTCTGCTCTTCCTCAAAAAAATGTGCAGATCTTCTCTTTGATACCATTTGCTGCCACTCAGATGCTCACCCACAGGAAATTCTCATTTATTTGTCTCCACAGAGGCCCTGTTACATTGATGAACTGATCCTGTGGCAGCCAGCCATTCCTTTTCCTTGGGAGCAGATGGCTGAGGCCACCATCACCTCTGGGCAGAAAACACAACCCCAAAACTGCCCAGCAGCAGTGTCAGCCCTTCCACCTGAGCTGGGAGCGAAGTTCATTCTCAGTTCTGACACGGATCCCAGCTCTGGGTGTCTCCTCCCATCCTGGGAATGATGTTCCTGGAGCAGCTGCTGCACAAAGCCCCGTGTACCTGTGTGTGCTTCACACCTTCCAGCTGACATTGTGCAGGGGAACCGGTGAGCAGGGATTTTGGCAGGAGATTAGAGAGCTGTCAGTCCCCAGCTCTCTCATCCAGCCCTATCACACACAGAATTTATTGTTGCTGGGATACTGTCAACCCTGGACATTCTGCTTTGCTTATCTTTTACTCTTCAGTGTTACATATTCCCAGTCTTTTCTCCAACTCCCTCATTACAATTCCATCCACTCCTCACACCTGCACAGTCCCTCCAGTTTCCCTCATGTGCTCTCACTGCCTTATTTTGTTCCAGTGACTTCAAATTCTGCTTGAGTGCATGTTCCTCTTACAGCAAGAGAGGAAAGGAAACTTATCCAGATAGGGAGCTGTCTCTTCTGCTGAGGAAAATGAACTTTGCAAGATTTGCACTACAGGAATTATCTGGTTGGGCTCAGAGAGGATGGACAAGCACGGTCATAAAAATCCCAGAAAGGTTTGGGCTGGAAAAGAAAAAAGCTCATTTTGTTAAAGCTCATTTTGTACCACCCCCTGCCAAGGGACACCTTCCATTATCCCAGGGTGCTCCAAGCCCTGTCCAACCTGGCCTTGGACACTTCCAGTCTGGGACCCTGTGCCAGGGTCTGCCCACCCTCACAGGGAACAATTCCTTCCCAATATCCCATCAAACCCTGTCCTCTGGCAGTTTAAAGCCATTCCCCTTGTCCACTATGATGTCAAGGCCAGCTGTCAAAATCCAAAATGCCCATTGGAGCTTCCTCTACACTTAATCCCCCTTGCTTTTATTTCCCCAACGTGGTCCAAAATGGATGTAGAGACTGAGCAAAAGAATTACTCATCACACTTGTTCAAGAGAGTGGCTCCTCAGAGCACCCTTCTAGAGAAGTAAAGAAAAACCTCATTGCATCCATCTGGAATATTTCCTTAATTACTTTAGGGTTGAAATCCAAATGCAAAGATTTCCATAATATCCCTAAGAAACTGGTTTAGTCCAAGGAAAGGAATTAAAAACTGCTAACTATTTTTCTAACTGTTCTTCATGTCTTGGGACTCAATGCCTCATTGCTAATGACTTTTCCTAAGCTGACAGTGATATTTCCAGGAAGAAGGGAGACTGGAGGATGCCATGGAATGGCATTTCAGTGTTGTTTCTGCGTTGTAAATCCAGCCAGGATGCACATCCCAGCAGGAGGAGGGCAGGAAGCAGAGGGGTCTCTCCTTTCCTGGCTGGGTATTCAGGGCTGTGTCTCCTGCTCAGGATGAACATCCTTTTCTTGCTGCCAGCCTCTCAGGCACTCCCAAACTCACTCTTTCCCTGCTTTGCTGCTCCTGATTGCTCTGGCAAAGAGCTGGGTGCTAATTTAAACCCGAGCCTTGGCTTTTCTAGGGCTGTGTGGGCCAGGAGCCTTCTGCAGGCAGAGGCACACGAGGCTGCAGCAACGCTTTTCTCTTTTTCAAATAAACCCCAAAGGCCCACTGGATACTCCCATCCATGTAAATACTGCAGAGAGGGCCCCAAACAATGATTGTGCCTCAGTCCTGCTGAGGGTGATTGCAAAACTCCTAAAGCCACGTTGGTTTGTGACTTATGTACCAACCCACATCTCAGGGCAGCATCATTGCCTCAGACAGCCCAGGCCTCTGGAACAGCCCCATCAGCCAACTGTGGCACTTTCCATAGAATTCATTCTTGTACATTATAATTCATTATTTCTGGCTGCAGTTATTTATTTCCTGCCCTGCTTTTTTTTACTACAGAGGTGCCATGACTTTTCTGTCACATATGAAATGTGATGATTGAAATGATGCACTTTGTGTGTCCTAAGGATCTGCAAGAGCCATGGCAGGGCGCTGGAATGTGATCATCTGTAAGGTCCCTTCCACCCCAAACCATTCCATGATTTTAATCCATTCCTCTCTAAGCTGGCTGCTCCATTCCTCTCTAAGCTGTGATGCTGGATTTTATCAGACCAGTCAGGTGAGTTCCTTCAGAGAGTCAGGGAAAATCCTGAGCTGGAAGGGATCCACAAGGATCAGGGTCCAGCTCCTACCCAGACACCCCAAATCCCACCCTGGCCATCCCTGGCAGTGCTGTCCAAACACTCCTGGAGCTCTGGCAGCCTTGGGAATGTTCCCATTCCTTGGGGAGCCTGGGCAGTGCCCGCACCTCCTCTTTCCTGACCTTTTCCTGATCCCAGCCTGACCCTCCCCTGCCACAGCTCCATGCCAGGGGCTAACTCATCAGTGACCTTTGTTTGTGTGGATGGAGAGCAAACCAAAGCCTGCACTTGCAGAGTGCTGCTCCTCAGCAGAAATTCTCTTCATGGATGCTCCCAGGACACCCCATGGACAGCAAGGTCCTTCCCTCAGGTTCACGCCCTGCTCCTGTCAACAGGAATGGCTTTCCCTGCCACCTGCAAAGACAACAAAACCAGACAACCTGGTCCTTGGGGCTGTGGGAAACCACCTTCTAAAGGCCCTCCTTCTGTGTTTTGCTCTCCACAGGGACCAGCCCCCTCATTAAGGGCTTGGTGAGGCTCTGCAGCTCCTCCTGAGGAGCAGAGGTGCTGGCAGGACCTCCCAGGCTGAGCCCTGCGCCCGGGCTGCAGGGGCAAGGGCAGCCCCAAGGCAGGGGGCGAGGAGCTGGGGATGGCCAGGAGTCAATCAGCAGCTCCACTAATTGCCAAATTCACTCATTTTCCCACAGCACAAGGAGGAAGGAACCCGAGTAAATTGCTGGGGCGGGCTGTGTGTAACCCTTGGCTCAGGGCAGGTCATGAATCTACAGGCTGGCTTTTCACAACTCTCTGACCTCCCCATTTATATTTTTTTTCAAGCAGTCATTTCCTAATTAACAATTTCTCCCCTTTGAAGCCTCGCACTGCGATTTCTCCTTTTCTGACAGCAGCAAAATTGTTTATCCCATTTCCTCACGTAGATTTTCATGTTCTGTCCCCCTGAACAATGGTAAGAACAGAACAATACAGGGAAATACTCAGAGTTACCCCCTGCCCAGATAAGAGAGGAATTTCTTATCTTTGACACCTGCTGGCAATTAATCCTCTGCATGCTTGAATTTCCAATTAGGAGCCCTCCTGTAACAGGATTCAAGCCTGGATCCCAGCTGCCCTCTGCCTCCCCAGGAGCTGCAAGGGGCCAAATCCTGCTCTTATTTTAGGGTATTTAAGGAGGAATTTCTCTCTTCTCTCTGCAGCAGCCCAGGAGGAATTTCTCTCCCTCCAACACCCATTAAGGTGACATTTGGGCACTCTCCAGGCTGGAACCTGGATTTTACATCCCTTGGGTTTGACATGAAGATGCTTTTTGTCCAGGGAAAGACATGAATTTTCCTACAAAAAATATTTTCTCTCTGCAGCAGCCCAGGAGGAATTTCTCTCCCTCCAACACCCATTAATGGGACACTTGGGCACTCTCCAGGCTGGAATCTGGATTTTACACCCCTTGGGTTTGACATGAAGATCTTTTTGTCCACGGAAAGACATGAATTTTCCTACCAAAAATATTTGGATTTGGGGCTGTGTCAGTCCCTCTGCAGCAGCCCCACATCAGGCATCCCTCAGAACAGCAACATCCTTTCCAATTATTGTATTTGGAGTTTGTCCTGCAGTCTGGAAGGCTGAGGAACCTTCTGCACCATCAGATTAACCCCTGCCCTCCCCAGCACTCAGGGCAGGTTTTCAGGCCAAGCTTTTGTGGGGATGTAACAATACCTTGATATTTGAAAATATTTCTGTGCCCAATACAGGGAGTCAGCTTTGCAGAGTGCTGAAAACTGAATAGAAATATTGCAAAGAATACTGTTCTTTGAAGGGCTAGTGGCATTAGGAGGCCATTTAGTGCTTTAAAGAACACCATTTTATTAAGTATTTCAAAGCAACTTCAGAGCTATTATTTCTTATTTTGCTGTTTAAACCTGTAAGTTTGAAAATTAATCATTATAGGACCTTTGATGCAAAAATCTATGAATAAAATAAATTCTGAGGGCTACTTTCACACTAAGTTATATTAAAACACTCCTTCATCTCCCTTATTAATTTAATGCACATCTCAGAAAGTATCTTAAATATCAGCAATAACATTCTGCTAAATAAGCCAAACTCCCTATGGCTTCTTGATTTTTCTACTTTTCACATCTAAGATATTTCTCATGGCTTTCCAGTGACCTTTAAATAAACTTGTGGGGTTACTAATTAGCATGATAAACAATAGATTCCCATTTCATGGGCAATTTCATGGTCAAGGAGCTCACCAGAGCCAGGCTGTGCTCTCTGCAATGTCCCAAGTGTCTCCAGCAGGGACACCTCCCCTGAGCAGCACCTCTGGGAACACAGCTCAGGACAGTTTTCCTCCATTCCTGAGGGCTCAGCTGAATTCTGGCATTGCCATGAGTGAGATCACGGAGGAAGGGTCTCACCCAGAAGGGAAAAGACACATTTGAAAGGTTCACAAGAACAGCAACAACTGCCCCAGTGCCCCTGGGGACATTTGGGGTGACACAGGAACAGTGGCAGCACTCTCCAGGGAATTCCTCATCTCCCTGTTCCCAGGGCGAGCTCCTCTGACACTTCCTTTGGTTTGAGCACAGAATTTAATTTGAAGCAGTCACTTTGCAGATGGGTTACAGCAATTTTTTATCTCTTTTTAAGGTTTCAAGCAAGAAAAGAGGAAATGATCCCTGGGATTGTATTTCAGAGTGGTCCCTGTTGGGTTGGCAGGGCAGATCCCCGCAGGGCTGGGCAGGAACTGCAATGGGCTGTCCAGAGCAGCTGGGGCTGCCCCTGAATCCCTGGCAGTGCCCAAGGCCAGGCTGGACATTGGGGCTGGAGCAGCCTGGGACAGTGGAAGGTGTCCCTGCCATGACAGGGGTGGCACTGGGTGGGATTTGAGATCCCTCCAACCCAAACCATTCTGGGATTTGAAGAGAGAGCTTGTATCCCCACAGCTCCCCGGGATGGGAGGAGAAGGGGATGGAAAAGCAGCAGGAAGAGGAGGGCAGGGGGGTCAGGGCAATAAACACTTGCTGTTAGTCCAGGAGAGCATTTCTAGGCTCAGTTTTGCCCTGATCTCAGGGGAGGACTTAACCTAGGGACCACAGAAAGTATTTCAACATCAACAACGCAAAGAAAGAGGGAAATTATGAAAGAAGGGTTGCTTTGACAAAAAAACCCAACAACCCAACTAGGTAAAGCTGGGGGCACAGGGCAGGAACCCCCACCCCTGCCTTTCCCAGTCAGTTACCATAGAAACCCATCTCTGCAGAGCTCTGGGGCCCAAACTCTGCAGCATCCAGTGAAGCCAAGCAAACCCAGCCCTCAGGAAGGGCTGCCCTTCCCACTCCAGCTCAGGAACAGAGCAGGGATGGCTCAGAGTGCAGCTGCCTGGATGGTGCTGCCATTCCTGATTTTCAGTGATTTACAGCCCAGCTTTCATTTGATATCCATATGCTCACATTTGAGATAACATTATGTGCATCATTTTCTGGGAATATACTTACACCACAGTGCACTGCATAAAGCAAATGGGGTATTGATGGGAAAGAAATAACAGAATATTAAAGCAAAATCAATAAATGCCTTCAAATCTCATCTTTCAGCCTTGCTTAACTTTGTTTAGGGAGGCAGGGAAGTTCCCAGGAGCTGTGGAGCTGGCCAGGCTCCCAGCTGGAATGAGAAGAGACAGCAGCACCTTCCTGGTGCATGGAAAAAAAAACCCTAAAGAGAGAAACTGGGGTTTAGAACCCAGGGCTGTGTTAATCAACAATTAGCATTCAGCTGGGCACCTCCACACCACCCAGCTGCTCCCAGCTGTGCCACAGCTCAGGCTGGAGGGCAGGCAGAGCAACCACCAACACTGTCAGATAAAAACCTCAGCTTGTTTCACTTTTTATCAACAGGATTATTCAGTGTCATCTCTATTTTCCAGGTGGGAAGTGCTAGGGGAGTGCTGTGCTGGGGGCACACCAGGCTCCTGCCGTGGATCCCTCATTTGAGGTGCAGGAGAAGGTGCTGATGTGAAATATTTTTATATAGGCCAATCCTCTGCCAAAAGTGGGTCCAGAATTAGGTTAGTAAGTCGGTATTTCCACACAAGATGATGTGCCCTGGTTTTCCAAAGCGCTGAGTACCCAGCCCAGAAGTTCCCTTGTGGGGCTTGAAACTTTATTTTTGGCACCTGGTTTTGTAGAGACCATCTGTGACAGCCAGCACTCGCTGCCACGTAATTAATGCCAAGTTACATAAGCCATTCATGAATAAGCATTATTTTCCATATATTAAGCTTGCAGAGACAGGCTTCAGAACTGAACTGGTATTTAGCAAGGTAGGCCTCTGAAATTGTCAATTAATGCTCCTTGACATTTTCTAAGTATGTTAATTTATATGAAAGCACTGCAGCCAGCTCTGCATAAGATAACTGCGAGCCTCAGCCATAAACTAAGAAGAAATATGCAGTTGAGGAGCATTATGGCTGCTCTTTGTCATCTCCCTGACATAATGCACATTGTGTATGCAATGCAGGGAAGATAAACACATATATAAAGCAGGCAATTACCTCAGCTCACACAGACTATCATATTTATGACCATTTGCAGCGTTGGATGTAATTCATTGACTTTAGGTGCTGGAGTAAATACATCACTCCAACCCCACGGGCCAGGCTATGAAATGCAGGTATGGAGATTTGCTGCCATCTGCTAAGGCACAGAAATCTCCACCCTCCTTCCAAAGGGCTGGTCAGGGAGAGGAATGATGGCAAGAGCTGAGATCAGAGCTGCTCGCTGCCAACGAATGGCAGGGAATGCAGGCGGGACACAGCAAGGAGAAGGTTAAATTTGATGAATCCACAGATTAAAAATCTTGGAAAGGCAGGTTCCCCTGTTGAGTGGCACTTGGAGAGGAACGTGGCAGGGTCACAGTCTGATCATCCCTGGGCAGCAGCACAGTGGGAACAGTGCTGCTTTGTGGTGGGACTCAATGATCTTAAAGATCTTTCCAACCTGAAGCATTCCCTGATTCCATGGTTTTGCAAGGAGATGGCCTGGGCTGAGTGCTTTGCTCAGGATCAGGTGCCCAGCAGGGGCTTGAGAGGACATGAATGTGAACACAGAACATAACAAGAACAAGGTGGCTCAGCTTGGAGAAGAAAAGGATCCAGAGAGAACTCCTGAAGGGGCTCCAGGAGAGCTGGAGAGGGGCTGGGGTCAAGGGATGGAGGGACAGGACACAGGGAATGGCTCCCACTGCCAGAGGGCAGGGATGGATGGGATACTGGGAATTAGGAATTGTTCCCTTTGAGGTTGGGCAGGCCCTGGCACAGGTGCCCAGAGCAGCTGTGGCTGCCCCTGGATCCCTGGCAGTGCCCAAGGCCAGGACACTGGGGCTGGAGCACCTGGGACAGTGGGAGGTGTCCCTGCCGTGGCAGGGGTGGCACTGGATGGGCTTTGAGGTCCCTCCAAATTCCAACAATTCTGGGATTCTCTTTTCTGGGATCATGCTCACCCACCCTCCCTGAGCCCAACCAAGGGGCAGAGCTTGCAGGGCCACAGACCTGGCAGGAACTGAGCCCCTTGGTGCCTCTCAGAGCCAATTCCAGCCCCACAGCCAGCCTGGGATAAGCACAGGGGCTGGATTTCTCAGCCACCCTGCCCACTGCAATGCCACTCGTATTGTACACAGCATATGACTAATGAGGGGCAATTAAATGCCAATTCCTCTTCCCCGAGCTCGCTGCAGGCACTCAGCACACAAATGTGCCACTTGCCTTTGCTGCCGTTTCACAGCCGGTTTCATCTGATGTGAAATGGGGAAGGCAGTAAAGAATCAAATCAGAAAAACCATTTAACCTCCCAGATTATGAGAGGATATATCACTCAAAATGCAGCACTTCCCAGATCCTCAGTTAAACCACAATCAGCCTGGCTGACTTGAATCCCAAAGACATCCAGGCTGTAGGGACACGGAGCTGTGACCTGACAGCACAGGGAGCTGGAGATGGATGTTCAGTAAATGGAGTTTTCAATAGATATTCCCAGAAATTGGAAACATTTTGCAGTTATATCTCTAACAATCACTGTCTATTCTATTCCATAACCAATATGAGCGATTACTTGAGGAGATATAACAAATGCAAAATGCTTTAAAAAAAGATTTTGAGAGTGATAAACGATGAATTGTACAAACACAGCAAGAAAGCCAAAAAGAGAAGGGCTGCTCTACAGGAAGCACAGCTGATCCCTTCCTGTTTTATTGCTTTGGGAAAGGAAAAAAGGGGGAATAAATTAAGCACTTCATTCTGTAAGTAAGTTTTAAGGTAATCTGATTACAACAGCTCCCACTAGCACCATTCCAGAGCAGCAAAGGATAAAATCAATAATGAACATCAACATTTCCATTTTGTTTAGTGGCTCTGTAATTGAGCTATGAGAATCTGCCTTTCACTCAGGGCTTGGCCGAGGGAGGGCCAGGACTACCCCAACTGGGATTTCTCCAGCAATTGATCATTTACTGCTGAACAAAGAACAACACGGCTCCAAAGGTGATGCTCTGGTGTAATTTTTGCGGGAAAAGTAAAAATATTTTAGGATTTAGGGCTTGGTTTGATTCTGCTGGAGATTTTGATAGCATTTGGTATTTAATGGTCATCTAACATCAGGCTGCTGCTGTATTAATCTATCCTTGGATATTAAAATCTCAAACCAAACACTAATCCTTGTTCTCAGTTTAAACAGAAAACAGGAAGGAAGTGGAACTCAAAGCCATCCATGTCCAGCCCTCCAGGAATGAGGATTTCCATGGGATCCTGCCCTGTTTGTGTCCAACCCTCCAGCATGAGTATTTCCATGGGATCCTGCCTGTGGGAGGGGAGGGGAAGGGCTGTGTGACAGCAGAGCCATCAGGAGGGACACATCACAACAGGCAGCAGTCTGGAGGCTGTAAAAATGAATGGGTTGTGTTTCACTGGGTTTGATGTGGTCGTATCATCTGTAAATTATCTACCCAGCCATTTTTCCAGTTAGCCATTATTCTGTCATGCCAAGGGCTGCCAATTCCAGCCCTCCCAACCATATGCACGGCTGTAAACCTTGAAAGCAGCTGTCTCCAAAGCAAGCCAGTTCGGGAAGAATAGGAAAACAAATTACATAAAAGCAGATTAACTTCTCTTTAACTTCCTTTAAAATATTTCTTCCCCACGGCCTCGGTAATCCCATTTTTTAAGGGAATTTTGTCTCTTTATTTGTTATTCTTATCAGTGTGACTTGAATTTAAAGCTTTATGCTTCATGTTTCTGCCCAGGGACCTGTTGTGATGATAATCCTCAGGCTTTTCCACGGTGGGAATGGCTCTTTGAGCAGTTTTCAGCCCCTTGCACTGATATTTCCCATGAGACAAAGCTAGGGAACGCTTGGTGCCTTCAGCTGAAGTTCCTCAGTGGAGAGCAGCAATTTTTGGACATTCTTGGGAGTTTTATTGTTTTTTCTTTTAACTTTGGACAGCTTGGATATGTGGCACTCACCTGTGCCGAGGAGCTGTGGCTGTCCCATCCCTGGCAGTGTCCAAGGCGAGGTTGGACAGGGATTGGAGTAGCCTGGGACAGTGGAAGGTGTCCCTGCCCATGGCCAGAGTGGAACTGGATGAGGTTTAAGGTCCTTCCAACTAAAATCCTTGTGGGGTCCTGTGATCTCCAGTCCACAGATGAACGGCTGAGGCACCAAACAGGATCAGGGGCTTGATAGAGCAGGATCAGCCCTGTGTGGTGCCCAAGGGCAGCGTGACCACCTCAGTGGGCAGCTCTGGCTGCTGTTCCACTGCCAAAATCCCACTGGGAAGGGCTCTGCACAGCTCAGGAGCCCTGAGCAGGGAGCCAGGAACCCGCCTCGGGAAAATCGCGTGCGGCGTGGGAGGAGAGGCAGATTGGTCCCCTGGGGACAGCAAGAGATCAGAGAATTAAAACTGAATGAGCTCCCTGTGCCCTCTGCAATTAAAGGGAACTTGAAAGAGTTTCAATTTGGTGATATCATTAATTTCCCCTTCTCCTCCTCGTTCCCACTGCAGTTCAGAAGAGTCCTCCACTGTTTATTGACTGAGTGATGAAAGACTGAGCTGAAGAGACCCAAGAAAAGGATAAGTTTGAAAAGTTTTCAGCCCTTTCATCAGTTCTTTAAACAATGTTCAGAAAAACATGAGAGACAGGCTGTGCTTGAGAGAAATAGTGTAATGAAAGCTGCGTGCAGTGGGCTTTGCTGTCCAAATGTGACTCCAATACTCACAGCCCGATGTCGTGTGAAGATTTACTTGGCAATTTTGTCACAAACAAGGCTGTTAAGAAACACATTTATACTCACCAGCTCTTTCCCTTATTTGCCAAGGAAAAAAACTGCTTTGGTGCACCAGGCAGGTAGGAAATGCTGCATGTAAGAGTTTAAAAATAAATGTATGTGCACATATGCCTGGCAGGAGTGCAGGGATCTCAGGGAGCATGGATTGTATGTGTCAAGTACCTCCTAAATAAAACCTGCTGCAGAGCACCCCACACTCAAATATTTCCACAGGTTTCTGCCCTGTGTTTCCTCTCCTGTAATTCCTCGTGCTCTTGTCCTGTAGCTGGAAGGAAACTGAGTCTTGGTCACCCCCAGGATGGTCCTGTAGGTGATGGGAGCAGCAGAGGGAAGGGGTTCCACACCAACAGCCCAGCTGGTGTAAAATGTGCTCATCTAGAACTGCTGCCAAGTCTCATTTGCCACAAAATCCCAGAATGGTTTGGGTTGGGAAGAACCTTAAAGATCATCCAGTTCCAACCCCCTGCCAGGAACTAAAGGGATGATTGGGATCCATGGCGCAGGAAGGGTTAACATGAGAATCCAATTAGAAAGAAATCCTAATTATTTCAGCAATCAAAAGCAGTGACTCACCTTATGAGGGAGCCAACAGATGCCATCAGCACAGACATTTTCCTTGTTTATTTTCTTGTCTTCTCAGACTAGGAGGAGAACATGGGGGATCCCATTCCTGGCCATCTGGCATTAGTGTGAAAAATACAGTGTGAGATACTCCACAGTTGTCTCAGCAGCTCCCTTCTGGATGACAAATTCCCATGTTCTCATGACAGCTTTGGTTTTTTCCAGGCTCTGCCTGCCCACCCGTGACAAAATCCCAGGAGATCTGTCCATTTACAACCCCAGCTTCAATCAGCCCATACCGAGGTGCCTTAGGAAAACTGAATAATTTTTGGTCAGAACTGAGAATTTTAAACCCTGGGGTCACAGGTGGTGAGGCTGGTGCTGCTCTTGCTCTCCCTGAGGGCTGCCCTTGTGGGACTCACGTGCTGGTGGGTGATGCTGTGCATGGACTGATGATCAGGGACAGGCCCAGATTTGGCTGGCAGTGTTGTGTTTTTTCCCCTTCCCAAGCACCCCAAACTTGGCCCAAATGTGGTGTAACCATTGTCACCCCGCTCTGCAGAGAGCAGGCCGTGAAAGCTGAGAGACCGAGGGCAGCCTGAGGTGGCACTTCATGCACCATGCTCTCCTTGGCACTGCAGCTAACTCCAGTACACTCTGCGTTTGTCTCAGAAAGACTGAAAAATGAAAAAGCAGCTGAAAAGCAGCTCCCATCCCAATTTCCTTCCCTTGTCTCCCTCAGAGCTGCCCCGTGCATCGCCCTGGACGCCGCGGCACCGAGCAGGCCGCGGTGGGGCCTGGCGAGCTCTGCCTGCCCAGGAACTGTCTCCTAGCAATAGGGAAGATGTAAAAGCCTCAAAATAACTCCTCCTTCCATTTCTTGTCAGTGACTCACGCTGTACGACGTGAGGTTTGGGGTTTGGTTAGGATTTTTGTCCTCGCTTTCTCACAGCAAACCCTGCACGTGTGGGGTGAAATGAGGCTCGGGAAATTTGGGAGCCCAGGAACATCCCAGGTGTTCACACAGCCTGGACGCAGCTCACAGCCTGCTGACGCACGACAAGAAGCTATGGCAGCTGTGATGATTTGCAGTTACGAGGTATTTTGCACAACCTGAGCAGGGAAACCACCAACTCTGCTCGCTGTGTCCCACCAACACCCAGTGGATGCTTTGCAAAACAGAGGGGAAATGGTTTTGGATGTGTTTAGTGCTTGGAAATTGGGAATAACCACATTCAGGGTGGTGGAGTGATACAGTCTGAAATGATGGGAGGTTGTCTGGCCTGACAGGGGTTTTAGCAGCAGTGCTGAGTAAAAAAAGAACAGGTTTCCTGTTCTGCTGTTGGATTTGCACCAACCCACCACCAAGCTGTCATGTGGAATTGTCCAGGACAGAAACAATTAATTAAAAACCAAACACACACAGCTAAATGGCCAGATCTCAGTCCCAAAAGCACCTAGACATCTTTCTAAGCTCCCCCATTATTTTCTTATCTTTTTCTTTTCCTGAGTAATCCTCACCCTCTACTTCTGATTGAAAAATACCTAAAAATAGTTGTGGAGAAGAACTCTAATGAATTATGCAATGGACATATGCTCTCACATCAAATCTTGATGTTTACTTTATCTGATGCCATGCAGAAGACTGAAGGCTGGGACTGTGCTGGGAATGATCCCAGCCCTGCAGTGGGCTTCTAGGTCACATCCCTCCAGCTCTGCTCAGGCGTGGGAGCACCTGGGAGAGCAGATGGCTGGACAATGTAGCTGTGGCTGGTGGTTTAATTTTCCTGGATTAAGGAGCAAGTACTGTGCAAGGAGTTTGATTTGCTAAAGATGCAGCAGCAACCCTGGCATAGGAAAAACCTCCCCAGCTCCGAGGCTGAGCCGCCTTCTCACAGAGCTCCTGGTAGCACTGCAAATCTCCAGGCAACTCATCCACCAGTCACTTCCCAGTTATTGCCATTTTTATTGCTTATCTCTAAGAAATATCCAGCCAAAAAAGAGGCAGTTTAAAATCTACCTTCCAGCCACACAAAGTGTGAAGCGCCTTGTCCCGAAGTGACTGTAAAAAAAGGGGAGAACAAAAAATCTTTCCCTTGTTTTATAATTCCTTCTGACTGCTTCTCGTGGCCACTGTGAATCAGCAGATTTCAGACCTGCTGGCTCCAAACCAAAGCTGCTTCCAGAACATCTTCATCCAGCATGGCCTGGTCCAGGGGCCACACTGCAAACCTGCAGCTCCCTGCTGCTGCTCTGGACCAGGTGAGCTGGCTGCCAGCCACCTCAGCAGCTCCTGCCTCCCACAGCCTGCTCACAAATGCAGCTGCAGCTCCTCAGGAAGGCACAGCTGGCAGCACCAAGCCCTAAGAGCCCTTAATCACGACAACCATCTCCCACCAGGAGTTTTTGAGGCTGAACTTGGACAAATCTTGTCCTGAGCAATAAATAAAGAATGAAGTATGGTCCTGGAAAAAAGAATTGCTAACCTTAACAGCTTCAATCTGACAGGAATTAATTAGCCAACAACAAAATAAAACCACCACTGTTTCAGAGATGGATACATGGGGGTAAATTGATTCCAAGTATAACTCCATCGCCTTCCACTGAAATCCATTAGGAGTGGATTTAGCCCAGCGTGGGTGCACAACAGATCACAACAAACTCATCCCTAAACTACTGGACAGATGTGAAGATTACCATGAAGGGTCTGAGATTTAGAATTCATAAATGAATTTCTCGTTTCTTTATAGAGGGGCATAGCAGGATTATGTGGAGAAAATTACACATTCTTGTATTGAATTTCAGTTAGGAGCAGCTTTGAGATAAAATTAACCAGAGTAGTGAATGGATTATAATAAAACAACACTGATACTAAAATAAAAAGGGAATTACTCTCTTACTTTCACACCTATCAAATTTAGAGGAAGAAAAAACCTACAGTAACTCTGTGTGTATTATCAGGACAGTCAATGAGACATGAAACAAGGACGAACTCCATTTGCCTGGGCAAAAAGCCCAGTTTGGAAGTAATTGCTGTAGTGGTGTAGCAGCTGCAGATATAGCCAGATCAAATCCAAAGATCAAACGCTTATTTCATTTTGATAAAAGTCATTAAACCACAAATCAACTTACTCTGGAGTACAGTCAGGAAATAGCTCTGTATATACCATCTGCACATAACTCTCCCTAATAAATTAAAGCAGAGACAGCAGATTTCTTTTGTGAAATCCTCAAACTTATATTTCATTAAGTATCAACATTTCTCATTTGGATTTTGTTTAGCAGATAAGCCCCTGCACCATGTTTCCAAGCAGAGCAGAGGATTTCTGGGCTGTGCTGGGCCCTGGCAGCTCAGGGCCAGGCTCAGAGCACAACCCAGCCCTTTGCCTCTGGGCCTCGGGGAAAGCACAAATTGAAATATTCTTCTGAAAACTAATATGAGAGCACAACGGTTGGTTTTTCTAATGAAACCCCATCAATTTGAATTCCTAGATATTAATGGATTCCCTGTATGTGCTAAGCCTGGAGATGTTCTTACTTCAAGCCAAACTTTTCAAATATGAAGCAGGAAGGAAGGGAGTCAGTCCCTCATCAGGAGGCTGAGGCAAAGTCAGGCTACTACAGGTGATGATATGAAAAATGACATTTATGCTGCAGGAATTTAATTAGACTGAGAAAGAATTTGTAGTAAAGATGTCACAATAACTCAAGACAAAATGAAAATCAGTCCAAAGACCTTCAGTCCCTAATTAGTTTGGGAATAGTAGATTAAAGATAAACTTAGAAAAATTGGTGGAGTGACTGGCTATTAGGGGTCATGAGAATGGAGGATGTCACCTTAGATTTTTCATTTTTTGATGCTTTTCAAGAAGACCAAGTGCAGAAAAGAAAATCTAAAATCCAGGAGCTGATTTCTTTTCTTTCTTCAAGAGATCAAACGTTTTTGTTTTTAATAAACCCAACGACAGCCACAAGCCTTGGTTGTTGACACTGATTTTTTCCCTGAAATAATGAGCTGCGTGACACCTTGGTTATATATGGAAAACAGCAACTCTGTGTACCGACAACATTCAATTTCTGTGTACTGCTGTTTGAAAAGCAAGGGAGAAAAGGTCTTTCTGATCATCCACAATAAGTTATTTTCTCAGTGCTGGCTTGTTCTGTGCAAGACAAATGAAAGGAATAACAAAGCAGGATGTTCACAAAAGAACCAGGAAGATTTTTGAGTTCGGTGATTGATCTGGATGTGTTCACATTTAGGCAGGAAGAAAAGGAGTTTATGCAAAACATTTTGCAGTTGCCACTAAATGGATTTTAAAGCTTTGTGATTCTGGTGGAGCTTTTCCAGCTGAGCCCTCATGTCCTAGCTGGCTTCGGGGTGCTGATGTCCTTCATGTCAGGGGTATCTGGCTGCTTCCCACCCCCTCCAGTGCCAGCAGCAAATTCTGCTGATTTCCAGCTCTCAGCTCCCAATACAGCCATGGAATCATGGAATTGGGTTGGAAGGGTCCCTAAAGGTCGTGTCATTCCAACCCCCTGCCACTTCCCAGGCCGCTCTAAGCCCCATCCAAGCTGGCCTTGAGTATTTCCAATACACTGACCAAGCAAAAATAAAAGTCACACCCTTGGATCATTCAGAACCCTCCTTTTATGTTCCTATTAAAGGAAGAGACTCTTCCCAGACTGGCCTCCAGTGCCAGCAGCAAATTCTGCTGATTTCCAGCTCTCAGCTCCCAATACAGCCATGGAATCATGGAATTGGGTTGGAAGGGTCCCTAAAGGTCGTGTCATTCCAACCCCCTGCCACTTCCCAGGCCGCTCTAAGCCCCATCCATCCTGGCCTTGAGTATTTCCAATACACTGACCAAGCAAAAATAAAAGTCACACCCTTGGATCATTCAGAACCCTCCTTTTATGTTCCTATTAAAGGAAGAGACCTGAAGGAGGAAGCAGACTGAAATCCTGGGAAGAGGCCATCCTGACCAGGGGATTTTCTGTCCATGGCTCTCTGGATTCTCCCTAATTCCCATGAATTCTCTCCCTGACTTAGGCAGAAAAGCAAGTCAGGGAAGTGACCCATTCTTCATCCTCCAGACGTATTCACTTGAAACAAAAAGAAAGGAAAACAAAACACAGAAAAGACAATACGTCCTGTCTGCCTGGCTTGGAGAAGGGATCTCACCCTTGCATCCCACAGGCTGTTAAATCTACCACAGACTGCATCTTCTTCTATTTTATCCCAAGTGGAACAGACTCAGCCAATCAGGGAAACTCAAAACTGGGAAGAATATACATTTACTAGAAAAAATAGTAGCACATGGTAACAGCATTAACAGAGGCTATTTTGTGTTGTCATTCAACTACATCCCTCCTTGAAATAATTCCTTCAAACACTCCTAAAACATGGATGTAATGCACAGAGGAAAACAGGAGCTACCCAAAATCTGCATGCCAAGTGCCAAAATTGCTGAGTTTCTTTTTATTGTAAATTTCATGTAACCCTACCAATCCTCATTTCTGCTCTAAATAAATTCCCACTGCTGTGCCAGAGCCCTTTCTGCACATCAGGAACACCCTCAGTGCCTCAGCACCACAAACCCACTGCGCTTTAAATAAAATCCTGCACTCTGCAGCTGCCCATCTTCAAAAATCCCTCTCTGTGACCTTCCTCAAGGGCAAGGCTGTTCCCCCCATCTGCAGGGCAGTGTGAGATGCTGCTCTCAGCCTTGCAGTGCATATGGTGCTCCCCATGCCGTGCCCAGGGCTGTCCCTGTGCCACAGCCCCGGCTGGCCTCGGGCTGGCTGTGCAGGTGCAGCACAGGCTGCTGCTCTGCTGCTGATTCCTGCTCGTCAGTCACTCTCCCCACTCTTCTCCTCGGCTCCAGTCATGCTGTTCTCCTCTTTGCTGGAGTGTTAAACCGAAGTAGGAAAGGCATCCTTCAAAATCTTCAATCTGTCAGGCTTTTCTGTCGACCTTCTGCAGGGTCGTAGAATAGTTTGGGTTGGAAGGGACTTCTGAAGTTGTCTAACCAACCACCAAAATAGGTCAAAATAGGTTTTTTCACCTTTATCCAAACATTTTTCATTATGAAGGAGAAGTAAATTACATTACACGCAACAGTAGGCTGAAAGTCTGCTTGAATTTTTGAGTCCAGTTCCCACAGCCGGGGAGAAGAGGGATTTTTATCTCACCAGCACATGAGACTGATGACACTTTCTTTAAATCTCACTTGGTTTATTTATCAGAACAAGAGAGATTTCTGAGTGAGGAGTGGGTAACCTGTGGGAGGTTTCACCCACCTCGTCCAGGTCAGGGCTCCCCAGCAGCCTCCTGATGCTCCCCCAGCATGGCACGAGGGGATGGGCTGTGCAGGAAGCTCAGCAGGATGGAGAAAAACCCAATTCTTGCATGGGGAGTAGGCAGGGAAGAGGGCAACCACGGCAGATGGCAGAGCTGAGGCAGCACCCAGTGGCTCGTGCTGCATGACAAGCTGTCAGCTCTCTGGGAACAACAACCCTATAATTACACACAGCCCTCACACCACGGCTGCCTGCACGGAGAATCCCTCCCACAGCCCCCAGAGCCTCAGAGGCACAAAAAAGAAGGGTGTCACACTGATGGGCTTACCTAAAAACAGAGGCTAAAGAAAATTAAGAGAATAAAAAGCAGTTATATTTTTTTGAAGGACATTCAGGTACATTTTGGGCAAAGCCCCCCAGGGGCTGCACCCAAAATGGACCATGGGTCATGGGTTTGCACACTTCTATAAGTTGGGTCCATTTGCATATTGGGGTTCATCTGCCAATTCCAGCTTCAGCTAATGAAGTCATTGACCCCAAGTTTGCTCCCCCAACTCACTTTTGTTCCCATCTCTGGGGCCTGAGGCAGTGAGGTGTCCTTGATTGCCAGGCCTGGAGAGGAATTGTTGTGTCTGCCCAAACTGGGAAAGCAGCAGGTCCCACTGGGTTGAGTTTAGAGTTACACACTAAAGAACTGCAGGAGTACAAATAGATGGAAAATAGAAAAGGTGAAATCCTGAGGCATCAACACCAGCAAGGTGCCCTGGGCAAGCCTCTGAGAGGGGAGAGGAGCTTGTGCTGTGCCCAGCCAGATCAGCTCTGGCCCCATCCCTGCCTGGGTCCAAGGGCACTGGGGGCTCTGCCCTGCCCTGACACCTCCCTCACCACATCACATCACTCAGCCAGCACTGAGCATCTCTGAAAGCCCAGCACACACAAATCTCCTATTTTAATGCCAAGGTCTGAGTCAGAGCAGGGAGTTTAGAGTTTACTCTCTTTAAGATCTATAAAATTAATTACTGGTCACTTGACAAAATAAATTGACCCTATAATAAGGTTTCTAAAAATGCAATTGGTGTACTTTGTTAAATTACATTTGTACACAGTAGCAAGTTCTTCCCTGCCTTACACCTCCCCTAATGCTCTCCTCAGCCAGTATAAGGCTGGCAGAATTTAACCTCTAATATAAAAGTGGCATGCACTTATTTCCCTGGGGAACTGACCCAATCCAGAGCATTGCCTATTTATAGCACTTTCAAAAATAAATCCTGAGGCAAGAGAGTAGGAAGGCTGTTAGGAAAGGCTATATTTGTTGATAAAACTATGAAAAAAAAAGTAATATAGCTGTGTGTTCCCATCCAAAGTTACTTTCAGTGGGTGCTGTAAATTTTAAGTTGTTACTAAAACTGTGTAACTCAGAACTAAAGTGGGCCTGAAATCCTAGAATTGTTTGAGTGGGAAAGGACTTCAAATATCATCCAGTTCCCCCCCTGCCATGGCAGGGACACCTCCCACTGTCCCAGGGTGCTCCCAGCCCGAGTGTCCAACCTGTCCTTGGGCACTGCCAGGGATCCAGGGGCAGCCACAGCTGCTCTGGGCACCTGTGCCAGGGCCTGCCCACCCTACAGGGAACAATTCCTAATTCCCAATATCCATTCTCCTTTGTCCTGTCCCTCCATGCCCTTGTGAAATGCTGCACAGGCAGACAAAGCTCCCTGCTGGACCCTCAGCAGTCCAGCCCTGAACATTTCCTCCCTCCGTGGCCAGGACTGGAGGGCACGGCTCAGAACCAGCTCTGATGGCCCCAAGGCAATCCTGCAGCAGGGTGGTGGCTCTGAGACAGCTGAGATGACAGCAGGGATGTTCCACAGCTCAGAGCTGTGAGACAGCAGGAGGAGGATGGGATGCACTCTGCATCTGTGGCAGCAGCCCTGCAGAAGTCCCTGTTGGAGGGAAGGAGCTGGCTCGCTCCAAACCAGCACGGACAGTCAGACAGCAGCAACGGAGTGAAGTGATTTGGCAACACAGATGGGCCCTGAGTCATTTCTTGGATCTGTCTCCAAACACAGTGTGACAGTCAGAGCTACAGTCGGGCTTTGGAAGAGCTTGGCAAGGAGCAGACAGTGATAAATGTGCCAAATATCCTCTGACCTTCTAACTGTCCCGTTTCCCCATGGCTTTGTCCTGCCTGTGGCTGCAGTTGCCATCAGCCGAGCCCACAGCACAGCCTTGCAGCCCCAGAGACCACTTCAGTTACTGGTCTGGAGAGGTTTTATTAAAAAAAATATCCAGGATACATGAGGAAAGCTCACTTGGAGCTGACTCACTGAATAATCTTCCAGAATCACATCCGCATTTGGCCTGGAGCGGAGGAAAGATTAGAAATTCCCCATCTCTGATTCTCATGAATACAGATTTCCATGCATTCATCCCCTGCCCATGGCACTGCTGTGCCCCTGCCATGCTGCAGCTGGAAGGGCAGGAGGAGGGATCACAGGGAATGTTTGCCCGTGGGAAGCACCCCAGCCTCGGGAGCCGGGCACGGGGGACATGGGGTGGGCGCAGCCAGGAGGGAAGAGACATCCTTTCAAAAAGAACCACAATTCTTTCATTCTCTGCGTGTTTTTCTGGAGAGCTGGGAGCGTTTGTCCCCTTTCATTCTCCCTGCTAACTTTTATCAGCAGAGAAAACCAGGCAGGAGTGACACTGGAGCAGAGCAGCCTCCCCGCGCCAGCAAAGCCAGACTCAAAGTCACGGCGCCGACTTCCTGTGATGAAATATTGATCCAAAACTCTGTCACGAAAGAAGCAGCTTAAAATCACCTTGTTTTTATGTACAAATCTCTTTTTTCAACTGCAGCCTAGCTCTACCAGATCACTTTTCTAAGTTACGTATGATTTTTAAAAAAGGCAAATATACCTTGTGGGAATTTCAAAATAAATTATTGTTTTCAGCTTGAAGTTTTTAAAATTCATTGTCATTTTCAGCAGCAGTGAAATAAAAGGAATTTCTTTTTCTTATTCTGTAGACATTATCACTTATCAATCCTCTCTTCTTTATCCTTTGGCAAAAAGGAAAAGAACATAAAACAAATTGGAAGAAGAATTTTCTTGCAGCAAAGTTACCCAAAACCATGATCAATGTTCTCCAAGCAGGAAAATCTGAAGGAATCAAAGGCTTCATGAAACATTCATGGCAACAATATGCTGACAAATAGTTTCTCAGTCAAAACTTTTTCCTGGCTCTACTTAACATGGCCTGTGTGAGTTCAAGAACTCTTTTCCGGAGCACCAGAAGGCCAGAGAAGTTTAACTCATCTAGCTGGAGTTTTTCCAAACAAACTCCACAAATCCCTTGAGGTCTTGATGGAGCTAAATAAACCCTCTGCTTCTCTTGGATGTGCTGACTCAACTCCCATCCCAGCCTGGGTCCAGGGAGGTTCCTGAGCTGAAGGACAACAGGCAGGAGCTGCTCAGGCTCCTGAAAAATCTCTCCATGACCAGAAATCCCATTTGGAGCCAGCCCAGCACACCCAGCCAAGGCTTCAGCCCTGTCCCCCTCTGCTGCACAAACCTTCCAAACCTGGGTTTTGCTCCACATCTCCTGGTTTGATGAATTGTGAATGATTGTGTGCTGATCGTTAGAAAAACCTGCTGTAACAAGGTAAAAATTGGGATGAAAGAAATCAGGTGGCATCCCAGGAGCCATCACTAATTATTTGGTGCCTAATGAATGACACAATTCGCTTGTTGACCTTGTCAATCTATGCAGAGTTCTGACTAATTAATACAAAACTGAAACTACCACGGGTGTGAGATGTTTTTGGTCGACTTTGACCCAGAGTGGCACCTACACTGATCCTGGCACACTGTTAGAGCTCAGTGACACAGGGCAAGAGGCACCAGAACACAAAATGCTGCTCAGATGAACTTGGCAACATTCTGGGAATAAAATTTCATGGCCTGAAGCTGCGCCACCTTGCTGGGATAGCATCCAATGTCTCCATCCAATGTCAAGCTCCATAAACCAGGGTAATGAGTGAGGAGCACCTGGCTGGCCCAGGCAGGGCTCTCTTAGCCAGCACAGGGCTCTGCTGTCACCTGGGCAGGGCCACACCAAGTCCTCACTAGGAAGGGACAACTGGCCTTTGCAGGAGTGGCAAAACCCAAGGGACAGCTAAAACAGGAAAGCTAAAATCATTCCTGGTGCTGTTGCGGGAGGTTTTCAGTCATGGCTTTTCATGGAGTGAGGATCGCTCAGAGACTCAAGAGCCCTTTGGGGCTCTTCAGGAATAAATGAAAAGCTGTGAAAGCTTCCAGGGTGTTTCAAGTGAACAAAACTTGGGTGTAAAATTACACCCTTGAGCCTGGAATCAAGTGGAGACAAAGGTTTGCCAGAGTGGAAGACACCTCCCACAGAGAATGTACTCACTTCTTTCCTTGAACTCTTTCTCAATTCCACCTTTCATTGATAGATGCAAAGCAAGACTAATGAACTATTGATAACCCTAGCACAAAGGATTATTAGACAAAGCAATTTCATTTGGGGGGCATTGATTTATATGTCACAACCAGAGTACAAATGAAGATGGCAGTTAGGAAGGATGAAGCTGAATGCTAAACAGGTGGGCATCCTGTTTATTCCTAACTCCTGCCTTAAAAGCACACAGACACATTCACCTGTACCTCTGGATATCCCATATATTTGAAGATATGGTTGCAGATTTTCTAGTAATTAATGGTATTTGGAGAGAAACCTGAAGCAACCCAAATATTAAATCAGGGCTGATGTTTTGAAGGGCCTGAACCTTGCCAAGACATCAGGCTGAAAAGATGGGTTTGAACCAGGGATTCCCAAAGACACACCAAAGAGATGTCCAGACACAGAGGGAGGCCACAGGTAAAAGCAGGTGAAAAGAAGGGGTTTGTCCTAAAACAGCTCAAGCAAAGCCTGGAATGTGCCTGAGATGGAGAGGCTGGAGCAGAAGGATGGGTTTTACCATGGCACACTCCAGTGTCTCCCATCAGCCACGGCCTCTCGGAGAGCTGGAGCCAGCCAGCGCCATGGAGCTGCTGATCAGCATCTGGGAGGAAATAACCCTGGTCCCGAGGCCCAGGCAGCCACTGCTGCCAAATTTTAAGTCTCATTCTCTGTGGCATTCACCTGACATTAAATGTGATGCCAACTGCTGCATTGTTGTGAAAGCAGGAGTGAGATTTGTCCTCTTGTGGTGAAACCAAAAAGAAAATTTCAAACTCTAAGACATAGACACCTGATTTTGTGGGCTGCAAAAAGGCATCCAGGACCCATTTCTGTCATTAAAAGCTCTCTCCAGCTCTTCACCTCTTAAAAGACACTGCCATGGCACAAGGAATCCCTCCAGATCCCAAGCTCAGATAAAACAATAGAAAGGCAGTGCCCAGGTGATCTGACTGTGCTAAGGCAAAACCAATACCCCAGGATTTCCAGAAGGCTGCTCTGCTTGTGGTTTCAGTCTGGAAAATGGTAAAATAAAACTGAACTTTAATGAACTTCCAGAGGAAAAAGGTTTCTTTGTTTTAATACAAGCCACAACAACAGGACATTGCCCTACCTTAGGCTCTGACACTCAAAACCCATCTCCAATACTCCAGGGATTAAATTATTTTCAGAAAGCCAACTCATTCCCACCATTATTACTGCTATAAAGCTGTGAGGTTTCTTGCTGCACCCCCCCCCCCCCCCCCCCCCCCTTCTATTTTTTCTTCTAAGGCTAGAAATAGATTGAACTGGCACTTCAGGATGCTGAGCTGCAGTTTCAGTTGAGCTCTGTGCTTCACAGAGATTTATCAAAAATGACAAGATTCAACATCTAGGAGATGTCTTGTAGTGCCCAGGAGCTCAAAGAAGATGCAGCAGTTACAACAGTAACCAGAGAGAAATAAGAAAAGTGGTAGAAAAAGAAACACGTGGTGCTTGAAAATCAAAGCTCTGGCAAGAATGGGCACTTGTGCTGGTCAGCACTGGCCATTAGTGAGCAAAGAACCACTGCCTGCCTCCTCCAAATGAAAAACCTCCACAGTAAAAGAGTTGGGGAGGAGGTTGTAGGTCTCCTAATTCCTTTACAGAGGTCAGAGGCAAATTCCTCCACGAAGAACCAACACACCAACCACGCTCCCCTCCCCTCCCTGAGCCAGGAACTTCTCCTGTAGAGATGTGGAAACAGCCTGAAGGAGTGAGGCTAATCCAGGCAGGAGCAAAATGGAAATAACTCCCACAAGACCTCTGGGAAAACTTAATCCAATCTTCTCTTGTGAAGCAGATATTATTCCCCTTTTACTTGCCTTCAGTGGTGATAAAGTGCAGACAAAGGAGATAAGGGACTCGCACACCTCACATTTCAGCACTCACAGTAAATACACTCCTCGCTTTCGCTTATCTTTCAGCCTGGTATGGATTTCCTTTTAGTAACCTCCTGAATTACAATCAAATTATACTTTCAGGGCCATTGAATTGCATGGCTTGCAATACCTTAATGGGTTCTGTTCTGGCTGCTCAGGAAGGACTTGTAATCCCTGTCTTCTTCTATATTTCAGGGAGCCTTAAGGACGTGTTTCAGTGAAAGGCAGAACAGCCCAGGCCTTCAGTCACCACAGCAAGTGCCACACAAACGGTGCATGGGCAGGTGAGCCATGGCCTGGAGGAAAAATATTAGTAGTGAATGCTTCTTCTTTTACCTTGCAGTGCCAGCCAGGGTTTGGGTGGCACAGTAATCCCAAAACTCTCTCAGACACGAGTTCTCTGTGATTTAATGGCTCGGTCGATACACCAGGTGCCGGCTTGTCTGCAAAATATTTGAAAATAAATGGAAGTTTTAATGCCCAGGAAATGGTGCAGAGTGCCACATTTCTCATGACAGCTGATCTCTTAGATGGGCTTTTATCCTGCAATAAAGAAGTTGTTGCTTTGTTACTTATGGGCTCTGCAGCAAACAAAACTCAGAGTGTGGTCGGGAGCTTTGCTGGGCTGAAATCAATTTTTGAATTATACAAACATTTAGGTAATTGAAATAGAGAGGGAGAATAACACAGGCTGAAAGTCTAAAGAGCCCTCTTGTTCTGGAGAGGATCTGGAAGGATCTCAGGGATGCAAAATGCCCTTCCTGCCCCTGCCAGAGCAGGTCCCAGAGCTGCTGCACCAAAGCATCTCCAGGGAATCCCTCTGAGCACCCACTCCATAAATACTCAGAGGAGAAGTGGGGACACTCTGGGGGAAGAAAATCTGTGCCTTCAAGGAGGAAAGAACACAAAGACCATGGAAAACAGCAAAGCCTGAGATGTGGGGCTCCCTGCAGTGCCTCTCCACAGGGAACAATGCCAGGCACAGGGGACAGTGGGGACCTTCCACGTGCCACCACCCTGCCCTTGTGGAGCCACCAGCCCGTGACACTCGATGCTTTCCAGCTAAATCAGCAGGTTCACTGAGAAAAACTGCACACTGGAGATAATCAGAGCAGGAACTGCCCCTGTCTGCAGCTAATGGGGGAGAGATAAAAAATCTCCCTCGTTCCTTTATTCATCCTGCTGTTTGTAAAACCTTATCATGTTTTTTCCAATTGTATTCTCAATAAGCCACCAGGTAAGAAATAGTGTTTGCCAGCCCTGAAGAGAAGTAATCTTTGTTGGCAACATTTCTCAGGGAAAAAAAAAAAACTGTTCAAATAAGATGTGGGAGGAAATTTCCCCCTCAGACAATTTGAGGAGCTGTCGACAGGCAGCAGATGAAAGGCGAGGAGCGCTGGATGCCGCGGGCCGTGCAGGGAACACGGGCGATGGCTTCAGCAGCACTGTGTTCAAATGGAAAATTAATTTCTTTCTGAGGGGATCCAAAGTGCTTTTCGTGCTGTCCTTCCTTTAAACACTTGGTGATTTAATTT
The DNA here is from genome assembly GCF_017590055.1 of Onychostruthus taczanowskii. Taxonomy (NCBI): domain Eukaryota; kingdom Metazoa; phylum Chordata; class Aves; order Passeriformes; family Passeridae; genus Onychostruthus; species Onychostruthus taczanowskii. Next base: position 1,682,447 of record NW_024506993.1, on the reverse strand, counting down.
TGCTGAGCGCAGAGAGGGATGAGAAGCGAGCCACTGAAGGAGGAGCTCTCCAAGCGCGGCTCCTGAGGCAGCGCTGGGGTCACCGTGACCCTCTCAACATCTGTCTTTGACCACAATATTCACCAGTTCTGCCCCCATCTCCGAGCAGGAATCAGCCTCCATGAACCAGGAGTTTATTAAGGCAGACAGCAGGATTTCTGCTGGCCAGTTCAGGCTGGAATGAGATGATCTCGAAGGTCCCTTCCAACCGAACTGATCTGATCATTCTGTGATCAATTTTGCATGGTTTTCCCCAGCATTAATGTTTCTGATGACAAAACAAACTGTGACAGATGTGTTCTACCTTAAAACAGGCATGTTGCCTTAACAAGAGGAGACAAATGGATGAATATGAAAATAGGCATCATGAATATTCAGATACATTTGCAAATTAAGAGACTTCAACTGTGTCCTTGTCCTTTGTGCGCTTTCCACAAATATTGAAAGGGGAACTCTCCTGGGAGAAGCGTTCATCAGCGCAGCAAGTTTTAAAGAAGGAACCCACTCAATCTACAGCAAATATGCACAACATGAACATTGTGTGTATTCACAGGAGAAAGATGATTCTGGGAACCTCCAATTAGGCAGCAGCAGCTTTTCTTATGGTCTCAGGAAAGAACTAAAGAAAAAGGCTTATTTTGATAAATTTTTCAGCATAGATTTTTGAAATGGGAAATACAAACATGAGAAAAAGACAAACTTTGCCCATGAATTATTCCCTCAGAATTGTGAGGGGGGGAATGCCCCCTCGAGCCCGGCTGGGAGCAGCAGCTACCCTAAGTCAAGTGTGTTGTTAACAGTGTGCAGGCAGCAGCTGAACCTATGTGTGCTGACCTGTCTGAAAGCCCTGCCTTGGGACCCCCAGCTCAGGAATCTGCCTAATTAATTTTTAATAACCCAACCTTCATCTCTGCCTGCAGCCTGACCTGCTCTTGGGGTGTGCTCAGCCATCACCACCTCCTGCAGCCACCCCAGTGCCACCTCTCCCTGGGGGAGCTGCATCCTTGTCCTAAAAACCCACAGCCATCCCCTTTTCCCTCCCATAAAACTGCAGAGGTGCTGTTGCTGTGCTGGTGTCTCTGGTAAGACACCCCAAAGCCCAGCAGAACCCAAAGCAGCAGCAATATCCCGTATTTATCCTTTCAGTTTAATCATCCCAATGAAGGGACATGAAAGCCTCTCCCTGTAATTCCACCTGGAGGCTTTCTCCCACACTGAAACATTGCAGATTGTCCAGTTTTGTTAGATTTCCCTCAGAGATGCCCAATAACCTTCAAACAAACCCAACTCATAACACCACCAGATGTGCTCGTTTCGCTTTCCATGGCAATATGCTGTGAGAGGTCTCTGGGTGGGAGGTAACAACCCAAACAAGAGCAATTTCTGTTTTGCTGGTTTGAAAGTGGAGCTTTCAATATCCCGGCCTGTCTCTGGGTTTTTATTTAACTTGGGGAATTTTTCAGTTTACAAAATGGCCCGACAAGGATAATTAGGATAGAAACATGCCTGACAATTCCAGATGCTCCCTGTCAAGCATATGGGCTAACACCTATTTTTTATTAATTCCCTGGTTTTCAAAGGGTGATACAGTTGTATTAGAAACAGTGTGTAGGTGGCTCATTTTTCCCTCCTCACATTCCCTTTGACAGTAGTTTGAAATAACATTCATCAAACAGTATAAAAGAAGTCGAAAGAAATTAATTAAGCAACCTAGAAGGAAAAATAAAATGTCTTTCCAACAGGACTTGCATTATTCAGGTTTATAGTGCTGCACAGTGCAATTTTCTGGGAAGAAAAGGCAGGATAATGGTGTAGCCCTGCTCCACTATGAAACAGCACATTTGGAGCATCACTGGTGATAAGGAAGTTCTGACACTGGGAGTTTCCTATTGAGGATTTGCTCTAAATAGCATGCAATATATACAGATATAAATATCTATTTGCTCATATCGCATTGCTGGCACCTCCCCTGGAAGAACTGGAGATTTCTGATCCTCTTCCTGCCTTTTGGCATTCAGGGTTGGGGGCAGAGATGGTAATGCTGTGTTTAATTTAATCTTGTCAAGTGAACAAAATCCCGCTGTTTAAAAGTCCCTGTTGTTCAAGGGTGTTTAAACAAACATTGTCCAGGTTTTGCCCAGCAGCCACACGTGGCACTGCAGGGCTGCATTCCATCTCTCCAGCTGTAATGAGGATTATCCATGAGCTGCACACTGTGGCACACACTCCATTCCACTCCATGTGCTTGCCCAGGCTCCTCAGCCTCCTTCTGCTGCTCCAGCTCCCCCAGCCTCACTAACATTGCTCTCCCTGTCCCAAATTCTGAGTGAATCCAACCAGCAGCACCTCAGGGAATCCATCTGTGGCCTCTCCACAGATGAGAGGTTATCCAGCCATTCTCCTCCACTGAGCTGCTGCCAGCTCTGGCTTGGTCACAGGGCTTAGGGACACGAAATTCCAGCTATCCTGCTCTGTTCCTGAGGAACGGCCTCAGCACTGCCCTTCCTGCATCCAGCCAAAACAGCCAGAGTGCACCTGACATCCCATCAGTCCCCCAGCTCTAAAGGAATCCTGCTTTAACAGAAGATCACTCACCAAAACAATTCCCAGGTATCTAAACCAAGTACTCATTGAAATCCAAAAATCTGGTAATGAAAGCGTGGATGTAAAGAGCTCAGGATCTCTTTGTGACTGCTGGCAGCCTCCCAGCTGCTTTATTAAACACAGTCCTCAGGAGATTCCTAATTTCATGTTCATATTATCAGCTGCTCAGGGTAATGGCACAGGAAAGGCCATGGAGGTAACAGCACCAGGTTCTGGCACCCCCAATGAATCTGCTGGGTGTGAGGGAAGGGATTAGCTGTGATTTACCCAAGAAACTTCCCAACACATCCTAAATCTTTCTCATCAGGTTTTACTGAGCAACGACTTGAGCTTCTCTTTGTCCTTCCACCTACCTGGCTTGAGCCCAGCAGTCAGGACAGACTCAGAGCTGTCAGCAGCAGAGCTCCAGCCTAACCAAACCCAGCTTCCACTCCAGGACAGGGCCAAAACCTGGGCTCTCCTTTAGTGCCCAAATTCCCTCGGGCAAGTCTCCTAAGGCTGGATGAGCAGTGGAGCACCATCCCTTGTGCCCATGCCAGGGCTGGTGCTGCCCAGTCCTGCCCACCAGGGCTGATCCTCCCCGTGCTCTGCTTCCCTCTGGACAGCTCCATGGGAAGGCTCCTTCCAAGAGCTTAGCCTGTAATTGCTTGTAAACCACTTAGGCAGTAAGTGATACAGAAATCCAAGTGGTAATTGTAGCAGAGGCTTGAGATTAATCTATTTTTGGCTTGTCAGACCTTCTTATGGACCTGATTCAAGGCAGTCACTGAAAGCTGTAAAGTGTCCAAAAAGTGACAGGAAAAAATAGTTTGATTAAAACCATTCCAGAGGCAAATCCAATCTTCAAGACGCTCTCTGAAACCTATTGGTGTAGCCTGCAGATGAGGCACTTGTGAATATCATCTGGGCAGAGACTTGGGAAGAGCCACAAAAAGTTTTATGTCAAAAAAAAAGGTGCTCTAATTTTGGATTTCCAAAGCAGAACTGTGCAGGGAAAGTCAGAGAAAAAAGGTAACAGGGTCTGCCAAGAGGGGATAAGCAGCTTGTCCTGGAATCAGGGCTCTGGTGACTGAAGAACATCCCACAGGTTCTGTTTTACTCACCTGCCCTCAGGTGACACCATGAGATGGATGGACACCTGGACTTGATGGCCTTAAAGGTCTTTTCCAGCTGTAATGATCCCAGGATTCTCTGCCTGCCAGATAAATTCTCTGGTGTGACTGAAGAACTCCAAACCCTTGGTTTATCTCTTTATCTCCCAGAGATGGGAGCACCAGTTCATTATTAGGAACTGGAAACATCTTCTTTCCCCACAGAGCTGCAACATCTCCAAACTTTCCATTTTCTATCGCCTCAAGGTCAAGATTACTCTTTATTATTTTCCCCATCATTTCCTTCCCATTTACTTTGGATTAGTGGATGTTCTGTCAATAAGGACTAATGAAATTCCAGGCCAATAAAAACTCTGCCTGCTCTACGAATGGTTCTTTTTTCATACAGACTTTCTATGAAATAAAAAGTGACTGATGCCACAATATGCTTTAATTATTTTCTTCATAAACTATCAAATTAAATTTTAAGAAGCTGGAGATGTCTCTTATTAAATTGGGACTGAACTCAGAGATGTAACTCTTAATGAAACTTCCCACACCAGAAAGCTTTTTTTGTAATGTTAATAATTCTCAGCAGCCTGCCATATGCAGTATCTCACCAGAGCTTATGATTTTCACATTTACCCCCTGCCATGGGCTGGGACAGCTTCCCCTATCCCAGATTGCTCCAAGCTCATTCCAGCCTGGCCGTGACACTTCCAGGACTTTCTAAGCCACACCATTATACAGAGCCTTCCATATTTTAGCTGGGATTTTCTACTCACTGTATCAGGAAGTTTGTCCAAAAAGCAGCACTGAATATCCCAATGAATATCCCACAGCAGCACCAGGTGAGTCACAGCACACCTGGAAAACACAGGCATTCATCAACACCAGCTCCAAGGGAAAAGGATTTTCTCTAATTTAAGCAGCAAGAAAATCTCCAATTATCAAAGGAAAAAAACAGAGAAAAGCTGGTGTGTGAATCATGAAATCATGGAATCGTTAAGGCTGGAAAAGCCCTCCAGGGTCATTGAGTCCAACCATTGTCCAGCAGTGCCACACCCACATTGAATCATGCCCCAAAGAACCACATCTGTACGTTTTGTGAACACTTCCAGGGATGGAGATTCCACCACCTCCCCAAGCAGCCTGTTCCATTGGCTGACCTCCCTTTCAAGGTGGAATTTTCCCTGATATCCAATCCAAACCTCCCCTGGTGCAACCTGAGGCCATTTCCTCCTGTCCTACCGCTTGTTACCTGGGAGCAGAGACCAATCCCTGCCTGGCTACAATGTCCAGTTTGCTTTGGAAAGCACAGGGATCAAAATGTGGAACATTCTGGGGCCAACCAGCAAAACACAAAACCTGCAGAAGTCACTGGATCATATTTTTGGATCCTGCCTTAAGGGATGAAGAACAGAGTGAGAGATGAAAATGCGGCAGCTGGTGGAAAATCATTAAAAAGAATAAGGCAGAGATGAGGAAATACTGAAACTGCCGGGAGAAAGAAAGAAAGAAAAGGAACAAAGACATGGAAAAAAGACACTCAATCTGCCAAAGTTTACACAATTTCATAAAATGTACAAATGAAACAGAGGGAAAGGGGAAAGAGCAAACCAAGCAGCTCCTGGCTGGGCTGGGGTGCAGCACACAGGTGATTTCCAGCTCAATCCCAGCTCTGGGGGTTGGTGTGTCCTGCTCTCCCTCCCAGGGCCCCTGTGCAGTTCATTCCAGCTTCCCTGTTGGCCAATTCCTCTGGTCACACAGTGACAGTCCCAAGGGTGTCATATCCATGTCCCCCTTTTAGCCAAGAACACCTGAATCCCACCATGAACAAACCATCACTCTTCCCCTCACGGACAGAAACGGGCAGTCGTGGACAGAAACACTGATTTTTCCAAATGGAAATTTCTCTGTTGTTGATGGTAAAACACTGCTGTGCATTTTTTTTTTTTTCTGTTTAATTTTATTCATGAGCTGAAGTGACTTTGGGCAGTCACAAACCGATTTTTCACTGTGTTCTGAACAGATGGTTGTTCCAAGAATACCAGCATCCTGGCAGTGTCAAACAGCCTTGACCTTCCCAAGCAGCACTGCAGACTTTTTGTTAGAAGGAAAGAAATAAAGAACTGCTCACATAGTCCCAGGTTTTTTCTGGATTATTAAACACAGTGGACAATGCAGGCACAAACTGTGCTCAGGAAAAACCTGAGATTCAACCTCAGAGAAGCAGGAATGGCTTCTGGAATCACTGGTGGTGCACAGACAACCCCAAGGTCACGTTAGACCCTTCTGCAGCAGAAGAGTGAAGAGATGTGAGTCCCCCCACATCATCTCCAGCTCATCCAGCCCTCGGGAGCTGCTGTGATGGGCTGTGCAAAGCCCAAAAAAACCCCACAAAACATCCCAATCCTCAAGTTCAGGCTTTATCCAGCAAGGGTCCAGTTACAATTTCCCAGTTATAAATAGCTGGAGTTCATTGTGAGCCTTCAGCAACCGTGGGCTGGCACAGCTTTGGGGACCTTTGCAGACAGAGCCTTCAGAGGAAAGGCAGCTCATTTTGTTCTGCTTTTGAATTTTTTTTAGAGATATAATCCTATTTTTAAGATAATTTAAATATCATCTGTGCTTAGTTCTCTAGAAACCACATTAAAAAAAAAATCCAAGTCAATTTTACTGCAGTTAAATCCCCATGTCCTTAATCTCCAGGAAGAGAAGGCTGGGTTCCTTCCTGGAGACAATTCTGCTTTTTTAGCACCTGTGAATTATTTTGTACCTGATTGGTGTCTATCAAGATATAAAAATTTGGGGGCAGCACCTAGGGAGCAGCTCCTGTCACCAGATCAATACCTCATTATGGATTAAACATAAAAGTTAAGCCATCCTTAGTTCCCAGCTGACAAAGAGTGGCATAAATTCCACGCTGCCATTTGGGGGATTTTGTGCAAATTACTCCAGTGACCTCCTGCTAAGAGCAGGTGAGGAGCTCTCAGCCTCCCAGCCAGCACAGCCTCGGAGCTCTGAAGTGTCACAGAGGGATTTGGGAACCAGCCCAGGGCTAGGCAGAGGAAGGGAGCCCGATAATCCCAGCTGGCATGCCCTGGATGGCAGGAGAGCATTCCAGGGGGACGGCGGCCACTGCGCTCTGCAGAGTGAGGAGTGCCTGGGTGAAACCAGCTGGCAGCTGAAGCACTGCTCTGGAGCAGCAGGCAATTACAGATGGATCAAGTGTGAGCACTTCTGAGCGAAATCCCTTCCATTCTGAGGCGACTGAAGTGACGGAAGATCTCGGGAAAAGGCAAATCCAGCTCTTTAGAGCAGAGCAGTTCCTTGATTTCGGCTGCCCTGGGTACTCTCTGCCTTTTAATGCTGCTGAGAACCACTCATTACTCCTCTGACTCAGAGGTTTAACTAATTCCCAGCAAAGCTTTGTACCCAGGGAGAAGAAAGCTCTGCTCAGAGGGCCAGCCCTGAGCCTCCAGCAGAACGTGGGAAGGGGAACCAGTTGGCTCCTCTTTTACATAAGGAACAAAATGGAAAAACCAAAGGCTGAGAGGCTGTGGGAGCACAGGAAAAAACCCCAGGATTTAGATTCGGAAATGCTTAGTGTTGCAATAGGACACAAATTAAAATGACATGGACACTCACTGGAACTCCAAGGTAAGAAGGAGAAGGAGAAATTTATTTCCTGACTCTAATATTTATAGACTTACAAAAGTGACAGTAGATTGGAGGATGAAAGTGCTACATCTCCAATGACACTGGACAAGACAACAGTTCATCAAATTTCTCCTCTTCTAGAGAAGAATGTAAACCAGTAATTGTTTATGTAAAAGTGCGTGAGAAACTTCATTACAAAAATGTAAACATCAGAAGCCTGAGAAAAACTTATAAGAACAGGGTGACAGCTTAGGACACCAAACAGTGGAAGATTCTTGCTCTAAAAAGAAGGGGTGTGGGCAGGGGGCACATTTGCCCCTAACCACGACAGAAATATGGGACTTCCTGATTCATGCCACTGATGGCAGCCTCCAGCTGTGCCAGGGAAGGTTCAGGTCGGATACTGGGAAAGATCATTCACTGCAAGAGTGGTTAAACGTTGGGACGGGCTCCCCAGAAAAGTGGTGGAGTCACCACCCCTGGAAGTGTTCAAAAAACCAAGCAGAGGTGGCACTTGGTGACATGGCTCAGGTGACATGGTGGCCAAAGGTTGGAACTGATGACTGGAGCTCTTTTCCAGCCCTACTGATTCAAAGATTTTATGTGTCCAGCTTGGAGAGAGAGATCCAAGACAGTAAAAATGCAGCACCAACATTCCATGTTCTGCCTAAAACCCAGTGATTTTCCTGCACTGGTGTCCTCAGTTTCCCATAATTTCCCACTGCTAATTTCACCTCTTAATTGTTTAATGATTTGTGGAAACTAGGAGGAATGATGAAACCTCTCTTCCCTCTCAGCATGTGAGGAAATGAAACTATCCAAGCAACAATCCAAACTCCACAAAGTGGAAATTTGGCCCTGCAAAAATTCATCCTGGGATTTTTTTTCTGCCTTCACCATTTTCCTTCAGCTGTCAGAGCAGCAAGATGAAATAACATCCTATATTCCTAGTGCCATCTGCATTCCAAAATCTCCTACTGATCAATGCAAGTGTCCAAAGAACACTTCCAATTTGTCACAATAACCTTCAAAACTTGACAGAAAATCATGCAAGTTATTTCTTTCTGATCTCTCTGTATCTTGTGATTATTTATACTTTGCCAATACAATTCTAAGCATTTTCCTTTGCATTTTCCATATTTCTCAGAAGAACTCAGAGGTTAAAGCCTGCAATGGATTTATTTTCCTCTCTGTGCTCTTGTTTTGTATTTCTGGACATTTAAGAAACACTGGAATGACTGCACTTGGAGCAGGACCAAAAATGTGCTTGAAAAGGCTTCAAATTGACACATCTCAGAGTATCAATAATCAGGCTGCTTTGCTCAATTCCACTTGTTCTGTTTTTCTCTTTTATAACAAATTTTAGATTTTAGTCGGAACAATTGCACTAAAAAAAGTGGGGTTTAAGCACCAAGCACGAGAATCCTGTTTGAAAACTTTCATTTTAGCCTTTAAAAAAGCAAAAAAAAACGTGAAGTGCCAGAGCTCTGGAGTCCCTGAGTGAGGTGCTCAGTGAGTTTAGGAGTCAGGGCAGGCTCTGCCCAGCTGCTCCCCGTGGGTGTTGCTGCTGGCACTGAGCTGGTGGGTGAAGCTCACCCTGTGTGGTGCCACCTCTCCTTCTCATGCACATCTGGCCAGCTGTGAGTGGCTCAGCTCTGGCAGGTGCTGCTCTGGCCACTTCCACCCCTTCAGTGAACCCCCAGGTGAGGAGGCATCAAAGCTGATGGGAGAAATCAGCCCCTGCAGCTGCATCCAGCAGAAGCCAGGGAGGAGCCTGGAGTGCTGGGATCTGCTGGGAACGGGGACCACAGAGCTTTGTAAGGCTGCAGGGAGCAGCTCCCCAGCTCCCAAACCGAGGCCATCTGCCAGACACAGCATGTCTGAAATGCACTCAGCACTGGGAAATGCAGATTGCACTGCAAGGCTATAAAAAGCTCCTTTTAAACAGCAACTCCAGAGCTTTACCAGGGACAGTTTTCTGGGACGCTGGGATGAGCTTGTAAAGGTCGAGCCATAAGCAACTGTCTGTCCAAATTTTATGACTGGGAGCTAATAAACAAAAAAGTGTAGGAAGCAGTCAATAGCCATTACCAACCACAAAAACACATCCTGCAAAAAGAACTCAGCAGATCAGTGGTGGCTTTGCTAAGAAACCCATCAGAGAATTCATGGAACTGGGAGAGCAAATCCAGTGGCTGCTGCTTTAAATCCTGCACTTGCATTAAAAATTCATCAGAATGTTTATAGCCAAGAGGAAGGAAGGAAGGAAGGAAGGAAGGAAGGAAGGAAGGAAGGAAGGAAGGAAGGATTCCTTCAACAACAGTTGATAGGAAGAGGTTAAAGCTCACCCAATGGATATTCTTTTTCCCCCCACTGGAAAAAAATATCCATTCCCAGCTCTGCCCACTGCACAGCAATGCTGTCCTTTGACTGCAAGGACTCTCAGACTGAAATTCAGCTTCTCCAGAGCAAAACTGCACAAAATTATTGCAGCCAGAGGAACCCACAGATCTTCCTTGCCCAAGCAGACCTGCAGCACAGAAATGCAGCAGAGCAGCTCAATTACCAACAGTTAAAGCACAGCAGGATCTCCAGTTTTCTAATTGAATACGCTCAGTTACAAGCAATAAATAAAATAAAGAGAACATCTCGAATGAATAAAAACATACCTTTGAATAAAAAATATTCTCATTAGGAGAAATGATGACTGCTACCAAAAAAATCACCGAGCTACTTCTGTGACAGGCAATTTTTAATCAAAGACAGTTCTATGCAAATTAAGGAAAGCAAATCTTTAAAGGAATAATAGTCTGCCTTAATAGTCCTATCCTTTTTCCTGTATGGCTGCTATGGGTGCTGTGTTATAATTGGTGCTATATGCTGTCCTTCCAAGCTTGTGGCATATTTTTCAAAGCAAGAATATAAATTTTTTTTAAAAATTAAAAATTAGAAAATTTAGATTTTGTGGCAGTCTGCAGAATGACATTGTAAATGCCATTTATATACATATATATAAAATTATATATGTGTATATAATTGTATATAAATTTTATATAGATATAATTATAATACATATATATTAGATATTATATATCTATTGTATTATTATATATTATAATATACATTATATATTATATACTTTTTATATATTTAATATATATTATATATAATATTTTATAATTTTATATATTTAGATATATATATATTTTAAATTTTAATTAATGCTCAGTGTGAAACACTGTTAAGGGATTAAAGCTACAAGCTCCTACCACAGTACATAAAATTTTTGGGGCTCTGTTGGTCACAAGGATCCACATTCAGAGCCTCAGATCTCACAATTCCTGCCATGGACTGCAGCTCTTGCACAAGCACCACCCCACCTTTCACAGCCCCTCACTCAGGCTGAGCAGGGCAAGAATTTCTGCCATGGGACACTCCCTGTGAGATCCAGAAAAATCCCGAGATTTTGAGGGGACTGAGGTGTCCCAGGACGAGCTGAACACTGAATTTCACAGCTCCACACGTCCTGTCATGTATAAATGTATAACATGTATAACATTTCCATGTATAAAATCACATGGGAATTTACTCCCCAGCTGCCACGAGCACTGATGAATTCAGCACCCACCTGGACATGAAATGTGGAGTTCCAGGGTGTCTCAGGCAGTTCTTGGTGTGGGAAGGATTAATCTTTATTTCACAGCTCACCAGGCTCCTTGCAGTGATGCTGGCACTTTACTGCTGGCTGTGGGACCTGGGGAAAACAAGGAAAATATTTGCAGTGTTTTTTTTTTTTTTCAAGTTCACCTTCAAGTTTTAGAAAATTCTTGGTTTTCCTCACTGGGAAAGAACTTAGAATTTTAGGGGAAATATTCCACAGTGATCCACAGCTCATAAAAAGTTTAGCTTGGAAAAGGCCTTGAAGATCATCAAGTCCAATCATTAACTTGCTAAGACTGAGATGTTTGGAGCAGGGAGTGTACAACCTGCTCAATAAAAATTAATTTTAATAATTAATAACGGCTGAGGAGTTCAAAAAGAAAAGGTTTTGCTGTTCTAAACAAAGTTTTGCCTGATTAATGGTGTTGCCTGGGAGGAGACGACAAGCTTTATTTATTTTATTCTTCAGCTGCCCCCAAAGTGGAGCCATATCTTATCTATGAAACAGCAATCAGCTGCTCCATCATTGGCACAGAGGGCTGCTCATCACCATATTCTTATCAGAACAATGCAAATTGAAAAATATTGAACAGAGACCCAGGGAAACACTTGAGAAAACCCTCAGTGCACCTCGGGACAGGGAGTTCAAACCTTCCTTGGATTTGTTCTCCAATTTACTGTAAAGTTTATTTTCAAGTTAGCAGTCCATTTGGAGTTATGATTAATGGTTTTCAAAGGGCTTTTTTTTTTTCCTTCTTCAGCTGCTCCTCCCAACAAAGGATTTAGAATTAATTCACATCACCCAACTTCTTCCTTAATGGATTTTTAAGGTCCACTGCAAAGAATCAATCAATAGGAGGCTGAAAGCTCTGGCATGTAATGCATCCAGCCCCACCAGGGCAGGGCAATGATCTTCAGCTGCATTTATTGGAATTATTTGCAGTGATTAAGAAAAGCAGAATAATCATTTGCCTTCCCTCAGTTCAGGATGCAAAGAGAGCGACTCGAGAAGTACCAAAAGTTGGATTTTTTTGGTGTTTCTAGAGGATTTTGTGACTCTTCCCTCAGAAATGTAAATGCTGCTGCACTGAATGTGTTCCTGTCAGGGTACATCTCATTTCCAGGGCACTATTTCCAGGACAAAGTGACACTTGCAGGTTAATTTTGTACCTGGAATGACTGCACAAAATACTCCTGGAAATGGCAAGCAGAACAAGGAAATTCAAGTATTTTCATGAATTTTTTCCATATTTTTTTCTCCTGCTATTGCTTGTTTTCTTCTATTGAAAACAATTAAAGAAAATTAACATTTTTTAAAGTCCATTTCACTGGGGATTTTTTCATAAATCAAATGAAAAATTTAAAAAGCCCAGCCCTGTGTGCCCAGAGAAGCTGCCACTGACTGAGCAGGAATGGGGTCAGGGCAGGCATGAAGATTTTTGGGAATTACACCAGAAAGAGTTGGACAAGCTGGAAAAGCCTTTTTACAGCACCAGTCCTTTGCAAACAGGGACTTTTTAAACTTTTCAAGAGTTTAAAACAACAAGAATTTGTCACTTCAATGATCCCTAAATAACGAGTTCACTGTACAGAATAAAACCAGCAATCTGTAAAATTCTAAAAAATAGTCAGGTTCTAAAATAACAACAATTTGGAGAACTCTTGAGATAAAATAAATATTAATTTCTCCTTTCATTTTGATTTCCAAAGGCTGCTTTCCATTGATCCCGTTGCTTCAGGCAAACACAACATCAAGTTGCAAAATCACACGTTCACATTTGGACCACAAAAGCACAAAAGTCTTTTTTTTTCCCTCTCATTCTCTGAAGAGGCAACAAGAACTCCACAATTTTTAGTGCCAAAACCTTTTATGGGGAAAATTCCCCTTAAAAAATAGCTGTGCCCTGAAAGATACATTGAATTCCTGATCTTGAAAGTCCTGGAGAGGGCAAAGAACAGCTGTGCCATGTCCAAGGAATCAAAAAATAGCATCAGATATTTCATGTGAGCAATATCCAAAATTTATCTCTTGCAGCAACAATAAAATAGGCTGAGATGTGGAAGGCATCGAGCTAAAGGTCTGAGCTGAAAAACACAAAGCTTTAGGGGACAGCAGGAAAAAAATGGAATTATTGCAAGAATTAGTTCCTCCTGGAAACAGCATGTGCAAAGATGAGGTTTTGCTGTAACATCCTGGAGATTGTTCCTGGTATTGCTCAAGGACTTTCAGGTGAAATTCAATCAATGGACAGGCAAATCTCTTCTCCCTGCTCAGGAACTCACTTTGTCCTGCTTTGAGCTCTGAAAAGCACCAGCATTTCCTTCCTGCTCAGGCAACAGCTTGAGAAAGAGGATTTTTGGCCAAAGTTGCTGTATCTGCAGAGATTTACACAACAGCCACTGCTCTCCAAATATTTACAGCCTCTAAATATTCATCTAAATATTCTTTAGTTGGCTCTTTTCCTCTGCTGACCCGCGTGGTTGCTCACTTGGTACAATTCGTTCATTTTCTGTGGAGCACAGTTAGGTTTTTTGGGAGGAAAGGACCAAAAAAGGGCTGTTACCTGGTTATCTGCATTTGCCCTCTCCTTTGTCCATAACACATAAAAACCTGCAGGTCAGGGGGCTGCTCAGCAGAATACAGCTGGGTAATCCATCAGGAGCACAATAAACTGTGAGACCCTAAAGATGCTTATCCAGCAGGGCTAATCCTGACTCTGGAGCTCCATTTTCCATCCAGAGCTCCCTCATGGGTGCTGCAGCATTGCTCTGAAAGGTTTTGTGGTAAATCACAGAACATTTCACAGAGGAGGGAGATGAGACAAATAATCCTGCAATAAAAATGCAGCAGGTTTTGCTACCTGGGCTATTCCTCTTTCTCTGACATGACTTTCACCCCAATCCAAATGAAAATGAAAATCCACACGTGAGCTTTCACTGAAAGGATCACAGAGCATAAAATTCCACTTAAAATAAGGAATGGTCCATTTTCCTGCTGTTTGTACTTATCTCTGGAGCAGATTTTCATTAAAGCACCCTGGGATGGGCTGTCCCACAGGGAGGTGCCCTGGGTACTCTGGAATTCTGTACATTTTATCACTCTGGATCCTTTACAGGAGATTAATTGGCTCTGTGTTTATGTAAATAGGGAAGTCAAGATTCCAGTGCATCCTTCTCCATAAATTAAAAACAATGCTTTCCTGCAGTTATGGCTGTAAAGGGGAAATAGAGCTTGACTGGATGTAATGAGGCATTTGTGTTTGCAGTAACCAGAATTTACTGTTACTGCTCCAAGAACCATCACTCCTTGTTTAGGCTCTTAAGTGACAATAAGTGTGGCTAAAATAAATTTTAATGAACACTCCTGGGTCACCTTACTGAATTTATGGGGCATAATCCAGCATTATTTGAAATAACTGTGGTCTTTGGGGCTGTGGGGAGCAGTTCCAGGCACTGATTGCCTCCCTCAGGTCAGATGCAGGTTCAGACAGCAATTCCTGAGGGACCTGGCTCTGGAAAGGTGACCTGCAGCTGAGCTCTGGCTCTCTGGGAAGGTCACAAGAGGTGATTTGAGTGATGGCAGATGGAGCAGGAAGCTGTGTTTGTGTCAGAGAAGGGTGTGGGATGACGCTGGAGCTGAGGGGGGGCTGCTGGTCAGGAGGGGAGGATGCAGGGTCCCAACCCCACTCCCCAAGGAGTCTCCTTCACGTCCCAGCTAACAGGCTCTTGGTAGATCTTAAATTCAAGGAGTTCTCTCCAAAGGCTGAGCTGCAGCTCCCTCCCAAACCCTGAGCAGTGAGGGAGGGCACGGAGGGGCAGGGAAGGGACAGAACCCCCTCAGACCCCAGAGCTGAGAGAGAAACCCAAAGTTTAAGTTAAATAATCAAGAAATCCTGTTGACTGCAAGGAGGCAAGCTAATCCCTGCAGGCAAGCCCTCAATTTTCCCATTCCCTCACAATCCATGAGGGAAGCAGCTCCCAAAAAAAAGGGTGAGGACGTTTTCCTTTCCAATTAAAGTATTGCACTTACATAACATTCCTGCCTTCCACTCTATTGTGCCTGGTCTTCACTTCAGGAGCTTATCTGTGTGATCCAGATTTCTTTATCCACCTTTGTATCTCATTCCAAGGGAGCTGGGCAGAATTTCAATGCAGGACCAGAGTGGTTTTCAGAAAAGCCTCCCAGCCCCATTATGTGTCTGGGCAGTGGGTATGAGGTGCAGGCCATTGTCATGCTGCCCTCCTTCATCTTCCTGAAGAGAAAAATAGAAAAATGCTTGAATTTTTAACCTATTTTTCAGGAAAATAAAAGCCTGACCTCTCTACAGTGCCTAAAGCCTAAGCTTGAAATAATGAGTTATTATTTAATTCTTCTGCAGTTAAGGGCCATGGGATGTTACACAAAGAAAAGTGCTCATCACACAAGCCTTCATTATGGAATGTGCTCTTCTATTTATTAAAAATAATATTAACACTGCTGCCTATTTATTTAATGCTTTTTTCTCTTCAGAGCCCTTTTTAGGCATTAGCTAATTAATGTAATGACTTGGGATATTTTAAGTGGGTCTCTCCTGGGCAGAGCTGAGGGAGGGCTCTGTTCAGGGCAAGGAAAAGAGATGTTATTTGTGCTCTGTGCTCTGTGCCAGGCAGGCCCACAGCTCCAGCTCCTCTGGCCTCTTCAGAGGGGTTTTGGCAAGTAGAACAAGGAAATTGAAGCATTTCCATGTATTTTGTCCACTTTTTTTTTTTTTTTTCTGCTATTGAATGTTTTCTTTTATTGATAACAATTAAAGAAAATTAACTTTTTTTTTTTTTTTTAAGGGAAGGCAGTGTTGAACAGCTGGCTCATGTGGGGCAGCTGGATTAAAATTCCCAAACTCAGTGCTCAGCACATGTGACACTGCACAGCCCAGACAGTGCAATCAATCCTTGGAAAACCAAACCACCCTCACCTGTGCTGCTGAAACCAAGGTGACATTTATGAAACTCATCACCTCTTCACTCATTATGCCTTCCTGCAATTCCTCAAGCATCAGCTCTGTGATTTATTCACTCAGCAAAACCTCCAGGTCCATTCATCACACCAGGTCTGGGCACAATTTAAAATTTTAGGTGCAAAGAAAAGGCTTTTTCCAACTTTTCTTATATGTTAGAAGAACGGAAACTTTGCTTTAAACCACACCCCAGTTAATAAAGAACTGGGTGTGTTTTAGGAACTGGATTCAATGCCCAGTTTGTTGAATATAAAGCTTTATTCTAGGAGAGGCCTTGGAATGGAAACTGGAATTATCCTGACCTTGGTCTGACGCTGTCCCTGTGCTCTCCCCTGTCCCACACACACCTCCTGGGACCCTGATTTAATCACCAATTAATGATCAATCACAGGTCCCACAAACCAGGATTTCCTGGTTTGGATTTTCTCTTCACCTCAGCCAGGCTCCCACTGCAAAATCCCTTTCCAGCTTCCTTCAGCCAGCAGTGCTGTGCTGGAGGAGGATGCTGGCAGCTCAGCTGGGATTTCAGTGTGCTGATCCTCCCCTGTGTGACAGTGACAGCAGCAGCACCTAAGGGAGCCCTGCTGCTTCCACCCCTCCCAGGTAACCAAATGGAAAGATTCCAGCTGGCTTCTGTCCAGGAGGATTTCACTCCTAAATAGACTTACTCCCCTGAAAACTTTTATTTTTTTTTTCCCTGGAGGGAAATAAAATAAAATGAGGCACTTCTAGCACATAACTGCTTAACATCATCTATTTTTCTTATTGTTCCTGGCTGGAAGCAGCAGCCCAAGGGGAAAATCTGCCTTTCCAAGCAGCATCCTGCAATTCCTGAGTGCCCAGAGCATCCCTCTCTCCCCAGCTCCCCTGAGAGCAGCAGGGGGGGAAACCCCAAGGATTTTCTGTTAAAAATGTGGGTTTGTGGGTTACTTCCAGTCTCCAGGTTTTAAGAAGGAACATTTTGGTTGCTTCAAAATGCCTTGCTATTGCAATTTGTTTCAGGAATGTTTGGCTTTGGGGTTTTTGTAAAATTCTTTCTTCCAGTCTCTTTATTTTTGCCTTCACTAAAACTTCATTTGCAGAGCAGGAGGACAGAGACCAGCACAGGATATTTTTATAAAATGTACAAGTATTTTCACCTACATTTGCATGATTAACAAAATATGGGACCACAGCTCTGCAAAATGCACCTACAGACCACCTTCTGATGCCTCTTTTTTTCAGCATTATTTTCTCCCCAAACCCGACTTGGTGCCTTGAAACAAAACCAGTGAATTAGCACCACCACTTCCCAGCATCATTTCCTTGGAAACTCCTGGTACCTGCACACTTTTTACCCCATGTATCTTAATTTACACTAATCAGGCCTTCCAGCAGGATCCTGGAAGTTTCACCAAATCGTGCCAGTGTAATCACTACATGATCCAAAGCCTAAAGCACGAGCCATAGCCTGCAGCTATGGGCAAGGCAGCTACAAAACCCATCAGAGCCATCCTGCAATTAATTCCTCTACTGACTCTGTAGTCAGTAACTGGGAGCAAGATCCCACTGAACATGAAAGAGATTATTTGGGATTAGCAGGAGAGGCTGCTGTGCCCCTTGGCCCCGGTGAATATTCAACATGAGAGCTGCAATGCAGATTAGAGGGTTCATTTTAAGCAGCCTGGTTTAGGGCCTGCTGGGATGTGGATCTCTTACTCTCCCTGCTTTGGGTTGTTAATTGTTCTTTTCCACTATGGAAACTCCAGCGGATGAAGATCCAAGTTATTTTTTTAAACCTTCTTTAAAACCACAGGTTTTTGCTTCAGGGTTTTACCAGCGTGTTCCTGGACTCTGATTATTTTGGCACCTCCACCATGTCAGTAAGAGAAATCATCATTTTCAGGCCTCTGCCATAATGAACAAGCACTGCTCTGAAATGAAGAACACACCAGGGGAAAGGCACTCAGCTCCTCAGGGATGTTCTGGTGCCTGTTGCTACGATTTCCAACTGAAATCAAACAAAGCCAGCTGCAGCAGTCCAGGGAAAACAGCAGCCAGGTAAGGAATTAGATCATGAGGCAAAACAATTTTGCTTCAATTTTCCTTCACCAGTAACTAATGAGATTTTGCATCCTCAGCTGGGATCCCTCCTCATTTCCTGAGTTTCAAGGAGGTTTCAACCTTTGATTCTCTAATTCCAAGGAGATGGAAACCAGCTGGGATCAGCAGAGCTGCTGGGACCCCACAGCCCAGGAAGGGGTTAAGGAATCCCCCAGGGTGCCCTACCCCAGGCGAGGCTCTGAGCATCCCCCCGCAGCTTCAGCCACGCAGAGGGGGCAGCTGTGGGGCACGGAGCTCGGGGTGAACAGCTGGAACAGCTGGAGCAGCAGATGCTCTGCAGCCTGGATGACATCCTGTCCCTAAATCCTGCGGGCCGTACTCTCCTTGGGAAGTTCCAAAGCAGCGCCTGTCCTTGGGAAGTTTCAGAGCAGAATGTGCTGAGGAAAGGCTGCAGCATCCCCGGGGGCTCTGCACGCCCTTCTCCCACGAAGTGCTGAGCTAACTAATTGCTAATTGCTCGTTAGTGATGAGGGATGAAAAGTGCGGACACACAAAGCCACAGGCTGTGGCCACACAAATCCGGGTTTGTAACCACGTCTCTGGGAATCCAAGGTGTTATGTGCATCCAAAGAAGTTTGTCCCCACTGTAACAAGTGTGTGGAAAGTTTGTTTAATGGATTATAATGGAGAATCCCTCGTGCCCCAAAAATACCTGCAGTTCTTGGGCACCAGGATGATGGGCTCACCCAAACTCTTTGGGAATACTTTACTCTGGGTACAAAGCAAGAAAATATATGGAAAACAAACTCCAGAACACCTCCCAGGCAGAGAAAAAGAGCAATTCTCTGCAAAGGAAGCAGCGAGCCTCGATGCAGCTCCTGGACATCCTCCCCAGGAGCAGGGAGTGGGGAAGGCAGCCCCAGCAGCTGCAGGAACATCTGGAGCCATTCCCTTCATCCAGAGCTCGTGGCAAGGACCAAGCTGGAGAGGAGCTGCTGGAAGGGAGGAAGGCTCCAGCTGCCAGTCCTGCTCCAGGCTCCCTCCAGGTCTTTTATCCTTTCTCCAAGAACACGAGTCAGTTTTTTTTTCTCTGTAATATTCAGCTCCACTCCAAACCCATGTGCCACTCCCCCTCCCAGTGTTGATACTGATCTAAAAATATTTAAATTGAGAAATAATATAATTATGCTCCTTTCTTGTTCTCTGTGTTTGTATTCGGAGGCTTTTAGAGGAAATTTTTAGATCTATCAAAGTATCTGGAAATGCACTAATTATTTCAATGATGATAGGATCCCAAGTGGCAAAGTAAACATAATTACACATATTAATAGAAAACAAAATCAGCAACACTTCAAGGCTCTGTGGGCTTCAGCTGGCAAATATTGTCACAGTCGATCATTCCCCACAAAAGGACATTTATTATGATTTTAAGATAAACCCCACCAATTTAACCAGGAGTCTCAATGACCTTGTCTCCCAGGATCTCCCTTAGTGGGAAAACCTCCGTGTGAATGAAAAGCTCCCAGATTTTATAGGCAGATTATTTTGACTTGGTTGTGCCCTGCTTTAAAACCCTGCAGCTGTGTTTTCTTTTCTTAACTTTCTGGGTGTCAGAAACCTCGGGTATGGTTGTTAAAAAGCTAAGAAAGAAAGTGAAAGGATTTCACTGATTTCACTTTCTGCTGAAAATCCTCCTTTTCAGGGAACTGAAGGCATATCACTGGATCTTTTGTCACTTTTGTGAGCCTGTAAAGGTTTGCTTTAAGAAATATAACAAAAAGAAAATAAAAAAGGAATACCAAAATACACAGACTGATGCTTAAACCAAAATTTCTCCCTCTCTCCTCTCTCCAGGAGCTGTTCCGTGTTTCAGGCTGTATTTACCTCTGCCTTTGAAGCACGGGGAGATTTCCCTTCCATTCAGGGAGCTTTTGTTTGTGAAACAGGAATGTCCCAGGGATGGGGGAGCTGCTCCGGCAAGGGACAATCCCTGGGGCCAGGAGGGGAGGCAGAAGGATGGAGCACGGAGCAGCCCCTCTGCTGCCACTGCCACCTGAAATTTAGAGCCCCTGGCACAACATCTCCTTCAGCCTGGCAATAACTGGCAGGGAGCCACTCCCTGCCCTGGATGGAGTGGAAAAAGCCCAGGATGAAGTGGGAAGCAGGAGGCACCTGCTGGGTGAAGACTCCAGTGCTGCAGCCTTGGAGGGAGCAAGGACCTGACCTACCTGCCCAGGCTCTGTCACACGCTGGTGGTGGCTCCCAGGGACACAGAACTGCCCTAAAATATATAGAATTTTTCTATTTTGCTGCTAATGTTGTTAATTTCCACAATTCTAGCCCTTTTGGCTACGGAAAGGGTTGGGTGGCCATGGCAGGCAGCAGACATCACACACCACCTTTAACCACCCCGTGCTTCCCAAGGGCCAGAGGCAGTGCTGGAATTAGCATCTCACCACCTGGCAGTACCACTTATCTACCTTATTCCTGAAGGTAAAATGCAATTAGAAATTTAAATGATAATTAAATGAAAACCTTTTAAATCTTGATTTGCGCATTCCCAATTTTTGCCTTCCCTCCCTGTGCCTCTCTGCTCAGCTGTCTCTGCCAGGGCCTCTCCTTGCAGTCTGCTTTGGGTCTAGCAGTAGGTGATGAAGCATAAAATGATATTTAAATACTATAATTTCAAGAGCAAGCAAAGAACATCACATTTATCTTCACTAACCTTGAATATGCCTGTCCCATCTAATGGAAAAAGTGATTGAAGGGACTTATTTCAGCTTACCATCCCAAGGCCCCCATAAAAGCTGAATGGTAATTTAATTAGTTTCCTTTCTGGTGATTAACTAGGAATTTCTGATCATTTAATCTGAGTGCACTTTGATTCATTAAGTATCTGTTTCCATTCTTTTATGAGGTGATTAAAGAGCCCAGCCCAGGTAGTGCTGCCCTTGGCGTTCAGGGCTGCTCCGGGCTCGGAGACAGCCAGGGGGGAAACGTGCAGGATGGAGCTGTGATCCCAAACCCTCGTGGGACCAGCTGGCACACCAGCAGGTAATTCAGCCTGCAGAGCTCCCAGAGCAGGGGGCAGAGCCGTGGTGAGGGGAGGAGGGGCAGCTCTGTGCCTCTGCTTCCATCCCAGGGCAGGGGCAGCCTCTGCACCAAGCCAGGCCTGGGCACTTGTCACCGTCACATTTTCTGGAAAAATCCCTTCACCCAGGATTTCTCTCCTGGGAAGCTGAGAAGCCTCAGAGAAAAAGGAAAACAGTTTTATCTCATTTGCTTCTCCTGTGTTTTGCTGCTTTGGATTGTGGTTGGGGATTGTTTCCCCACAGGGATTGTTTCATTGGATTCTGCTGTGAGCTGTTTTCACCCAATGACCAGTTGGGGCCAGGCTGTGTCAGGACTCTGGAAAAACTCATGAGTTTCCATTATTATCTTCTAGCCTTCTGTCTCTATCCTTTCTGTATTCTTTAGTATAGTTTAGTGTTCTTTAATATAATATAGCATCATAAAATAATAAATCAGCCTTCTGAGAACATAGATCCATCATTCCTTTCCTCATCTGGGAACCCCACAAATACAAGAGGCACTGATGGCAAACTGGGCTCATTTAGGGGGAGATTCCCCCCCTGCCCTCCTGGCAGTGACATTTCCCCTGAGCACAGCAAGTCCCTCACCCTGCTGGTGAATCCCCCCTCGGCACAGCAGGGCTCTAACTGCTGGCCTGCCTCATAAAGGATCATTAAATAAATCTACTCCACTGCTCTGAAGACTCAGAGTGCTATATACTTAACTTTTTATTTAGATTTAAAGCTTATTATGAAGGCTCTACGTACTCTCCAGGCACCCATACCAAAAAGGAAACTCACAATCCGTTAAAATGTTGCTTAGCACCATAATGGAATAAGGGAAGTTAAATTATCAGGCAGCTGATACTGCAGCAAAATATTTCATCAACCCCACCCTCAGAGAAAATCTGAGTACCTGTATCAGGCAAAAGATACCAGAGTGGGTTTCTGAGCACAAATAAGCTGTGGTTTGTTTTAATCCATCAGGCCAGAATGGTAAAATGGGATTTGATTCCTTGTATGAAAAGAAAAAAATAAAATTCCAGCAAATTAATGGTGCCTCTGTTTTCATTTATTTTGACCCCGAGATCAGATGGATATAGAGATGGATATAGAGATGGATATAGAGATGGATATAGAGATGGTTTTCAGACACCTGATCACCCTGAAGGATTGCAGGGACATTCTAAGCACAGCCATGCCCACCCCCAGCCTGGCACAACCCCTCCAAACCCAAACAGCAGCACTCCAGGGAGGCACAAACCCTTTCAATGCATTTTCCCAACGCTCTGAATGCTCCCTACACCAGGGCAGAGCCTGGACCAGCTCCCCAGGATGCCCTGGAGGTCAGCAGCTCCCAGCTCCCTGCCCCTGGGGCTGCAGCAGGAGCACCAGCCCTGCTCTCCAGAACAGCCTTCAGGGAAGCTTCAGGGGCTCCTCGAGCTCAGCTCTCCATGTTTTGTGAGCCTGTGCCTTGTAAGAAGTGTCAGACAGGTCAGCAAGAGCTCATGTTCTCCCTGGGGTTTTACATCGTGGCAAGGACTTGCTGGAGTTTAAAGAACAGAGAAAGGTTTGGAAGGGGTGGAAAAGTAGGGTGGAATGGGAAAATTTCAATTAGTGTGGAACCACCCATAAGTGCTGCCTTATTCACTGTAAGGACTTTCTGGACTTAAAGTGAGACTAAAAAATTCTTTTCACTCACTTTTGACATAGAGAGGGAAGCTGAACACAGCAGCCCAAGGCATTGCCCAGCATCAGCCCTGAAACCAGGCACAGGGCTGCTTTCCTCCCAGCCCTCCCAAATGCTGAGATTGCCTTAATCACAGCCATTTTTATTGGCTTTTAATTAGTTATAATGCCTTTATCTGTCTTTGGAATTCTGAGCCAACATTTCTTCCCTCCTCAACAACTGCAGGGAGCAGAAATTTGATTTTATCTTGAAGTGGAAGCTGGAACACCTCTGTGGCACCACATTTTACAGGCCCACAACAGCATCTTTGAACTCAGCTCAGGGATTGTGCTGGGCTCTGGGAGCTGGCTGCTTTCATTTATCCCATCCCAGCAGGAACCACCTCCCCCCCAGGGCAGTGGGGATTCCACGGGCTGCAATTGCCCCCCTTACCAACAATTAATCCATTTCTCTGCCTGGAATCCTAGCAAAGGCAGTGGAGGAACTCGAGGACAAAGGTGACAGCCTCAACAGAGCATGAGGTGGTGTCATTTTGTTGAAACACAGCTTCCTAAATCAAGGTTTTCCCTCTCCAGTGCTGGAATCAGACAAATCTGCATTAAGCACAAAGGAAAAATGACAACAAATAAGGAAGGTGTCCTACTTCTCCAGCCTGATGTACAGCCCAACCTGCCAGCAAATAATTCATCTGTGCCACATCACTTGCCAGAATATTGTTATTTCAGAGGAAGCCTGGCTTTTTAATTATATAGAATGCTGTAAAAGGTGTTCTAATTCTAATTGTGCATTAAGGAAGTGTCGTGATAGTGAAGATGTACCAGGTGATACTCAGGAGAACAAAGCCAAGATGGGAGCGTGGAGGAAAGGCTGCAATTATTCCATGGAAGCTGGGATAGTTAATCATTGTGTTGGACTGGAGGAAGTTTCCTGGTTTGCATTTTTAAACAAGTTCTTGTCTCTCCTTTTGGCAAAGTGTCATTCTGCAGGAGGAGAGCCACAAGTTGCTCCCACGGGCTCTGCAAATGAAGTTAAAACAAGGACAAAGCCAAGGGCATGCCACAGCAGGAGCTGGCAGGGTCCCCAAGGACAGCCTTGGAGCGCTCACCCTGCTGCTGGGAGGGCTCAGCAAAGGGGTAACATCCACGTTTAGGAAGCTTTAGGAAGTAAAACTTCATAAACCTGAGGTTTAGGAAGTGAATCCTTCTATCCACTGAGTTCGGCGCAGAACGAGCTGTTCTTGCTGACTGACTCAAAAAAAAACCCCAAAGCCAAACAAACTGAACCTAAAGTAATCCCCTTGAGAGGCAGCAGCCTCAGCCCCTGTGAACAGGCAATTTGAGCCCAGGCTTTGAGGAGACAGGCTCTGAAGGAGAACAAGAAACCAGAAACTACAGGAATGGCTCCAGTCCTGAGGCTCAGCTGGGTTCTGACCCTGGCTGGAGGGAGGAATAACCCGACTGCCACCTTCAATAATGCAGCAATAAATTCATTTTCTAAGCACACACACCTGCAGAAAGGTGTCTGCAGGACAAAATGATACAGAGGTGAAACTGGTGCTGTTGAGGAATTTGATTTAGAGTGAAAATTGAACAAGTCACAGAGGTGGGAAACGACTGCCCTGGCCACAGTGGCACAACCCCAGAGAGCCAACACAGCCCTGTGTGCCAGCAGGAACACTGGGCAGTGCCAGCTCAGCAGGGCCCTGGGGACAGCTCAGGAGCTGTTCAGATTCCCATGGAGAGACTCAGCCCCCACAAGGACAATTCCTTTCCCTGGAGCAGCTCTCCTTGGGATTTGGGTTCTGGTGGCGCTGGGACCATGGGGAGCAGGTCAGAGGAACCCAGGTTCCTTTCCCTGGAGTAGCTCTCCTTGGGATTTGGGTTCTGGTGGCGCTGGGACCATGGGGAGCAGGTCAGAGGAACCCAGGTTGATCCTAACGGGGTCCCTTTGGCTGCTCTGCTCTGTGGACACCGTAACAAGACCCCAAACAAATCCCAGTGTTCCCCCACACCTCCCCTTCCCAGCAGGGATTTCTCCAGAGCAGCTGCACCCCCACTGCCCCAAAAAAACACGCAGCTGGGAGCACAGGGAGAAGCACTGGAAGGGAACATTGCATTGGAACATTGCCTTGGTCCTCCTGGCCTCGGGCACCTTTCCCTGGTTCCTCCCATCCACACACAGCCAGCACCAGCCTCTCTTCACCCAGACTGAAGGTTTGCCCTGGCAGTGCCTCCAAAACTCCTCTGGAGCCTGGGCTGGGCTGGAACCCCCAGGAACAGAGCTGCTGGGAATGGAAATGATGCTTCAGAACAGCCCAGCGTGGAGCTACAGGGGATACAGCAGGAGAAGATGAAGATGAGAAAGAAATTACAGCAGGGACACTGTTCCACAGCCCTGAGTCCCTCCTGGGTCATCGTCCACTGCTCTGCTGGATGCACATCACTGGAATCCACGTGAGGTGGTGCAGGGAGGAGATGAAAGTGTTCAATCATTTGCAAGGGCTCCCAGATGAACAGCAGCGTGTGCTGGAAGAGCAGCTCCAACACAAAACACTGCTCTGGGCTCCAGCCTTGCTGGGAGCACAAGGAGAATTCTGGGGATGGATGCAGGCAGGGTTATCCGGCTGAGCAGGGGCATTCCTGCAGTCAGCTCCTGGGGCACTGGTCCAGCAGCACCTGCAGGGCCCAGGTGCCACGTGTGGCCTTGGCAGGGACCCACAGGGCTGGGGGCGGACAGGCAGAGCACACCTGATCCATCAGGAGCAGCCAAAGCACACCTGAACACACCTGATCCATTAATAGCCAAACTACACCTGAACCATCTGATCCATCAGGAACAGCCAAAGCACACCTGATCCCTCAGG
Organism: Onychostruthus taczanowskii; assembly: GCF_017590055.1. Taxonomy (NCBI): domain Eukaryota; kingdom Metazoa; phylum Chordata; class Aves; order Passeriformes; family Passeridae; genus Onychostruthus; species Onychostruthus taczanowskii. The sequence goes on along the minus strand of NW_024506993.1, from coordinate 1,656,729 downwards.
AACAGCCAAAGCACATCTGAACACACCTGATCCATCAGGAACAGCCAAAGCACACCTGAACCACCTGATCCATCAGGAACAGCCAAAGCACACCTGATCCCTCAGGAACAACCAAAGCACACCTGAACCACCTGATCCCTCAGGAACAGCCAAACCCCAGCTGAACACACCTGACCTGTCAGGAGCCACCCCTGTCAAGAGCCTGGGCAGGGCAGGGCCCAGGTGGCCACAGCACAGCAGAGATGTCCCACAGACAGAACCAAAAGCTCCATTAGTATAACAAGATAAAACACCATCAGCCTCAGATGGGAAGTTTCTTTGGAAAATTCTGCCCTGAAACCTTTGGCAGTGCCCAGAGGGAAAAATCTTCCACCTGTATGAACTCATGTCATGTCCATTGGCTTTTGTTTCACCAGCTGGAAGGTAACCATGCCACACAGCTCCTGAGCACCTTCCAAATGATCTGAGGGCTGGACCCGTCCCAGGAGAGGTTTCCATTTGCTTGGTTTGTACTTCTATGAAGCATTCTGCTTTTTCCTGGGATTTTATTGCCCTGTAAATAAGGATGCAGTGCAGAAAGCTGCTTTTATTTTTGCTGGGACAGAGCTGAGTGGGAATAAAGCCAAGAGGAATGCACTCCCCTTTCTTATTTTCCATGGAGAAACACTTGAGAGGATCTCTTTAAAAGCTTTCCTTACTGAAGACTTAATTTAACAGATGATTTTATTCACTGGTTTCCTGGGATAGGGTGTGGGATGTCTGCAGAGGTTGTTCCCTCAAAGGATGCAGAAATCCCAGCCCACTGCAGAACCTCCCAGTCCAGGGAGCAAGAACCTGGTGAAATCCCATCTGCAGAGCTGTGGGAGCTGCCAAACAGGAAAACCAAAGAAACTGTGGCCACCAGAACCCTTTTCCCTTACAAGAAGTGTCAGCACACCACTGTAGCATGCAGAAATTATCAAAATTGGACAAAACCTCTTCCAAATCAATTCCCCCACAAGCAACAGGTCCCTGCCCTCCATGTGCTTTTCCTTTTTATCCCCAGAGAGAGGAGTGGGAGTGGTAAACCAAAAAAACCCCTAAATTTAAAACCCTTTTAATGCATAAAGCAGAACTTTTTCCTGGTGGCTGCCAGCATGCATCAATCACTGATGTCAGCCCAACTCAACAGCACAGCCACAGCACTCAGTCCTTGTGGGCTCCTTCCAATTCCAGATATTCCATGGTCCAAACCAAACCAAGCCAAAGTCACCTCACAGCAACGCTCAGAAAATTGATGGCACTCCCCCCTTTCCCGTGGTAAGGGATGCAGCAAATGTAAATTATTTAAAACACATCTGCTGGATCAGAGGCGGCTCCTGAAAGCTTCCTTCACTTGAAATGCCATTGCAGCTTTTGGCTGGCTCTTCCCACTCTCCCACTCACAGTATGCCAGGGAGAACAACATCCTCCCACTCTGGGAGGGACAGGACCTGCTCACTCCTTCCACACCCAGGGAAGAGGCTGGCAAGGCTGTGGCAGACAGCTCTGGGGCTGTGTGCTGCAAACATGGGCTGCACATCCCAGAACAGGGGCTGGGCACCCACAGCGTGGCATCCGCAGCCTTGGAATGTCTTAAATTCTTAAATGCTGCTTTAAGAAAAGTGATGGATATGCAGGAAGCAACTTTCTCCAGCTCTTTGGTGGAATTGGTTGATTTTTACCCATGAAATCGCTTTCTCATTAAGACAACTTCTGTGTACTTAAAAATAGGAGAGTGGAGAAATGTAGAAATGTTCTGAAGGAGCTGCCCAGATTAGGACTGGGGAAAACAGAAATCCTGCAGAGCTTCACCACACAGGAGGAAGCTGCAACCCTGGAACCCTCAGCCTGTATTGCCCATCCCTGTTTTGCAGATCTCTGTCATTTCCCCCCACAATTCCCCTTTTTGCTGTTGTTGTTGTCACAGAATGGTTTGGGCTGGAAGGGACCTTAAAGCCCATCCAGTGTCACCCCTGCCATGGGCAGGGACACTTCCACTGTCCCAGGTTGTTCCAAACCCCATCCAACCTGGCCTTGGGCACTGCCAGGATGGGGCACACCCAGAGCACCAAATCCAGACTGCAGCATCAATAAAACGTGCAAGGTTTAATTTGCAGTGCTGTCCCCATGTAGGTGTTTGAGGCCACTGGAGGTTTTCCTCAGTCTCACTCCATATGAACGCTCCCAGGGAGGCCCTGACACCCCTGACATGGCATTTCTAACAAGTTTATGTTCTGTGGGCATCCTAAACGACCTTGATCAGGCTCCTGCCTGATCCCAGCCTGCTGAAAAGCTCTCCTGGCACGAGCTGCAGGTTATTCATCTTTTATCCAGGTGCACACACAGCCCTGAGTCATGCACCACCAACAGATGGGAAGAATCTGATATTTATGAGCTGCCACTTTTTTTTTTTTTTCCCCTAGAAATTAATTTTTCATTAAATCCCTTTGAATTACCAGAGTAACTTCATTCAAGGAGATAACCTAGAAAGGGCTGTTTTTAACATAACTATTTGTGCTTAATCAATTAAGCAAATTGAACCTCTGGATTTTGGACAAAACACTCAGGGCAGGTGTGGCATTATCCCTTCTGGTTAAATCTAGGTTTCCATGTCTCTGGGCATTCCTAGGGATATAATAACCATGAGTGTTAATTAAAAACAGGTCGAGGTGTCACAGGGAAGGTGTGACAGCAAAAAGGGGACAAGCCCAGGAGTGGCACCTGTGCCTCTGCACCCTGAGAGATTTGCAGATTATAGATGATACACAAAGAACAACTTCATGGTGGGTGTTTTGTCAAAAGATTTACAGGTTTGGAGTGGCTCAGGTGTTTAATTGCACTTGATGGGAACTTGAGTTGCCTGGGAAGAGCTGGGAGCACAGCAGGAGCCCCAGAGGTTCAGGGAGAAACCTCTTGTGTTATATTATCATGTGTATAACAATTAATATAGAATAGAAAAATATATAAATAAGTGCCACTTGATGGGGACTTCAATTGCCTGGGAATATCTGGGAGCAGAGTCCCCAGCTGGTCACAACAGACTGCTGGGAGAAATCCTCCTGCATTATTTTATCATGCACATGATACTCCATTTACTAATTAACAGAGCCACATAGAACTAATCTAGAACAACAGAGATAATGTCAGAGATTGCTTCATCTAGCATAGAAATAAAACAACTCTTAAAGAACAACTCAGAAGAACTTAGAAGAAAAGAACTCTTAGAAGAACAGAAGGACTGAAACGTGCGTTGATGAAACTCTTAGGAACTCCTTCAAAGGAGGTGAGTTTGGCACTTGTGGGAACAGAGAGGGGTTGGTGCCATGAGCTGCCACTTGGCACTGCCAGGGTGGTGGCACTGCCAGGGCTGGCCTGATGCCCCCCAGCCCCTGCTCCCACCCCCAGCCCACTCCTGCTGTTCCAAAGGCTAAGCTGAGCTTTTCCAAGCCTTGCAAAAATAACCACCCTCAGCAGAGGCGCTGCTGGAGCCCCTGATTTACACAGCAAGGGCAGGGGAATGAAGAAATGCCCAGCCTGAAGCAGCTGCTCCCTCTGGGGCTGGGCACAGACATTTCAATTGCAGGGCAGCTCCTTCCCTTGGGAGCTCTGGTTCAGTGAGGGGGATGGAAGGGGGATTTGGGGATTGCAGGCACCCTGAACCCTGACATTCCCAGAGGCACTGCACTCCTCAGGTCACAACACACTGCTGCACAAGTGGGGTGGATAAATCAGGCACAAATGACACGTGAGGACAGGCCTGGGGACAGCTGCCGGCACATCTGGATATCCTGGGGACAGACAAACCCCAAAGTGGGCCTGTGACAAAGCACCTCAAGTGTTTTAGCTCAGATGTGGGCAGAAGGGGGCCAGAGGAAACAATTCAGCCCTAAATATTTTCCCTGTTGGCTTCCCACCCTGGTGGGAGCCCTGTTATTTATATGCATGAATGATTTCTTCCTCTATTACCAGTTACCTCCTTTGATTAAATGTATTAGTGCCTTTTAAGTTATTTCAAGGCTACAATAATTTTGAAATTAAATGATCCTTTGAGTACCCTTTGGGAGCTGAATGTTAAACTGACAGTTCCATAATGCAAAAAAAAAATAAAAATTGTGGTTGTGCTCATTTTATTTAATTAAACTGTACTGTTGATCAAGCAAACCAAGTGGGAGAATATTAACCCTATTTTTTACTCCTAGAAAAGAAGTAAAATAAAAAACTGGACATTCTATTGTCATGGTCAAATGTTGTCTTGATTCAGCTGACACCTAAACTGTTGTGTCAGGCAGCTGTAATTTCATTCAGCAAAGGTCCCCAAAAGAACATTTCTGGGTTTTACCCTGCTACTGATCGATTATGTCCAAGTAGGAAACACTTTAAAAACTTTTCTTCCTTCAAGCTTTGCAAAAGATCTGAATTTAAATGGCACTTTTAAGGCTCTTTGGAGCCCAAGTACAACAGCAGCCCGGCTTTTGAAGAGCACACAAAAATACTTCTGGCCCCAAAGAAAGGAATGAAGTGACAAAAAGAGGAAGATAAAAGCAATTCCAAGTCCCAAACCTACAGAATCCCCTCAGTCCTGGCCTATTCTTTAGAACTAAACCTCATTTTGCAAATCAAAGGACCAGCTGCTAAACTTGCCTTAAAAAAAGAGGTAGGTCCTGAATGCAGGGCTGAGAGAGTCCCAGGCTGCCATCAATCAGTCCCTCAGGTCCCCCTGCTCCCACCACGAGTGTCCCCATCCCTGGACTCCAATCCTGGGGCTCCAATGCCCAGGGATGCTCTCCCATCACTGAGTCAGTGCCTGGAAAATAAACTTTCTGTGAGGCACCTCGTGGGCTTCACCCTCACAGGCGGCTCAGCTCCATCGGGGCTGCACGAATGTTGTACCAAAAAAAGCCAAATGTCACTATTTAGAGAGAGCAGTGTACATCCTCACATATGGAATTGGTGGTATTGGGAAAGGGACAAAAGAAAGGAAAAAAAAATTTCTTTGGACAAAACTTAAAAATCCCGAATTTCACATAGAAGCCTTCAAAGTCGATTAAAAACAATTCTCCAAACACTCCCAGCTTTCACTCGTGCTTAACAACTGTTTCCCTCTGTGAAAAGGCACTTCAAATTGGATTTGCACTTCTGTCTGGATGTTTTATTTCCCTTTGTGATCTAAGTGATCGCTGCTTTGTAAGATTCATCCTGGGCAATTAATATATCAAGTGGAGAATGGCACCAGGGATTTCCCCAATGAGATTTTGGCAGCTCGAGGTTCACTGGGAGCTCCTGCCCGTAGGTCCCAACCCTCTGGAAGTTATTAAACAGCACAAGGATGTCACAGAATTAAAGTCACTCAGTTAAAATGAACATGGCACTTCATGCACCCGGAGCCAACGTGTGTTCCACCTGATAAAAATCTCAGCTCTGCAGCCCCAAACAACAGGTGCTGGGTGATAAAAGTCAAGACAAAAGTGCTAAAGCCTCTCACATACTTTCCCCAATTTCTACAGCAACAGAGCTGTGACAGAGGGCTCCTGACTGCTCAATTTGATGGCCAGGCAGACTTATAAAAGCTGAGTTTCCTAGGGGAAGGCATAATGAAATCAATGTGCTCATGAATATGGATGGCGGGCCGGGGCCATCTGTTCGCCACCAACATCTTTTCTTAAAACAAGTTTCAAATATTTCGCCAGAGACGTCTGGTATCTTTATTTCCACGGATAAAATTAGACCTTGGATTTTCACCATCTCCAGTCATTAAGTGCTATTGTTATGGAAATGTGGGGGTTTTTTTCCCTCCACTGATAATCAAGAGATTGAGTGATAAAACAGTTTGAGAAGTTCAGGTGGAGATTTCATCGGTGTGGAGGAGCTTCACAATATTGACAGTCAGGGCACGCCGTGTGTAATGTAAATATAACTTCTCTGTCCTCCCCCCGGGGAACCAGAGCCTGGGATGTCCTGCCCTCATTTGTATCCTACATCCATCTGATTTCCTTTCCTTCCCACGGAAACATCAGAAGGCATTTTTATTCTGCATTCATGAGCCTGGTGCGGATTTGTGTGAACGGGTGGAGGAGCTGCTGCTGCTCTGGGTGGGGATGGGAGAGATCCAGGAGAGATCCAGGAGCCACCCAGGATCTCCTGGGATTTGCCAGGAAAGCCAGGTGGGCCCTGGGCTGTGTCTCTGCATTCCCACTCCTACTCCAGGGGGAAGCTGAGCCTGAACCAGGCAGGGCTGACCCAGAGAGCTCCTGAGTGCCAAAGCCAAGATGTGGGAATGGAAAACCCAAACCACTGTGGGAACTAAGTGCAAACCCTGGAGAAGGGACGACTGAGGGTGATTTTATCACCACACAAATATTTCAAGGGCAGGTGCCAAGAGGAGGGGGCAAGACTCTCAGTGGTGCCCAGCCACAGCACAAGTGGCAACGAGCACAACGTGAAACACGGGAAGTTCCAGCTGAACGTGTGGAAAAAACACATCATTTTGTGGATGGCAGAGCCCTGGAACAGATGCCCAGATTGTGGAGTGCCCTTCCCTGAGATATTCAAAGCCACCTGGATTGCTCTGGGTGAACCCACTGAGCAGGGGTTGCACTTGGTGCTCTCCAGAGGCCCCTTCCAACCCCAACCCCAATTCCAATCCCAATCCCAAACCCTACCCCAATCCCAAACCCATCCCCAGCCTCGGGTTCTGGGAGTCCCCAGCTCTGGGGCAGCAGGAGCAGAGTTGAAGCCTCTCACGGGAAGGATCTGTCGAAAGCAGGTTGCTCTCAATTACTGTGTTCAGAGTTAATTAATAATCAGCTCCTGGTTACTCAGAGCAACTGTGAAGCTGAGGCAGCCCAGATGAACAGAATTCCAACTGCTCCCGGAGAAATGAGTCTAAGGACACACTCACAGGAAGGGAATTGGCTCAGAGCTCTCCTCCTGGGGTCCCAGCAGCCTGGCCAACATCAGCACCTGCTCCAGCCCCACGGCTCCAGCAGTCCTACATTTGATGGCACACTGGTTCCAAACCAGAACAGACACACGAGGTGTCCTGTGGTGAGCTCTGAAAATAAAAACAACCCAAAAACCCAAGAAAAAAGAAATTAATTTAGGTTTTACTGTTTTAGTCTTACAATATTCCTCTCCATTTCAGCCTATTGATAGCATTTATGTGGCTGTTAAAAAAATAATTCAAAATAAACGCAAGTGAAAAGATGTGGGAGTAAAAACAATAAAATTTAATATTATAGAAATAGTCAAAATTTTCTACATAAACCTCAAAGATCAACACTTGCCCAGACCTTCTGATTTTATTGAAGTGAGGTTTTGGTCAAGAAAATGCCCCAAGTGCCTCCTGGATCACCCAGGGATGCTCAGCCCAGCCACGCTCCCCCTGGGGATGGAGAACAGCCCGGGCTCATGGCTGAGGCTCATTTCCCAAATTAAATTCTGCAGCTGATCCTAAGCATGGACAACCTGGGCAGGTTATGCCATAACAGCTTTTCCATTTGCATCCAAATTTGGGGCATTATGCTCAACCTGCTCATCCACTTCCACTCAAAGGTGCAGCTTGCTCAATTTGCATAATAACTATCTCCAGCTAATTATCCCCATTTGTTCATGGAAGCAGCCACTTTCTGTAGGGCTTAAAATTACCATAAACTGTGCATAAGATCAAGACAACACCGATTTATCTTATTAACAGTGAAGGAGTTTGTGTGTTAATTAGCAGGGGATTACTTTGGAAATGCATTCAGATGTTCTCAGGACCAGCTCACCTGACAAGCCCCAAGCACCTCTCAGGATGTGCAGCTCAGGGCTGGTGCAGAGGAGAATCAGAAGCTCCAAGGGCAATGGGTGAGGCCAGGGAAGCACCCAGGGAGTCACCATCCTGGGAATTCCTGGCTGGAAACAGCCACACACTGTGTGGGCACTGCAGAGGTGCACAAACCTCTGGGAGGAGTTGGAGAAAAGTGAGATAAAAGAGCTTGCAGCAGCGTGTAGGTAACCTCAGCAAGCTCCTGCCCACAGTAAAATTCATTTTCTGCATTTTTGGGATGGCATTTTGGACAACTTGTTAATAAAGGTGCAAAACTGAGGTCCATTCTCCTCGAGAGCCCAGTGCCTCACTGATATTCTCCTACTCTGCTTAGTGAGCAGCTGCTGCAGCCTCCCCTTGCAGCAGCTGCCAGAGCACTTCCCATAATATTCATGGGTGCTCCATGTTTTCCAGCAGCAGGTGGTACAATTTCTGTATCTGCAAACGATCAGCATTCAAATCCAGGTTTTTCTCCTTAATAGCTACTACACAGCCACAAAGTGTTATCTTTCCTACCCATATTTTTAATACCCCCAGTAAAAGCTGAAGTGAGGACTTGTATTTAAGGGAAAGATGTTCCCATGAAAGTTAAAGTGAGAACTTCACACTGGGAAAAGATTAGAATAATATAAACTCTCAAGTACAGAGCCATTTACTCTCCATTTTTTCTGTGCCCCAGAAATAGCCTCCTTAATTTTCACTCTGGGGTTCCCACAGGCACCCATGTGGATGCTGGAAATTGGACAAACTCCTTACACAGCCAAAGGAACTCAGAGGATACAAAGAACAAAAGAAAAGCAGATTGCACTAAACAGTTTTCCTTTTAAAGGCCCCAAACCCTTTAAAAAGAACTGCAATGTGAAACTCAAACTAAAATAATTATTTGCTGCTTTTCCATCAGTGTTGACATTTAATGGAAATGGGCACTTTTCAAGCCAACACTCGTGTGCTGCACTACATTTCCAGAGAAAACAGGTCCTCTATCTGTGTCCTTAAAAACCCATGGAATTTGAGCACAGCCCCTTCCCCAGTGAAGCCACGAGGCACAGAATGTGGTTCCCATAAACTGCATGGCCATAAATCTTTATTTCCTGGTGGCATGATGGATTTCATAAGACAATGGATTTAACAATCCCTTTTTGCCAACCAGTTCCCTAATTGCTTAGGAAACCCTTTCTGGGTTTAAGGCATGTCTTAAGGAACTAATTTTCCACAGTGATCCTGAAAAGAGCTGGAGTGGAATTGCCAGGGAGTTAATGGAGTCATTGTGCATATTTTTGTTCTTCATTTTCCTAAGAACAATCTGAGCCTTCCAGAGAGATAATAGAGAATATCAAAGGCATCTTTTACATCAGGTGAGGCTCTCACCACACACCAACCCCATGCAGCTAAAAATTCAATGGCAAGACCTGTATCAGCTGCTCTCCAAAATTGTTTTCCATGTCAATAAAGGAGAAAGTGAGAAATAAATAAAAACACAATGGCCAGAGGTGCTGGTGATTTTCAGCAATCTGCTGGAATTGCTGGCCTGTATGTGAGGGCACAAAACTCAGAATTATTCCTTCCCTATCCATGGCAGGGGGTTGGAACCAGAATTCCAGAATCATTTAGGCTGGAAAACATCTCCAAGGTCATCGAGTCCTAGCTGTGCCTGATCCCACCTTGTCCCCAGCCCAGATCACCAAGTGCCACCTCCAGGAATCCCTTGGACACCTCCAGGGATGGGCACTCCAAACCTCCCTGGGCAGCTCTTCCCAAGGCCTGAGCACCCTTTCCATGGGGAAATTCCTGCTGCTGTCCACCCTGAGCCTCCCCAGCCCAGCCTTGTCCTGAGAGATCTGATGATTTCTGAGGTCCCTGCCAAGGAGAACCATTCCGTGTTTCTGAACATCTCCCACCTCCCTCCCTTTCACCCCCAGCTTCCTGGAAATGTGTCCACTCATCTCATCCCTGCAGCACGTCCTGCCCAGGCACAGACACTGCCACCACGACCACCATCATCATCATCAGGCATCATTTTGTGCTGGGGGTTCCCAAAAACACCCCCCTGACAGCAACACAGCCCTGCACAGGTTCTGTTACCATCACTACAGACCAGCCCAAGCACCAAGGAGCCAAGAGCAGCACCACCTCTTTGATTTTCATGCAAAAAAAATGGCTTTTTAAAATTCCAGCCAGGCACCCATGGGCAGAGCGTGCCACAGGGAGAGAAAGGTGCTCAGCCAGCCTGCTTTGGGCTGGCAGACCAGGAGATGCAGATGAGAAAACCCAAGTCTTTTCCACAAATGGCCCAGCACTTCCTGCAAAGAATGTTTCAGGCACAAGGCTGATTTTTGATCTTAAAGACTAAAGAAACATCAAAGGGAAATACCTGTGGGTATGCAGCAGTGCTCCTAGAACAAGCAGGGCCTCGTGCATACCAATTGGTAAATATTCTGTATAAATATTGAACCTCTGTGTGCAGTTGCAGTGGGAGCCCACCTGAGCCCTGCAGCCCAGGGACACCTGTGACCACCTGGCCTTGGGTTCCAGCAGAGCCCAGGCTGCACCTGAGGTCCAGAATCCAGCTCCTGTCCCATCCCAGGGCTTCTCCCTGCGCCCACCCGGGATTCTGCTCCTGCCTTCAGGCTGGGCTGGGCTGCAGATGGGATTTTAGGTGGTGATTTTAGGTAAAGGCAGCACTTGGGGTGTGGGGCTGGGAGCAAAAGCGAGATACAGCAAGATACAGCAAAAATGATCATGGATCAATGATCAGCTGAAACCAAAAGGACAATCATCCAAAATGGCCAAATTTCACCTGATTTCTCAGCAAAACGGGCAGCAGAAAGCACAAGGCTTTACACAGCTTCCCAGCAAGGACTTCCCACAGCCCACAAAATTCATTTTGATTTCTCTTGTGTGCTGCTGTTTTCAGAGGCAGCCCAGGAGCAGAGGGGGGTGCATGGTTTCATTTCAAACTCTGCTGTTTCAGGCTGGCACTCCCCAGCTCTGAGCAGCTCTTTGCAGTTGCCTTCATAGACCAGCATCGTTTCTAATCTCACCCTGAGCAAACACTTGTAAATCTGCTAAATGACTCAAATTTGCAGTTTTTCTCCCTCTCAGTTTGCTGGATCACTGTCTCAAGCAGTTTCTCTGCCCAGTCAGATTTTCACAGCAAGTTTATGAAACGAGCATCTGTTGATAATCTAATAAGTCTGGAAAGAAAATATTTCTCTTTTCCACACAATGCTGGGAAAACCTTGAAACTTGTAAACAAGCAGGGGATGTGACAGCAGCAATTGGTTTCTGTTAACAGCAAAATACAAAGGAAGGAAAATATGAGTAGAAAAAGTATCTCTGTGCATATTAATATCGTTTTTGTAGCAAGGCACTTTCATGAAGTTTGACTCAGTGTTGTAATTAAAATGTTCTGTAACGGTGGTAATTACCCCATCAGGTAAGGAAAAATGGATGGCAGAGCAAACCTACAATGTAATAATTATTTCCAAGTTGCATCTCAATTTTTGTGCATTTTAAACACCTTCCCTGTGCCTGGGAAAGGGATTTTTAACAGGGTCCTACACGTGACAGTGCAGCCCCAGCCTGGAACAGAGGGATTTTTGTTGCCTTTGCATTTCCTTCTTGATAAACTGCAGCCTTTTGAAGAGAACTCATTCTAATAGATGAAATGATGAAATTTCATCCAATTAAACCCCACCTGAGCACACCTTGATGGTGCAGAGCGAGAGGCTTCTCCTGCAACACAGAGCATCTCTGCCTTCAGGAGCACAAAAACTCAGGAAATTTCTGGAAACCAACCCAGAACATCCCAAATGTCACAGAAATGACAAAGCCCTTTCACTTTGCAAACGGTTTCGAGGCACATTGACCCTGGGGTGGTAAAATTTCCTTTTTTTGGGGGAGGAGTGGGGTGTTCAGTCCCATATTAAACCAAGGTAACATAAAGCATCAGAGAATTCCTGCAATTCAGAGAGTTCTGGGGTTTGAAGCCTTCACAAAGCATTTTGAGTGCTGCAGGAAGATGAATTATCTCCCATTTCTTGTATCAAACCCTGATGTCATGTCTGGAAAAACACTAAACCCTGTCAATTATTTCTGTCTTCCCAGGTTCCAGCAGTCCTTTGCAAGCTCGTCCAGCAAGAAAATAACCCCTTTCACTTTGGAAAGGGGCAATAAAGATGATGGATGCTTTTTGGAGTTTATTTTTGCTGTGTCCATAAACATTCCCCTAATAGCTCATCACAGCTGACGAGGAGCTTGGCGGAGCCAACTGCTGTTGACTGAAAATATCTGACAAATTTTTTTTCTCCCAAGCTTGCTGTACAGAAGCAATTATTTATATTTGAATAGCACTCTCCTGTGATGAGGAAATATATATATATTTGTTATAATTAACACAGGGCCCTGCCACGCAGGCATTGTTAATGAGCTTTTATTAAAAAAAAAAACATTTTAGTCCATTTCACTCCAGAGGCACCAGGAGAGGCCCGAGATGTTTATCTGGCACACTTCATTTTCCCCTACACACCAAGAAAATTAAATCACTGAAACAAATTCAGGGCAAGAGCTGAGGAATCATCCCCCTGATTTTCCTTATTAACCCCAGGATGCTCCCAAAGGCAAAAGAGAATCCCAGAATGGTTTGGGTTGGAAGGGACCTTAAAGCTCATCCAGCTCCAGGCAAGGGACACCCTCCACTATCCCAGGATGCTCAGCCCTGAATTCCTGCTCTCCTTGCTAAGGATCATTGGAATGATGCCAAATGGCTTTAACAAAGTTGGTTTTGGATAATTATTTTTTCATTATTACTGTATTTTTAAATGGTCACTTTTATCTTTCTACCCTTAAAGAAAATCACACTGAAGGAAATGGGACCCACCCAAATGTTGGTGTATGAGAGACACCCTGGAGGAAAGAACAGGTGCAGCATTTTAAAATACCAACATTTATAGTGATACCTGGATTTCTGGGAGTGAAGAAAAGGTGAAGAACATCTTTGAGCAGCTCCCACCACAAGCTGTACATTCAGAGGGAACAGACAAGAGCAGGGCCTGATAAAAATGGGATCTCCCAGCTCTGCCCTCTGGAATATGGAAGAGAACGTGGTCAGGGACCCACCACCTTTCTGCCCAGCCCCCTGGTGCTCCCTGCCCTCAGTGTGGGACAAAATGTGCATTTCTTGCCATAAGTAATGATAAAGTATTTAATACCTCTGTATTTAACCCTGGCACTCTGGGCTCCATCTGCCTTTGACCATTCCTTGCCTTGCTCTGGAAGCAGGCTGAGGTAAGTAACCTGCAAGGCAAGCACACTGCTGTCACTTAGCAACCTGAAACGGGGCTTGGAACAAAGATCTTTATTTCTGGAACCATTTAAGAGCCGTGCCTGGGCAGGGCTGAGGTTTTGGGCATGGCACAACCCCAGCCCCTCCTGCTGCTGCTCCTCTCCAAGGCTGCCCCTGCCTCTGAGCTTTTCACCCTCACCCAAACCTCCTAAACTTTATGGCAAAGAGCAAGAAGAAAATCAATCAATGAGGCCAATTGGCATTATTTTGTGGCTGTTTCAGCCAGTCCATTCCAGTGTGCCCAAAGCAGAAAGCAGCTCCCTTTATGCCCACACAGATCCCACCAGCTGCTCTGCCTTTACTTGGGATCATGGAATATCTTCCTCCCCTGCTCTGGTGGCCGTGCCCGAGGACAGGGCAGCAGATCCTGCTGAGCACTGGGGTGGAGGAGCTGGAGCAGCTCCCCTCCTGTCTCCTCCTGTCCCCTCAGGCTCCCCAGCCTCACCAGAGCCCTGGATGGGAGCTGGAAATGCCCAGCACTGAGCTGGGAGTGCCCTGGGGGACAGGGGCAGCTCCAGGACCTGCAGGAGCTCCTTCCCCACCAGGTGAGAGAGCCAAGAGCCTCTGCTGACTGCTCTGCATCTTCCTCTTGCCTGAGCCAGGCATGCTTAATTACTGCCAGCTTTAATTACTGTCCCGGGCTCCCAGAGGGCTTTAATTCTCTCAGATTTCACATCTCATCCCCACTCCTTCCCTGCAGCAGCTCCAGGACACCTCTGGGCTGCAACAAACTGAGAATTCCCATTAAGAGAATGAAGCTGGTTAAACTGGAAATTTGGGGGTGCAGCCTGCTTTAAGGGGCAATTTAAAGCCAAGCATCCACCAGAAATGTGTCATTTATCGTGTGCTGGAAATAAATGCTGCTGCCCACTGCTCACCCTTCTCTACTGGAATCCTCCCATATACATGAGGGGAGCTAATTTAGATATATCCTTGGTAAAAAATTAACATGGGCAGGAGAGTATAAAATACAGAGAGAAAAGTGGAAAAGGCAAGTAAAGAATCCACAGCCATTATAATGCCTAAAAAGCCAGATTTGCCTTCTAAATATTCTTTCTCAAGGAAACACTCAGGATGACTTTTACCTCTTAAATCCCACGAACCAAACTGAACAATTCAAAAACCAATGACAGAATGTAAAATAAATGCTATAATGTGGCAGAGCAACCCTGTGAGCCCTAACTACAAAGCACTGTCTCTAATCAAAGCTTAATATTCTAATTCAAACTATTATTATTATTGCTATGTTGCTGTCTTGGCAAAAGCCATTTCTTCTGATGTATTTTTAACAATTTCAACCATTTCTTCTTATGTATTTTTAACAATTTCATGTGTATTTTTAAAAATTCAATTGTTAAGGACAATCAAAAATGCCATATGTGATCAATAATTTATAAAAATTAAGCCTGAGTTTGTATTTAAAATCATGTCACTGCAAGGCATCAGTTCACTGCATTTTGCCAAGTCACAATAAAGATGAATTTTAAGATGAAGCTTTCCCAGACAAATATCTGGATATACTTCATGGGGAATGAAAACATTTATTGTTGGCCTCATTTTATAATGAAACAGAGACAGATAGGAGCTGCCCAAAACACAGAGCTCTGACAGCAATTTACAGGCTTTATATGCAAGTGGAGCTAATCCTGTAAGTAGACTTCCAATTCCTGCAGGAGATGGGAATTAGGTGGCATTTGAGTTCAGATGAGACATGTGGAACTGTCTGGCTTCACTGTGAATAAAGGCAGGGAGTTTTAGGGTGAGGCAGCAGAAGTGCATCAACACCTCACTGCTAAATCCCACTGCAGCACAAGCCCAGCAGCTTTGGAGGTGTCCAAATCCTGCCAGTGCTGTCCTGGGAACTAGCAGGATTTCACCAGGATGGGGAAAATCCTGATTTCACCAGGATTTTTCACCAGGATGGTAAAACCTGCCCAATTTCAGAAGCCCAGCAGCTTTGGAGGTGCCCAAATCCTGCCAGTGCTGTCCTGGGAACAAGCAGGATTTCACCAGGATGGCAAAACATGCCCAATTTCAACCCCACAGGAGCAGTTCCCAGCCCCTGGGATCTCCATTAGTGATCTCCTGAAACCACGAGCCAGTCCCATGGAGAATGACCCTTCTTGGATGATTTCCACCAGGGCCTGTCAAGGTTTTAGCTTAGCTTTCCAGTGGGACTGGAAAGTGCCCTTGTTGAACTTGGGATTCAGAAAATTTCAACGTAAAAGCCAAATAGGAAAAAGGTTCTGAGTGAAGTGCTCGGAGCAGAAGCCGGAAAGAGGCAGCAGAGCAGAACACAACCACAAACCAAACGTGGAGCACAGCCCAGATGAGCAAAGTTATTGACAGAAACACTAACAGGCCGTGCCCAAATGCCATTTTCCTCTTGCAGTCACAGTTTATGGGTGGGGTTTTACCCATCAGATGGGCAGAGGGCTGTGCCACCCTCGGAGGTGCAGTGCTGTGCCACACTCACTCCAGGTGACCAAGTGCAAGGAGAGCTTTCCTTGGAACCAGCATTCATCCATAAACACACAGCAGGAAACACTTTCCCGTACAACATTACTCAGGCCACGTGCAAGGTGTCTCCAGTGAAATTCAACAAGATTCAGGACTTTTGAAAATCCATAGGAGCCCCTCCTATGGATTGGGTGGGTGTGGGACGAGGCTCGTGCTGCTGCCACACCCACACTGAGGGAAATGGGCTCTCATCCAGCCAATTTCTATTGCTTAAGTTAATTTACCACACCTTAACTATGAAGATCTGCAAAGAACTCTACTCCTTCCTGTCCTCTTTAAACCCTGTACACATTTTCCCTGGCTAAAATGTGTGAAACACTCAATAGGCTCAGCCAAATCCCAATCTGGCAACACCCTACAGGTTCACCCACGGTCTCCTGGCACCACTGCTCAAAAACTCCCTAAACATAATGCCTGAAAAAAAAAATCACAGGTCAAAAATTAGACAGCTTACAATTTATCCTTACCTCCTATTCACTTTTGCCCTTCAAAAGAACTCAGCCCTGGGGAGCTTGCAAATAAAGATAAATTACCCCTCTGCAGCGTTCCCTCTAACTAAGCCATTGTGGTGATTAAATGAGCCTTAGAAGCCAAATTCAGCTTTGATAGCTGAAATTGGGGGAATTTTTTTGCATTTTTACAAATACAAAGCTCACAGCTTCCTGGGAGGAAGGGCTGGATTCAAGAAATTTCCTGGGTTAGCATTTTGGGGCAGTTACAAACTCACCTTCATGGCTCAGCCACGAGTGGTGGGTGCTGAGGTAATTTAGGGATGCAACTCTAAATGTGGAATAACATCTGGAAATGTCCAGGTTGGACAGGGCTTGGAACAACTTGGGGTAGTGGGAGATGTCCCTGGCCATGGGAGGGGTGGAATGGGATGGGGTTTGGGTCCCTTCCAACCCTAACAAATTTGGGATTTCTTTGGGATAAAAGCCCATTGAGGCCTCCCCTTCTCCAAGGCAAACCCTCTTCCAGGGATGGGACCTGTCACAGCATCAAGGACACCACCAGCATGGCACTGATTCCTCTTTCTCGCTGCTTAAATAGAAACCATGAAGAACAACTGAAAATACAAAAAAAACCCAAAAAAGTTCCAAGAAAAACTGAAAAATGCTCAAGCTGGTTTAGCAGGAAGACTGAGAGATAGCTTGATTATATGGCCTTGATTAATTTTAGGGAAAAAAATCAGTACTGGAGGGTTCTCCAATCTCACACTGGAAGTTGCAAGGGGAATAAAAGGCTGGATGCTGGAAAAATTCAAATGAGAACATCCAAGTGAACTCAATCAGCACAAACACCAAGCTGAGGAGCAGGGACTCCACCAGCACCGGCTGTGTTGGAACCAAGCCTGGGGGCCTCCAATTTTGGACCTGTCATTTCTCTAAAAAATGAATGCAAGAGAGGAAAGCATGCAGTTCTGCACACCTATGTATTTTATATATATATTATATTGTGTATATATACCATATTACAAAAATATATAAATTATAAATATACATTAGAAATATAATATATTGTAATATATAATATACATATATCTAGAATATATATATATACACAATAAATATAATATATATTATAAATTAATATACAGGAAGGAGAATAAAAAATTTGTATACCCATGTGCTTCATTTAGAAGGAATTGCAGTGAGATTTAGTAAAACAAAGGGGTTTTTTGTCCTCCAGAAAACCAGAATTTTATCCAAGCAGAGTGAAAGAGATGCTGCACTTGCAGTTTGAGCTTTGAGACAAGACAAGTCTCATTATCCTCTTTAGCCTGAATTCTGTTGTGCTCAAGAGATCAAGGTGCATAGAGAAAAATATATTAAAAAAGAGGATATTAACCCACACACATTTTTGCCCCTTCCAATGACTCTAAGAACTCATTAGGTAAGCTCTGCTGCACTGGTAATTAGGTTCAGAGCTGGTGTCAGTGGTGTAATGGGTTATTGATCACTGAAGTTCTCAAAGAACTTCTTCATGGTTCTGGGAGTTTGGAAAAAAAAACCAACCTAAACCCCATGAAGTGAGTGCTAGCCTGGCTAAATTTGATTTTCATTACGTATTACAAGTCTTGTTACACTTCCCAACCCGAAGCTTTCATTTCTCCCCAGCAACAGTTTTATATTAAGCTTTCCAGACATCTCTGTTGGCCATTTGGGCTGGGGATTAGATTTTTCACCTGTCCCAGGATTATTGGGGAGAGCTATTTTTTATTTTCTCAGGGTTTTTTAAGAGACAGCACGTGCCTGGGGATGCAAAAATAAGCTATGGGATGGTGTCAGCTGCCAGAGCCACGGTGGTGGTCTGCACTGAGACCTCCCTGTTCATACCCTGTGTGCAGAACTAGTCTATAAATATGTCTACAGAGATCTGTCGGGATATGTATATAAATATATGTTTATTAATCTCCCCAAAAGCCACATCCACATGACTTTTAAATCCCTCCAGGGATGGGCAGCCACTTCCAATACCCTTTCAGTGAAGGAATTTTCCCCAATGCCCACCCTGAGGCCATTCCTCTCCTCCTGTCCCTGTTCCCTGGAGCACAGCCCGACGCCCCGGCTGTCCCCTCCTGGCAGGAGCTGTGCAGAGCCACAAGGTCCCCCTGAGCTCCTTTTCTCCAGGCTGAGCCCCTTCCCAGCTCCCTCAGGAGTTCTCCAGCCCCTTCACAGCTCCGTTCCCTGTTCTGGACTCCTCCAGCCCCTCCATGTCCTTCCCACGAGGGTCCCAAACCCCATCCCAGCATTAAAGGTGTGGCCTCAGTGCCCAGCACAGGGGGAATCTCCCAATTTCCCACCAATCCAAACCTCACCATTGCTCCTGAGAGCAAATCCCATTCCTGGATCCCTCCCCAATGCCCACCAATCCCTGCCCACAGTTTCAGGGGCTTTATTGCAGATTGTGCACTGCCAAGTGATCACTACATTTAATTAACATGTTAGAAATTGCCAGGTAATTGTTCTGTGCATTTCTCAGCTCACAGCTTCATCACTGCTGAAATCCTGCAAGGGTTTGATCCAGATATGGAAGAGGGGAAGGTGATGCCACAGTGCCCTTCAGGCCTGGGAGAAGGTGCTGCAGGATGCAGTCATCAATTAAATGCTGAAGGGAGACTGCAATAATCACAATTACAGGGAACAGAACCCCCAGCAGAACTTCAGCAGGCTGCAATGGACCCTTTGCATCCAGGATGGAGAGGAGAGCCACAGGAGCTGCTTGGGAAGGGAGAGGTTCCTCCTTGAGGGAAGGGGTTTGGGGTCCCCCTGCAAAAATTCCAAACTGCTTTGTTCTAACTGCATCCAAACAGCGATGCCAAAGCTGCTGCCAAGGCAGGAACAAGAGAAGGGCAGGGCAAATTTGGTACCAGAACCTGGTACCAGAAGTGCCAGCCTTGGGCAGGGGGTAACTGTGCATTAAGCAAATTGCACTTTGTTATTCTGTTCTTTTTTGTCAGCTTAATGAAAAAGCCAAAGGGCTCTTTGCTCTTGAACACTGCCGTGGCCACTGCTGTATTTTAAATGCTATGCAATTATACCAGCAAGCACAGTCAATCTCCCAGTTTGAGCTGGGATGCAGGCAGGGAATGGTGGCCCAGCCATCCCAGTGGCTCATTCCCCTTTCCCAGCCCTCCTGCAGCAGGAGCCAGCAGGGCAGCACGGGGTGCTTGCTTGGAATCCTGCTCAGGAGAGGACAGGGGGTGATCCCTCACCCCAAGGTTACCCCAGCAGATCTGCATGATCACAAAACCAGAATATTCTTTATAAAGCACAGGTTGGTGACAGCCATGAAACACCAGGCTGTGCTTTCATAGCCAGGCCAGAAACAGGGCAATAAATCTTTCTCCCAGTTTGTTCCTTCCATTTTAAACTAAAAGAGGACAGCATTAAGTTGGATATTGGGAAGTGGGCAGCCCTGGCACAGGTGCCCAGAGCAGCTGGGGCTGCCCCTGGATCCCTGGCAGTGCCCAAGGCCAGGCTGGACATTGGGACTTGGGGACACCTGGAGGCAGTGGGAGGTGTCCCTGCCATGGCAGGGCTGGGATGGGATGATCTTTTAGGTCATTTCCAACCCCAACCATTCCATGGCTCTACAAATATTTTATTCCAAACAAAGGATTTTGTATATTTCTTGCAATGCTAAAAAGATCCTGAAGTTGTGGCTCTTCTCTAGAAACATCTCCTTGCAAGAAGTCAGAACTGCCTTCTCTGAAGTTATCTAGGTAAGTATTTAAGAAGTAAGATTTAAAACACTCATTTACATTTGTTAATTCAGGGTTGTTCAAACTATTATGAACATTTCAAAGAGGACTGAGAATTGAATAGCTTAAGAGCATCCTTTGAAAACAGAGCTATTACTTGCCTGCAGAATATTCTCCCCCTAATCAGCCCACATAGAAGAGTTGTCATTTCTATCTAGTTCACTAGCAGATATGCTTTCGTTATTAAATATTAAATCAGAGAGAACAGAGATTCAGTTCAGAAAAATATAGTTCAATCTGCCAAATTGCTACTTCCATGAATTATATTGTGAACATATTTTGATAAAAAGGAGGTTATTTAAAGATGCAACCAAGTCTGGTGATAAATGAGACCTTGTTTCAGTTCGTGTCTGCACATTTTAACTCAAGAAATATAAATCTACACATAGTGCATTTTCCTTTTCTTTTTAAACTCCTTTTTGGTTTTATTTTTGCCTTCTAGATAGATGTTTGCAATAAAAAACAGTGTTTATTGTACTTAGAAATTTTAATATAAAAACCACAGAGGAAGCAGCTATCTGGACGAGCAGAGCAACACAGAAAAATAAGAAATTATTGTAAATCTGTTACTAACGAGGGCTGAGCAAATAACTCATTGTGAATAATTCACTCAAGAAACGGAGCCTCTTTCTGTGCTCACAATCTAATTACAAACAATTTACAAACAAGCTGTGACTTCCTTGTTTTCCTGTCAGTTATTTGCCTTAGTTCAGTAACTTCATTCTTGTGAGAGCAGCAGCTCCAGCAATGGACTGGGAGAGCCCTCCAAGGAATCCAACGTTTCATGGTTTCATCTGAACAGAAAACCTCAGCAATAATGCTCCAGACTGGGGCTGGAGTAGCCTGGGACAGTGAGGGTGTCCCTGTCCCTGGCAGGGGCGGCACTGGGGGGGATTGAAGGTCCCTTCCATCCCAAACCAGGGATTCCAAGTTCCCAGCCAGACACAAACCCAACACAAACCACCCAGTCCTCCTGCACAGGGCACAAACACAGAACTGGGGGAGCCAGAGCCCAACAATCCCATGGGATTGGTGCTGCCAGGGCTGGGCACCCACAGGGCCTGGCTGCAGGGAAACTGCACCTGCTTTTCTGCAGGATTTTACAGTTCTCTCCACAAAACTGACAGCCCTCACCCCAATAAAAGGGCATTTAACTTTTGGTTTTACGGGGGATTTTTATGTGCATTACTGCAACGCAATTTAATTCACTCCCTGCTAGTTGAACTGGCACTCATTTTGGGCCGAAGTGATAACACATAATAGCCCCTTTCAGCTGAATTGCTGAATAAAAGCCCAAATCAGCCCCTGCTAGAGCAGCTTTCCCTCTGGATGGTGCTGCATGGCCAGGGAGAACATCCCCCCTCAGCAAGCCATTAAACTCCACATTGGGGGGTTCATTGCACAGGTTCATCACCAGGATGAAAATGTCCATTTCCCATCATATTTAACTGCCATCACCACCCTGTGACTTCCAGCTACACTGAGTGCAAAAACTGAAGTTGCAAATGTCTTCTCTTAATTGGCCAATGCACTGATCATTTAATTTTAATTCCAGTACAGAAGTTAAAAGAGGCATCTCTAATGATTCCAGTTTGTGTCAATAAACTGGATCAAAACAGTCTTCCCAGGAAACCCACAAATCTCTACTATGAGTCCATTTGCTACTATATATAAATAAATGAAATGTTAACATAACATTTAAGGGAAAGGAAAGAATTCTGCCTGAATTACACATTTACCAAAATTCCTGTTTTCCAGGAATTCAGGGGTATAGTAGCATTTATATTCTGCTTTGCAGGACGGAAGGGAATAGGAGAAGTGCTGCAAGAATAAATCCAGTGGGAATGGAAGATGAGAAGTGATCAGGAGCTGGCAGAGAGACAGACACAGATCCTGGGACATGAAGATGAGGTGCTGACAGAGCTCGTGCTCCCAGTGCACAGGAGGTGTGCTCTGCTCTCTTCCCCACTGCTGCTGTGCTCCTCAGCAATCACCAAATTACACTGTCAAAACCACTGAACTTTTATTTAAAAACCCAACCCTGCAATTATTAGTGATTATAAATCCTATTGCAATGCAAGAGCAGCAAGAACAATTTCAGTGTCCTCCTGTCTGTGCCCCCAGCCCCTCTCTCCTTCCTCTCCAACCCTGGCAGAGCCCTGACCTGCAGCTGCTTCTGCCCCTTTTGGAAATGAAAGAATTCCTTGTGGAATGACAGAATGAAAGAATTCCTTGTGGGAAAACTCCAGTTTGAAATGTTCCCGGTGGGAAGGCTCCAGGTCCAGGGCAGCACCTCTGACAGATGTGGATCCATTAACAATCCCTGAATTACACTTCAAATTCCTGTGACACCTCTCAATAAGTCCCAGCTGGGATTGCTGGCAGCTGGATAAAGGCATGTTAAGCACTCCAAGCCCTTCTCCTGCCATGGGTATCATAATTCCCATTGCCCTGTGCTCATTTCCATGGAGCAGCTGATCCTTATCCTCACACACAGCTTCATCCTCTGTAAGGAGCTCAGAGTCTGCCCTCACTCCCTGTCTGGGGAGCAGGGATCAGTGAGGGCTGGGATTGCTCAGCCTGGAGAGGAGAAGGCTCCAGGGAGAGCTCAGAGCCCCTTCCACGACTAAAAGGGCTCCAGAGAGCTGGGGAGGGACTAGGGACAAGGGATGGGATCAGGAAATGGCTTCCCACAGATGGGACACTGGGATGCAAAACAGTCCAGCCTGGCTCTCCAGTTCAGGTGCAAACACCTCTGGAGAGGAAAGGGAATCCAGACACCAGGACAGAGGGAAAGTCACCCCACAAGCCCAGAGAGCAGCAGCTGTCTGCTCTGCCCACCAGGGACTGGGCTGGATCCTGCTCCAGGTGATCCCAGCTCAGCTGGGGCAGAGCACAAAGGAGAGGCTGGATCTCACTCCTTATCGGTTTCTCTGGGTCTGGTCTGAAGGCACTTGAGACTGTAGTTCATGTTGGGACTCAGGTGTTTATTGTTTCTTATCAGTGAAACAGTCTCACTGCTGTGAGTTCTGCAGCTTTTCATTAGAAGGCACAAAATGGCCAACAATCTCTTGGTACAAGGTCTTTAAACTATCCAATTAAGAACTGACACCTAGATTATTTTCCCTTTTAACCCAATAACTGATCCCAAAGAGCCCACAGTGTGGATTTTCTGCCCAATTACAAAATGCCACCCAACCCAATGAAGCAGAAGGAAGGTGAAGCATGAAGAAGAAATCCAGGATGACACCCTGCGCTCTCCATCTTGCTTCCATCCACAACACACTGAAAATCCCAAACCCTATATTTCTCAGCAAGTGATGCACCTACACTACTCTCTATAATCTATTTCACATTTTTGTGGATTCCAGTCTATCTTGAAGTCTGGGAAACTTTCTCCGTGAATGAGGGTCAAAATCAGTGCTCTCCTGGGGGTCAGGGCACCCCAGAGCAGACAGAGAAATATTCCCAGTGCCCTGGGTTTCCACAATTCCTGAGAGTCCTTCAGCTGCCTGCCTGACAGACCCAAATGGATAGAAACACAAAGCTGATGGAAAGCCTGATTCATGTGCAGGAAAAGCTGGAAAACTCTTGACTTAACAATGCCACAGGTCAAAAACAAGCAGTATTTAATGGGCCTGCCTTGATACCATTTCTCAGTAAAGCATTAACTTATCCCATAAAACCCACGAGCAAAGAGGATTTGCAAAGGTTATAAAATGGAATATTTCTGACCTAAGCCATTATTCGATTTTCTGTGTTAGTAAGGAGAGCCCCTGAGTGTGCAGCTACAAAAAAAAAAAAAAAAATAGTGGAAGTCAGCAAACAGCTGAGAGCTGCAGAGAAAAAAATAAAAATAGTCAATAAAAATATTCCCTGGGGTCACAGGGATGGTGGGAAAAGCCTCAGAGTGAGCTCCCTGCACCTGTGAGCAGTTTCTTGGTGCTGGGGCTGTGGAGGAAGCACCACAAGGAGGGAAATCAGTGGGGTAAACTCAGTGAGGTGCTGGGAGTTCAGCCGAGGTGAGGTCAGCCCGGAGGGCACAGGCTGGGGCTGCCAATGATGCTGGGAGATCGCAGCAAGGGGCGATTCCAGAAGCCTGTGGGAGTTAATCTGCTGCAGATGGCTCGGGAGGAGCTCGGGGCTCAGCCCCTGGGGCTTCTCTGGAGGGGGGTCCTGGTGGGGAGCTCACCTGGAGCAGGAAGCACCACAAGGAGGGAAATCAGTGGGGTAAACTCAGTGAGGTGCTGGGAGTTCAGCCGAGGTGAGGTCAGCCCGGAGGGCACAGGCTGGGGCTGCCAATGATGCTGGGAGATCGCAGCAAGGGGCATTCCAGAAGCCTGTGGGAGTTAATCTGCTGCAGATGGCTCGGGAGGAGCTCGGGGCTCAGCCCCTGGGGCTTCTCTGGTGGGGAGCTCACCTGGAGCAGAGCATGGCCAGCCCTCAGCCTGGGGAATTGGGGAAATCAGCTGGAGTGAAGGGAAAAACCCACTCAAGCAGCAGCCAGGTACCCCCTTCTCACTCCTCTGGCTGTTTGCAAATGGCCCAGGTTGGGCTCATTCTTAGCAGATTCAATTTTATTTGCTGTTTTCCCTCCCTATTGTATTTGTGGGGTTCCCAGAGGAAGGCAGGGATGATGGATCTGACTCCATGTTCTCAGAAGGCTGATTTATTATTTTATGATGTATATTCTATTATATTAAAGAATTCTATACTAAACTATACTAAAGAATACAGAAAGGATACAGACAGAAGGCTAAAAAGATAATAATGAAACTCGTGACTCTCTCCAGAGCCTCAACACAGTTTGGCCCCAATTGGCCATTGAGTCCAAACAATTCCCATGAAACCAGTGAAACAATCTCCTGTGGGTAAACAATCTCCAACCACATTCCAAAGCAGCAAAACACAGGAGAAGCAAATGAGACAAAATTGTTTTCCTTTTTCTCTCAGCTTCCCAGGAGAGAAATCCTGGGCAAAGGGATTTTTTCAAAAAATGTGATTGCCACACCTCCCCTCCCTGCAGGGCCTGTGCTTTTGGAGGGCTGGGATGGGAACATCAGCATCCACATCTCAAACACCAGAGACACATCCCAGAGCCTCTTCTTGCACACACCTAAGGATTCCCTTTTTCCCAGCTGAAAACTGTGTGCACATCCAGAAACTCCTAAATATTTATCCTGAGCCTCCAATATTCCACCATCCAAACAATGCCCAGAGCTGCTCTGGGCAGCCAAAGGTAAACAGCCAGGCTAAGCACTGGGAAGAGGAAGTTTTTTATTTCAATTTCTTCACTTTAAGAATTTCAGCTGCATTCCCAGTGCCCAAGATGTAGATCTCCATGAGTTTTGACACGAGCTCTTGTTTGGAGAGCTGCTATCAAAGGGCAGCAGATCAGCTCTGGAAGCACTGGGAGCAGCTCACAGGAGCTGAGCAGTTACAGGCAGCAGAAAATAGGAAAAAGATGTAGAAAACATGATCAAGATATTGGGAATTCAAACAAGTCAGCACAGTCTGGATAAGAGTGAAAAGATTTAAAAAAAAAATCTTAATGGGAGAAAAATTAAGTAATGGTCACTTAATTTCTTAACAGCAACATTTCCATCTTTAATTAGGATCCAGGGAAATCAAATGTTAGAAGCCCATCTGCTTCCAGGCTCCAGAAAGATGCAAACCTTCAAAAATGCCATAAATAATAAACTCCCAGGCTGGCAGCATTTTATTGAGTTCCTCCCCATAGATTTCAGCATATGCCACTACTGCAGGAATCAAATGCATTTGAAAACACACTTTGCAGGAAGTTGGGTTAGCTCATTTAACAATTGAACACATCAGGGAAGTGGGATTGTTTATCAGGAGAGGCATCCCTGCTCTCCATGAACACTGCCCTGGAATGATGGAGGTGCCACAGGGACCTTTGTGTGGTAGGCTGAACACAAGATTGGCTAAAATTGACATTTCACTTCCTTTTCAATCACAGCACCTTGCTGGGAGTGTTTAAGCAGTGGAATATGGAATAAATGGAATAATGCATAATATTGAATGAAAGTGGGTGGTTTCTCTTTCTTATTCTTCTTTTCAAGTGGAAGTAATGACTTAAAATAGAATTAATTTTAAGAAAATAAATAAAGGAAGAAATATTCCCAGTGCTGCATCTTTTGAAAATCATATCTTGGGACTTAACAAAACACAGGATTAACTTCAGGCTCAGTATTTTAGAATTTAATTAAATTTGGTTTCAGGAAAAGGTAAGGATCAGCCTCTGGGACATAGCCAGGTAGTGCTTTAAAACTTCCACTGCAAAAAGCTTGAAATGTGTGTTTTTCACAGAATTAGATTGGAAAAGACTTTAAAGCCCACCCAGTGCCACCCCCTGCCATGGGCAGGGACACCTCCCACCGTCCCAGGCTGCTCCAGCCTGGCTGTGAACACTTCCAGGGATGGAAATGCTGAGATTTGGGGTAAATCTGGGATTCAACATCCCCCCCTCCCAGCAGGGTGTCCCTGTGGCACCTCCAGCATTCCAGGGCAGTGTTCATGGAGAGCAGGGATGCCTCTCCTAATAAACAATCCCTCTTCCCTGAGGTGTTAAATCTCAGCTTCTCTTCCAGGGAAAACCCTGGGAAGAAGACAAATGCAGGAACAGCATCTGAGGAGCCCTGGCAAACAGGAGAGGGTGGCAGCAGTGCCCAACTTCCAGCAGGTCCTGTTAACTTCTCTCCCAATGAGCTGGAATTGCTGCAGACTCATTGCAATTCTACATTTTTGTCTCATTGCAATTCTGCATTTTCTCCAGACCAGCCATTCTTCAACCACAACTCCAAAAAAAAAAAAAAAAGAAATACAGGAAAATTGAAGGTGGCTTAGAACTGCAGCATGAGTTATGCTTTCCTATTTCCCTTCACACACCAGAAAAATCACTTTTCCCAGGTGCTGGAGGACTCTGTGCTCAGCAAACCTCCTGCTGAGGGAAGCTGGAGCTCCCAGGGAATCCCCAGAGGCAGGCAGGGATCAGCCCAGGGCTAAGGAGAGCTCAGCATCAGAGCAAGGCTCGTTCAGTTAAACACACACCTTGATTTGCTATAGGGAGCATTTGTTAAAAATCAGATTATTCACTCCCAGTTCCTAAATATTGATGCATTCCCAAACTCTGTTCCCTAATAGCTGAGTTAGCCACACTCCACGGAGCATCCTGGAGGAAAATGCCAGCTTTGAACCTCCTGCTTCCTCATACATCACAGGGAGTTTTTCTCAGGGTTTTTTTTTAACTGGATTTAATTAAATATTGAGTAAAGTGCCACAGCCATCCATCGTGTGCTTTCGAAGGAGAAATTCAGGGATGCACAATTATTTTGTTGGCTGGGACAAGGAAGAGTCAATATTTAATGTGCCATGAAGGATTTATAAAGAATATATCTTGCAGGAGAAATAAATCCGAGGAGACATCTTTATCTCTGTGGGTTGATTCAGTGTCCATCTTTGCAGATTTCAACTTCTTTAATTATGTAGAGAGAACAGGAAGAGCTGAAGGAATGTCAAGGCTCTGGATGAAAATGTTGTGCCAGGACAAATTCCAAGAGCCTCCAGAACTGTCCCAGGGACCACAAAGGAAGGGAAGGAGTTAAGGTAGAGGAATTGTGACAAATTTGGTGTGAATCCTCTGGTTAAATGATCACATCACAGGAGAATCAGGAAAGGGAAAGGAAGGGTTGGGTTTCTCAGTGCAAGGGAAATTTGATCTGCTCAGAACCATGACCAGAATGGAGGTTAATCAGTGCTCTTTAATTATATATACACATTAAAAGTGTTTATGTAACAAAACAGAATTAGCAACTGGAAATTAGAGGGAATCTATGTGGCAGTCATGTTTTCTGGAAAAATCTCCTTGCCCAGGATTTCTCTCCTGGGAAGCTGAGAAACCTCAGAGAAAAAGGAAAACAATTTTGTCTCATTTGCTTCTCCTGTGTTTTGCTGCTTTGGAATGTGTTTGGAGATTGTTTACCCACAGGTGATTGTTTCACTGGTTTCATGGGAATTGTTTGGGCTCATTGGCCAATTGTGTCAGACTCTGAAAGAGAGTCATGAGATTCATTATGATCTTTTTAGCCTTCTCTCTGTATCCTTTCTGTATTCTTGAGTATAATTTAGTTTAGTATTCTTTATTATAATATAGCATAATAAAATAATAAATCAGCCTTCTGAGAACATGGAGTGAGATCCATCATTCCTTCCTTCATCTAAAAACCCCACAAACACAACAAATCTGCAGCTTGCTTAAGGGGCCCTAAAAACATCCCAAGCTGGGAGAGGAGATTCACAGCAAAGCCTCGGGAGGGAGTTTTGCTGCAGGCTCCCCACTCACCTCCTGTGGTTACACAATAAACTCCAGCATTAAAGAGCAATTCCATGGGTGCTAAGGAAATGTGCTCACTTTCACTTTCCTCCTGATTTTCCCTGCCTTTGAACACACAGAAATAAATGAGTAGAAATACCCTTTTAGCCCATTTCTCAGGGGTTTGGCAGTGCTGGAAAACCTCCCTGGGAATCAGTTCCTGACTAAAAAGCGTTTGTCCATCAAAAAATTCTTCCTATCCAGATGAGTAGATGTGCTCTGGATGGAGAGCAAGCAGCTCTCCTCTGATGAGAGAGCTGAATCAGCATCATTAAACTGCCAGGAGAAATCCTCTATGCTAATAAAGATATTGCAATACAAAGCCCTGAGCTGCAAATTAAGAGTTGCCTGATGCCCAAAGGGACACGAGGCAGTGGGACAGACTCAAGGTCAAAAAGCTGCTTTCCAGGTGACCCTGTGCTGGAATAAACCTGCAGTGGCCAGGCAGAG
Source organism: Onychostruthus taczanowskii (assembly GCF_017590055.1). NCBI lineage: Eukaryota > Metazoa > Chordata > Aves > Passeriformes > Passeridae > Onychostruthus > Onychostruthus taczanowskii. The sequence goes on along the minus strand of NW_024506993.1, from coordinate 1,627,931 downwards.
CACAGCACAGACAGAGAATCATGGAATGGTTTGGGATGGGAGGGACTAAAAGCTCATGACACCTCTTCCACTGTCCCAGGGTTCTCCAAGCCCTTTCCAGCCTGGCCTTGGGCACTGCCAGGAATCCAGGGGCAGCCCCAGCTCAGCTGCTCTGGGCACCTGTTCCACCCTCACAGGGAGGATTTTTTTTCTTAAGTCTCACCTAAACCTGAAGCCATTCCCTGTGTCCTGTTCCTCCATCTCTTATCCAAAGTCCCTCTCCAGCTCTCCTGGAGCCCCTTTAGGCACTGGAAATGGCTCTAAGGTCTCTCCAGAGCCTTCTCTTTTTGAAAATGATTATTATTGCTGTGATTAAAAAAAAAAAAAACCAAAAAAAACAAACAAACAAACAGCCCAGCTCTGAGCCTTGGCATGGCATGGGAAGGAATTTGCAGGGCATTACCAGAGCCCATGCTCACAGAGGCAGGAGAGCTGATGGGGCTGCATTCTGCTCTCCAAGCTCATTGCCTATTAAAAAACTGGATTTTTTTTATTTCTGACTAAGCCTAGAAACACAGAATCTCCAGCATGGAACAATAATAGCTTTGACTCTGTCTTTATATAGGTCACGTTGGGAGGCAGGCACGCTCCGCTCCGTATGCCAGGAGAAAATAGCACTTTTTGACACACTGCAACAACTTCTGAGGGGAAAGAACAGCAGAGGAGCCCCCCTCCCTGCTCCCATCAGCCTGAGGCACCGATCCCAGAGCAGCTGTCAGAGGGAAACCCCATTTCTGGAGAGCAACACTTCTTCCTCGTGCTATTTCTGGAGGCAAGCACCTCGGAAAGGCAGCTCTGTACAGCACAGCCAAGGCTGCAGCTGAGCTCAGGAAGCTCAGCAGGAACAGAGCAGGCTGGAGCTGCCCTGAATCCCTGCTCCTTCCCCTCCAGTGCTCAGAACAGCCAGAGCTCTCTGCTGCCCACGGCCAGGAGGGTGTGACGGGGGTGCTTTGGGGTGGGAGCCCCACGTTCTGCCAGGATAACCCATGAGCATCCCCCTGATGAGCAGGCAGGACAGCACACAGGGCTGGGCGTGCTCACACACCCCCAGTGCCCTGCTGAGTTAGGGATGCCACTTCCACACTGCTCACTGCATTTTTAAATGTCCTCCTTTCTGCCAAGTTGTTTAAATTCCTTTGAAGGGACCTTCTGATAAGTGCAGAAACCAAGCCTGGTCTGCTCAGCTTCAGTCACAGCAGGGAGAGCTGTTACAGGTCTCTCCACACTCAGGCATGCCTTGAGTTTAGATGCACACAACCTTCCCCTTCAGTGGGTAAAGCCTGGCTGAGATAATGAAACCGAGGCTCAGAACTCAGTCAAATTTCCCCCCAAATGTTCCAAAGGCCAGCACAGCAGGCATGTGTTCACAGCACAGGGCTCAGAACAGAGCTGCCCTCCCCAGAATGACACTTTTGTATGTATTAAAAATGAATATAACACCTCCAGACCAGTCCAGGCTCTGCTGTCCCAGGCATTTCCAATCATTTCATGGGACTTCCCGCAGAGAGCTGCTGGCTGTGGGGAGGGAGAGGAGGTGACATTTCCAGGGATGGGGCAGCCACAGCTTCTCTGGGAAGCTGTTCCAATCCCCTGTGCTTCTCCTGTCCCCACACACTGAGCTCCAGTGCCACCCCAAGAGCAGCCAGCAGCCCAGCTCCAGGGTGATTTATTGCCCAGGACTTCACTAATGGTTAAACTTCCTCCAAGCCATGAAATGGCAGGTCCTGAGCCCCAGTGAAATGATCAGCTCCAAAAGCAATGCCTGAGCTTGTGAATAATTTAGAGAAGGAAAATCAATCAATTCTGCCCCACACAGTCAGGCTCAGAGCTCAGCTGGCAGCCCCAGCACCTGCTCATTGACCCAGCCCTGCAGCCCCAGCAGCAGCTCATTCACTCTCCTGGCATTTTCCAGACCCTTTCTAAAGCAGACCTGGAGCACAACCACAGGAGAACAGCCTTGCACCTCCCAAAAACCACGCAGACTTGGGTTTGGCATGACCCCTTGCCTTGCATTTTGCATCAGCCTGGCTGCAGGGCTCCACTGCTCTGGCACTCCTGGCTCCCAAAGAGGGGAGGAAGCCCTGCCACAGCTCTGAGGAGCTCTCAGCTCTTGGGTTTCCTGAGGTCAGGATGACCCCGAGGGTCTCTTTTTCCCAGCCCAATGGTCTAAGAAGGAGTTGGAATTCCTTGGCTCTGGTTTTCAAGGTTGTTTATTTTCTCTTATCTAAAACATTCTTTTCCTGACCCGCAGAGCTCTGTCCAAGGCACACTGCCCACCCTTGGGCTGGCCTCAACATTTTATACTGAAAACTATGTGTACTTTATTTACCATTATTTTCCAATTCCTATCACCTATGTCAGACTATCTACTTCTACCTTAAACCCATCCAAAAGTGCCAACAACACACAGAATATGGAGGCTAGGAAGAAGAAAGAAGAAGGACAAGACAACACCCAAATCCCTCCATCTTTCTCGTAGACCCCGATACTAAAAACCCCCAAAATTCCACTTTTCACCTTGTGATAAATTCATTATCATTCTACTTACTTTTTTGACTTGTAATTCTACATATAAGGATGGTAATTTGCTCCATGGGTTAAAATTGAAAACCCAAGGGTCTTTGGCTGCCTGCCAGGGTCTCGGAGCCCCCTGCCAGGGGTCATCCAGGGCACCCAGAGGGATGTCCTGGGTTCCAACACTCAGCCTGGGAGCTTTTCACCTTCCCTGCAGGTTTGCAGCACCCAGCTGAGCAGGAACATTCCAGTCTGGGTTTCACAGCCATCCATGGTGTTCAGCAGCCCCTGGGGAGGTGATGCCCGTGGGCCACACGTGGAAATAAAAAGGGTTCCTGTCCCCCTGCACTCCTGGCTGGCATGAGAGACTTGCACATGAAAGGAAAGCTGGGAAAAGGAAGCACAAGGAGCCTCAGGAACCTGCTCAAAGCCTCCCTGAGAGACTGGAGAAGAGCTGCAAGCCCTGGAGAAGAGCTGCAAGCCAAGCCCAGCTCAGCAGCCCAGGAGCAGCCCTGGCTCTGCTCCTCCTGGCCCTGGGCCATCCCAAACATCTGTCCCTGTCTCCAGTTAACATCCACAGCATTCCAAGGCATGGGAGCTCACATTGCCCACACCAAACCATGTCTGCTGCTGGACACAGGCAGGGAGAACAAAAAACTCAACAAAAATACAGCTTTTTGGGCTGAAGCTGTGACACCTGAGCATTCCCTGAGTGCTCCCTGGGAAAAGCAGAGCTGTCTGAGCTACACAGAGGAGATTCCTCTGCTCCCAGGCTGCAGCTCAGCACTGCTGAGAAAGGGATCTAGTTCCACATCCTGGGAGAATATCAATATCTGTCCTTCACAAAAAAAAAGGAAGAGTGAATGATAACTCTTTGCCTGACACCTGCATGATGAATTTGTGACCCAAAAGCCCTTTGAGAAGAAGGATTGGCCTCAAGTGGGCCATTAATATCAGAGCATTGCAGCTGTGTCAGATGTTACAATATTTAAATGAATGGAATATCACTTCTGCTTAACCAGAATGGTTCTGTACACACAGAGCATGGATGGGCACAGAGATAGAATCTCCATTTGGGGCAGCCCAGCCAGGCAGGACAGGGGGGACACAAAGCAGTGAACAGGCACCTGCAACACAGGGCTTTCATCTAAAACTCCACTTAGGATCTAAAAGTCCCTTTGAGGAGTTATTAAACCAGAAAATTGTGATGATCTGACAGTGTTCCAGCACAATAGCCCTTCATTTGCATGAAATCCTTGGTAATAATGTACTTATTTCCAGCATATCAATGCACAGGTCCCTATAAAGTTCTGCATGGCAGCACGAGGTTGATAACACCGGGTTATCTCCAGCTCCTTGACATGCACTGGAGGGAGGGGTGGGAGCTCCATGGATGTCTGGAGCACATTATTAATAGCACAACAATTCAGAAGCACAGCAGATTCCCTGCAGCTATTTTTAATGTCTTTCTAGGCATCCCCTTCAGTGCTAGCAAAAAGATAAACTTGTTTTACCTATTATCAGCAGTGGAATCCCAGTGACCTTCAGTGCTCCACGCCTTACCTGAGTGCACCAGCAGCTCCCTGCTCCTGCAGAGGCAGCACTCAGCACCCCCAGGAGGGACAGAGGGCTCCAGGGTGCCTCTCAAATGCATCAGCATTGCTAGAGCCAGCAAACAGTAAAACCAAGACCCTCCCAGGCCCAGCTGAAGCTGAGGATGAAGAAATAATTTCTGGGGTTCTGCCCCCAGCTGGTGCCTGCCCTGGCCAGCAGCTCAGAGCTGGGCAGCTCTCAGCCTTGGCTCAACCCCAGCCAGGTGAGAGAAATAAAGAATCCACCCAGCCCTCAGACCTTCTGGGCTAAAAAAAACCAACCCAGCCTGCAGTCAGAGCCCCTGGGAGGAACCTCCCAGCATCAATGCAGGTGCCAGCAGGAGCAGATTTACAAATTGCATCTAAACACACCTAGGCTTATTATAATCTAAAGATCAGCTGGGAAGAGCCAGGAATAAGTTAATTTTCACAGACACACAGCCACAGAAAGCCCCTGAGGATCCTGCACGTCTGACTCACTCAGGAATGGCACTGCCACGTCCCTGCTGCTCCTGGGCTGCTCCCACGTGCATCCCAAGGAGAGGCAGGGTCAGGGAGGTGATGCCAACAGCTCAGCTGAGGGATGCTCACCCAGCAGAGCTGCTCACAGAGAGCCAGGCACATTCCAGAGGCAAATCCAGAATCCTTTTTGCTGTGGACTGGCTGCAGTGCCAGTGGGACATTGCCCACACAGTGTTTGGGGACAAAAACGGCCAGTGCAGAGTCACTGACCACCATGGGGACATGTGCCCTGTCCCCATGGGGAGCCCTGGGTGACTCAGTGAGGGGGCTCTGGGGGCAGGTCTGCTTCTCCAGGAACACAGACTGTGCTGGGCCAGGCTTCCAACAACCAGCTGGGCTTCCATGCCATGAAATCCTGATTGCAGTGCTCTCCACACACCTGCTCCACTCAGCAGCACCTGGGGATGTGTGCAGGGGGGCACAGTGACCCTGGGGACCCCAGGGAGCTCCTGGGTGATGTGCACATCCATGGTGCTCTCCCTCCTGATGGGGAGGTGCTCAATGACATGTTACCACTGCCTGAGAAGCTCTGAAGTGTCAGATATCCCATTCTGAACTGCACAGAGCTGTGAGCCTTCAATTATTCTCTAAAAAGCAGGGGGTTCCTAATGGTCTGGTGATCTTTCAGTCCTGTTGTTTACAGGACAGAGTATCAGACATATTTTGCTGCTCTCCAATAACCATGGTTATTAACCAGCCCATAAAGGGCAGTGGTGTAAAATACACAATTTCCCACGATGTTTCCCTTTGGAGCAGAGCTCAGGATGTGAGCTCAGCTCTGCTCCACCACTGCCAGTGAAGTGCAGGTTTTAATTAAGTGCATCATTGATGAAAGGCAGGATGCAAAACAACCTTGAGCAAATGTTGTAGTCCTTGGGCAGACTGGGACACCCTGCTGGGGGGCAGGCCAAGGCACTGCCTCAAGAGTCATTAGAATGCAAGTTTTAGCTGCTAAAATAAGAGCAGATGAAAAGCTCTTCTGGATTAGCCCAGTGGCCCACCCAGCAGCCTATCCTGCTGCAACAGGAGGGGTGTTTAAGGATGTCATGAGACCAGACCCATTGCAGAGAACCACAGAATCATTCAGGTTCAGGAATCCAGCCACAAGCAGCGAGCCCAACCATCCCCCAGCACAGCCAAGGCCACCCCTCACCCCTGTCCCCAAGTGCCACATCCACAGAGCTTTTAAATCCCTCCAGGAAGGGGGACTCTGCCACTTCCTGACAAAGAAAACAACTCTCAAGATCACTAAAACAACAATTCACCTCCCCCACTCCACCCCCCCCAAAAAAAAGAAAAGGTGAGAGTGTTTTGCTCTGAATCAACCCAGACTGGCTTGGGATAAAACAAATGAATGAAAGTTAGAGCTTGCTGGATAAAAAAAAATCCCATTTACTTTAAAAGATGCTTTCAAAGTGTGACCCCCAGAGCCACCCTGCCTGTGCCTCACCCCAGGCACTGTCCCTGTCATGGCTTTTTGTAGTTGGTTCCACGTGAAAGGGAGTGGATATGCCATGTTTGATATTCCTGAGGACACAGATATTCAAGGGAAAATTGTAAAAATGTATTCTAGCTCAGCAAAGAGACCCAGGGTCAAGGAAGGAACACAAGAATGCAATAAAATAGAGAGAGAATTAAATTACTGCAAGCAATTTCTACATCTCAAGGACTGATGTAATGACAAAATCATAGGCATGCACCAGTATTACACAGAAGTTAAGACTGATAATACATCTTCATCTTTAATTTCTCTTAGATTTACTCATCTCAATGAGGAAATGCTTGGAATTTGGCCCAGATCAGGATCTCAAGCCAAGAAAACCTCAGGCTGTGGAGATCAGTGGCTCTCAGCTGTGCATTTTGCATCCTGCAGGAGACGTGGAGGTTGAGAGAGATGAGAAACCCTCCCCCAAAATTCCTTCCATCTTCATTCTCAGGCCTCTTCCATTCCCTCCTTCTTTCTTCTCCATTTCCCACCCCCAAGTGCCTCCCCTCAAACCAACACCAAGGCTGGAAGGAGTCACCCCTGAGGATGAGGAGCCCTGGGGGACGTGGCAGAGGGACCTTCCTGGTGGGGATTTGGGGCTTGGGCATTTTTAGGGTTCCACTCAGAGAGGGGCAGGGTTATCACCCAGCCAGCCGGGCTTGGAATGTCTTCCAGGAGGAGAAAAGTTACAGAGTGAACTCTAGAGAGAAAACAGACTTAAAATTAGGTTTGGGGTTTCAAGAAGAAGGAGTGGATGAGCTTGTTTTATTGGGTAATATCTGAAAGCCTGCAGGGCTGGAGGGCTAAAATATGTGCTGCTCCTTTCCTTGACAAATGGTTCATATTTCCTTCAGAGTTGAGTTTCTGCCAAGAGTTCCTGTACCACAGGGTTAAACTTCAAAACACAGAGCAGGAAAAAATGGTTTTTTGGCGGTTCCTTGAAGACCTATAAAACACAGGCCAAAATCCACCCATGAATCAAGTTCTTGAGCACTTTGTTCCTCTGAAAATTCATCTAATATCTGCACAAACCTGGGTTGAACACAGCCCAGGGAGCCATTGCTATCATTTGATAACTAATGATAAGCCTTTTATCCCCAGCAGGGATTGAGAGGATCAGGAGTGAAATGGGTTCCCGAGGATGCTGATTTGAACCCTAACCTGATAGCTGACCCCAGAACTGAGGAGATCCTGGTGATTTACAGCTCACAACCCTCGGGATGAGCCTTTTGTCTTTGGAGGGACAGGGTTTAATCTTAACTGCAGGGTTTTGTGGTCAGCCCTGGAAACAGCTCCTAAGCCTGGAGCTTTGATGGTCAAATTGTCCCTTGGAGCCACCTCAGGGGGTGACACAGCCCACGGGACATCAGCCCTCCTCCTGCATGGTTGAACCCACACCCAGGCCCCCCAAGCTGCAGATCCCTGCCAGCAGAGGTGGCTCTGGTCCTTGAGTGTCCCCCAGCCCTGCCAGGACCCCTGGGAGCTCCAGGTCCACCCCTTCCATCTCCTCCTGCTGCCTACCCTGTCCCCTGCCCAGTGGGCCCCATGTGTCACACACTGACCCTGGCCCTTCCTCCCTGGGGCTCCCCAGGCTCCCCCAGCCCAGCTCTGGGGTCCCCAGGTCCCCATTTTGAAGCAAACTCCCACTGAGCAAAGCTGTGATTCCCTGGCCCACAGGAGCCAGCTGCCAGCAGCTGCTCCCTGTGCAGACATCCCCAAATTAACCCCCAGCACTCAGCATCACCCACCTGAGGGGGATTGTCCCTGAATGCATCCAAATTCACTTCAATAAATGCCTTCCCTGCCTTTGTGGTATTTTTATAACCTGCATCTCAAGTGCCTTTCTAGTGCATCATGCCATATATAATGAAGAAACACCAGACACGGATATAACACTGGAACAGATGCTCCTACCACCCAAATGAATAATTTCAACATTAATTCAAAACTCTTTAGAGCAGTCAGGATGCAAACATGGAGAGGATTATCAGCCAACTGAAGAGAAATTTAATGTATGCAGGTTAAGGCAAATTTGTTTTTCATCAGCACCACATGAACTGGGTTCCTATAGGTCAAATCTATAGCAGGTGTTTCTCACAAGAAGAAAGGTGGAGGTTTTATCTCCATTTTGATATCCAAAGCTAATTCCTGTAAATGCCATTAGTTTTGGTGCTCTAACCAAATTAATCTCCATTCACATTCAGCAATCAAACCTTTTCAATCAGATGCTGGGAGCTATGTAGGTAATCAGGTGCCATAAGTGGCTTGACTCGGGGTTTGAAGCCGTGGGGCTGGAGCCCTGCTGGAGCCAGCCTGGTGCCTGATGGAGGAGCTCCCTGGCTGTTCCTGAAATCCCTCACCAACAGTCTGGGAAGCCCAGGAGTGTTCTCCTTCCAGCAGGCTGCTTCTGCCTCTCTCAGCCTTCCCAGAAGATGATCACACTCAGATTTCTCTGAAGCCATCTCCTTTCTGTTCCAGATCAGATAAAAAGCCCGGACAGGAATCCAGCCTGTGCTGCTTCCAGAGGATGCAAATTTCCCTCTCCTTATCACCCTTCCCCAGCCAAGTACAAAACTGTCATTAACTACCCATTATCCCAACACAAAGTCAGAGGAAGAATCCCTGCCAGGTGCTTCAATGGGCTCATGTTAGATGCAGGGAGAAAGGATTCATCAACCCAAAAGGAAGGATTTGGGTTTTATCCTGGTGTTTTGGCCAAAGGCACAGCCCTTCCACGGCCATCCCAGCTGCTTCCCCTCAATTCCAGACAAGTTTCTTCATCCCAGTAATCTGTGGAGTGATCCAAGCTTGGGGAAGAGTGTGAGGCACAAGGACACTCCCCGCCCTTGGTGTTTGATGGGGATCAGAATTGCAAAAGTGCTTTTGGTTATTGGCTGCTGTCAATCAGTGACAGCCCCAATTATAACAACAGCAAAGAGAGCACGTGGCCACCAATAAATTTACAAGGATTGATTTTCACATACCAGCACAGCAATAATACAGACTCCCATTCAAGGAGCCCTCATTAACCAGCCAGGCTATGCAGCAGTAAAACACAAAATTGCACTGAACAGGAATGTAATCCCCACAGACCTTCTCCTTCCCCACTAAATTTTAGTTCAACATTGATTTTTTATGTTGAACAAACACATCATGAGGCTGAAATGAGATAGGTGGATTCATCTTGAGCCTTTTTCTGTTAAAAAAAAAAGTCTAGGAACAAGGTGAGAGAGCCCTGTAATTACTGCTCCAGGATTCATTTCATTCATTTGCAATGCAGCTCCCTCCTGACCTTCCTCCAGACACACCAGGGTACCAGCTTGGCTTACTCCACCTCCAGTGGGGCAGCAAGCTTCAGGGCACTGGAATGAACTGGAACTTGAGGACCTGCAGTTTTTATTGCTGCTGTTACCTGCTTTTGCTCAGTGCCTCCCATATTTCCTCACAGCATCACCCCAGGAAACAGCTCGTGGTACAGGGGCAGAGGGAGCTGCAGGAAAGAAAGGGCCCTGACTTCCACCCACAAAATCCTGTGGGAAAGCTGGAACACCTCATTTGTCAGCAGGTTTGCACAGCTCTGCTGCAGCACCGAGCTGGAGCTCACAGGTCCTGTCAGGGCAGGGAGGATGAGCCACCTCGCTGGCTCTAAGTGACAACAAAATGCACTCGGGTCCCACTCACTGCTCAGCTCCTGCTTGGCTTTCAAACTGCCCAGATCAGTGGTTACGGAGGAGGAGGATGGGCAGAGTGAGCCCCAAGGAGTCCCATGCTCCCAGCACTGCAGCTCCAGCTCCTGACATCCTCCAGCACAGACTGGTTGCAGTGAGGCAGATCCCGAGGCTTTTGGTATTCTGTTTTATACTCCAGAGAGTAAATTCCTCAGGAAAAAGAAAAGCAGCAAACCCTAGAAAGCAGCAGACATTTCTAACCTGAGTGACAAGCGCTGAGCACTGCGAGGACTGGAACACAACCAGTGACAGCAGGGACAGAACGCAGAGGAGCTGGTGGCCCTGGAGCAGCCTCAACGTCCCTGAAGGGTGCTGGATCTGAAACTGGATGGGTATCAAACCATGTTTACCTGATTCTGCAGCTCCCATTGCTGCAAATTCCAGAGCAGGCAAAGCCTTGTTATCCTTGCTGCCCAAAGCCACCCCAGCTCACCGAGCCGCTGCACTGCCACTGAACCAGCACACCCAGCTGGGCAGGAACACTGCCAGCACATCTCCAGCACATCCTCACCCCTGAGCAAGGCAGGCGTGATCCCTCCTGCCCCTCCTGCCCCAAACAGCCCCTTCCTGCAGCCTCTGGGGTGTTTGTGGGCACAGTCAGGGCTTTTCCCCCCTCTCAAGGACCTGCAGAACTGAGCCAGGCCAGGGATCCATCAGACTTCAGCAGCACAGCATCCCTCTGTAGCAGAGGGAACAGGCTTTATTTTAAGTAGAGCAATCCTTTCTTTTGTCACTGAAATGGAGTTTTAAAATGCCTCTCTTGTAAATGTGCCAAAAATAAGAGCATAATTTATTCATTTCCTCTATGTGCATTTTGTTCCTGGTTATCTTTCCAACTACTTGACTGCTGTGAAAAGTTAAAAAAGGGAAGAAAAGGGAAAAAAAAAAAACACCTCTAAAGGTTAAAACTTTGAGCAATTTCAACTTCTACATACATTGGAACAGTGTATTTTTCATTCATTCCTCCTGGTGACATTTCAAGCTTTGTTACAAATCAATCAGCATTTCCAAAAGCATTTGGAGAAGCAGGAAACTATAGTGGCTACAAATCCTACAACATCTATTATTCTTGCTATTTTACTCGTTTGGATGAAAAACATTTCAAAGGTTATTTTAAAAGAAGCAAGGATTTGTCTGAAGTTTCAGGACAGACAAAAGACTTCTGTGCCATGCTTCAGCAGCAGAATAAACTTTAGCAATATACACAGAATTTATTTCATCATGAATTTGGTCAAGCATTCAAAAGGATGGAGCCTGGAAGAGAGGGAAAAGATACAAATAAAACAACTCTGTATGATGTGGAAATTCTAGGGAATAGGGAATGTACTTAAAAGTCATAAAAGACATTTGAGGTGGAGGTTCTGGAAGCTTCCTTCAGTGTGGTATTTATCACCCAAGGCCACAGAATCATTAAGGATGAAAAAGACCTTCAGGAACATCAAATCCAACCTTCACACCACATCTCAAAGTGCTGCATCCACTTTTGAACACTTCCAGTGAGGTGACTCCAGCCCTGCCCTGTGCAGCCCATTCCAGTGCTCAGCCACCCTTTCAGTGAAGAATTTTTTCTTGATACCCAACCTGAACCTCTGTAATGCAACCTCAAAACCAATTCATTTCAGTGCCCAAGGAAGGAGCAGCTCAGCTCCTGACAGCAATGCTGACAGCCCAGGGTTGTGCCAGGGAGGTCCCTTGGAATCCAACCCAGCTGGTTTACCTTCCCAGAGGCACCAGGAGCAGGGCAGGTGTCCTGTGGGATGGGACCCAGGGGCTGGAGCAGTGTCACTTGGCTGTCCCTGCTGTGCCATGAGGGGCCAGCACAGCCCCCCTCCCCTTGTCCCAGCCCTTGCCACCCCCATGCCATGCCACACTGCTGCAATGCCAGCAGGAGCAAGCAGTGCCTGGAGGCTGAGCCCTGGGCAGGCAGGGAGCAGCGCAGGTAAGTGGGTACCTCCACTGGCACAGCCTGCCTGCCCAGGGCTCCATCAGGGCGCCATTGCCACTGTTTGTGTGGGAACCTCGAGGGGATCAACCATCAGTCAGGGTCAGAGAGGAAACTGTGCCTGGGAGAGGACAAAGAGGAGATAGAAACCCTCAAACCTGCACCCTGCCAGCCTGGAAAGCCCTTGCTGCCATCTACCCATCAGGTACCCACTTTGTACCCACCAAGGCTGAGGCTGGGTGGGCACAGCAAACCCAGCAGCCCTGCAGAAGAGGAAAAACCTTCCCCAAATGACACAGCTCCTGGTTTTGCCCACGCCAGGGCAAGCAGAAAGCAGCTGGAATGCCGCTGTGCCCAGCCTGGCCAGCGGCGCACGGGAGGAGGACAGAGGTGCCACACGATGGATCAGCTCCAGCTCGCAGCCTGTCACTCCTGGTTAACATCACGCCAGAGGAGGAGGGAAATCCGGGCCTCAGAGTGACATTATTGTGTGTCTGGAGTCTGGGGAGCACCAGGGGTGAGGATGAAATCTCCTTTGCCAGGAGCGATAAGGAACTCTTCCTCATCTCCCGTCTCCTGCTGCACTTCCCAAGCCAGGCTGGGATGGAGCTGCCCTCAGCCCCAGGTGGGGATGGATAATGAATTTTAAAGTGACACGAGGTCACACAGCAGAGCTTTGAGCTGGAAATGCCAGTTCTGGGCATTGTTGTACAAGGATCCCAGCCCTGTGGCAGCTCCTTCAGCCACTGCCCTGGGATGGTTCTCAAACACCGCTGAGGGGGGAATGCAGACAGATATTGCTGTGGAAATCAAAAAAGTTCTGCTTCCAGCATTCTGCAGCCTGTCCAAATGGATGCTCTCACATCTCAGGCTGTCTTTGCCTCTTATCCAAACTCAAATGAATAAGAAATTCCACTCTGCACCTGATGACTCAACAGAAGGGTCTCCCTGACCCTTTTGGCTCTTTAGTCTCTGTGTAAATCACTTTAAATCAATTCTAACGCCATTTTCCTTTGCAGAATTCATCCATGCAGTAATGAATAAGAGTAAAACTAGGCATCAAACTTTGCTCAATCACACTCTGACAAATTTAAATGAAATCCCCTTCTGCTAATACCTTTGCCTGTGATTCTTGAGGCGACAGAAGTCACTCATCTGTGACACAAGGTATGGGCACAGCTGAAGCAGCTCCACCACCAGCAATGGGTAAAATAATAAAAACTCCTGGTTAGCAGATAAGCTAGAAATTTAAAAACTCTGCACAGATGCCTCTAGCAGGTTCCTGCTTGTCTTTATGGTTTCATCAGAGCTATTTCTGTTCCAGGATGTTATATTTGTAATATTTTTTTTATTAGGTAGGAAACAGCTTATTTGATCAATTTGCCCTATTTTTCTGCTCATGAATTTAGTGGGAGGTTAATCATTTCCCTGGGTTTACTAGAAATTACCTGCCAGATATAATTGCAGTAAATAAAACTCGCTCTGGAGCTCGGGCTTGTGTGGCTCAAAACAAATGCCTGCAATTACTGCATTTGTGGAGCATGAGCTCAGCAGAGCAGGAACACGGGGAAGGAAATTAGTCTGGGGTCTTAAAAGGCACCTGAGGACTGCAAGTGCTGTTCCCTGGCAGCTGGTCAGCAAATACCCACGGACACTGTACTAATGCTGCCTTGCTGTCCTGGAGGGGCAGCAGTGACCTGTGCCTGCTCCCTGCACATCCCCGCTGCTGGGGAGCAGGGATGTGACTCCCAGGCCTCCAGAAAGTGCTCAGCAGTTACTCATTGCCCCTTGATCCTTCCCACATGCAGCAGAGTTCTGATATTTCCCTTGAACTGACTCTTTTCTGTCATAGCTTGAGCTGCCTCAGCCACGCTGTTCAGTCAGGTGCCCCCTCCTGCAGCTGCAGTGCCTTGGCCACTTGTTGAGAGCTCTGCTCACACAGACACGTCTGAAAAATACTCAGGTTATGCTTAAATCCTGTGTGTGACCTGCAGGGAGGGCTGGAACAGGGGCTCAGGGCACCCTGGCACCCCAAAATCCAAGGAAAAGCTGCATTTGTGCCTCCAGCCTTTGCTGTCCCTCAGGACCCTGAGATCAGCTCTGATGGGTGGGGGCAGGAATGGATAATGAGGGATTTTTGCTTATTAAGAAAAAGATTTCTTTTGGAAACGTGTCCCTGCATTTTTCTCAACACTGCACAGTAATATGCACACACAAGGAGGGCAATTTCCTACAAGTCCCACTCTGCAATTAAAAAAAAATCCCTTTTAATGTTATTCATAATAAATACTGCTTTTACATGCTGAGCAGAATGACTGGGAAACACTCTGTGTTCTTTATTGACTTCCTAAAGCAAAAGCCTCCAAATCTATCCCCCAGCAAGAGCCATCTCTGAGGTTACAGATCCCTGCACTCCCATTGCAATAATCCCTTTCACATGAAAAAATAATGAGCTTCATCTCATTTGCAGATTCTTAAAAGCACCGAACGCTGTGGTCACTTGGCAATAGGAACATCTCATAAATAGTAAATGAAAACAGAGCTCTCTTACCTTCCCCCAGCAGCAGGGCTGGAAGCTGGGCAGTCCCACAGGGAAACAGGTTCCTTTCAGGAGGCTCTCATTCCAGAATGGCTGAAATTCCTGCCCAGGGAAGACAGAGGATTCTGCTGGACATTTAAAATGTTCGTTTCACTATTCCCATCTTGATAAACCTCTCTATAAATGCAATTCTTTCTTGTAGTGGAGAAGTGCCAGAGCTCCTGGTAAAACCCAAATCAGTCATTTTTATGGGGAACCTGCACAAATGCCTGTTTCACCAAAGAGGAAATTTGGGAAGCATCTACAGCTAAGCAGAACAGAGCAGCTCACTGAAATGGGTGCCTAAAGGCAGCTGCAACCAGAGAAATGAGATCTATAATACAAGGCTTTGCCAAAAAAATAGACTTCTCTGTTCTCCCCCCTCTTCCTAATATACTTGTGCACTTTCTTTTGTAATAAAACCTCCCTAGAACAGGCAGTCCCTCATTATGGATGTGTGTGTTGTGCCAAAGCTGTGGTCCAGCAGTGAGGTTACTGCAATAATGTGCTCAGGACATCAAGAATAAACCTTTTTTTTTCTTTTTAAATAAATCCATAAGTCTAAAAGGCCTTTAGAATTTAGTATATATGAAACCAATTCGATTTTATAGGAGCAGGGTGTATAGAAGCTGCTCTTGCAGCCATCTTATCATTCCTCTGCGAGGGATAATGCCCTGTTTATTTCTAATAAATGCTTTGAAATACACAAGAAACTCACAGATATTTTACCATTCTGTTGGGTTTCACCTTGGCCTGTGCTCTGGCATCCCTCATGTACAACCAGGGCTCCTCTTGGCTTCCTGGAGTGGACTCCAGGTCAAAAGTAGAGGGGTTTGGGTAGGATTTGGGTGCCCAGTGACCCTGCTGGATGGTGGACAGTCACCCCCAGATCCAGCACACACAGACAGGGGGTCCTTGGCCAGCAGCCCCCTCTGGCCTTGGAGCTTCCATGTGGAAGCCACAGGCAGCCAGGCCAGGGGGAGACAGCTCTGCCCAGCCACCCCCACAAGCATCAACAGCACATGGCCACAGCTCCATCCCACCCATAAAAACCTTTAAAAGTGTTTTGAAGACCCCCAAGGCTGGGTGATCAGCCAGGCTTGGATCGGTAACTCCAAATCTTTGGGTTCAGCTCTCAGCCCTGCCACAAACTTCTGAAATTGGCAAAATACATTTTCTGCTCTGGAGGAGTAGGTTCTCCATGGACCAGGTGCCCAGAAAAGCTGCTCCATCCCTGGCAGTGCCCAAGGGCAGGCTGGGCAGGGCTTGGAGCAGCCTGGGACAGTGGAAGGTGTCCCTGCCATGCCAGGGGGTGGGGTGGGATGGTTTTTAAGGTCCCTCCCAGCCCAAACCATGATCAAATATCAGCCTCTGCCACGGATGGGGATGGTGGGATGCTGAAACACAACGTAACCATCACCGAGGGACTGTGAAGTGTCTATCCCTTGGAATAAAACCATAAAAACTCCAGTAAAAGCTGGAGCAGGGCAGGAGCTGGAGGGGCTGCAGGAAGCTGGGGACAGCCAGGGGCAGAGGGGGCTCTGGGAGCAGCCGGGGGCTCCGAGGGCTCCTCTGCTCCAGGATTCAGCATCACAGCCCTGCTCTGCAGTCATTCCTGGAACACTGTCTGAAACACATTCCCTTTGATTGACTTTACCTCATGGAAAAAAGATCTTCTAAGAGTTCCAGCTGCTTTTACAGAATACTTGTATTTATTTAGTAAAATATTTGGAAATCTGCTTGTTGGTTGGGTGCAAAGACATTTCCTAAGGCCCATGTTTTTAAAGTGGGATGAGAACAGCCCCAGACCCTGTCTGTCTCTCACAGCTTCTACTGTATGTCAGGAGCAGCACGAAAATGAACCATTGTTTTAAATTATTATGGCTGAAAGAACCCATATTTTTGTTGTCAAAATCTTAAATTGACTCTGCCACAATGCTCCATATGTTCTGTTGCCCTAGATTAAAAGATCAGATAAATTCTAATTTATCCAGTTGGAGTTGTGTCCCTGCAGCTGCCCTTTTGGAAGAGCTGTGCTCCAGCCTGGGAGCTGCTCTGGCAGAGCTGCCAGGAAATCACACAGAGCATTAGCAGGGTGAGAGAGGAAGAGGTGGCTCAAAGGCTTTGTCCTCCATGGTCAATAACAGGGGGAAGAGGCTGTGCACATGTTAATTAGCTCCACTTTGCAGCCTGAACTGTATAAATAGCAGTTTGATAACCTTGGCTAGTGAGAGAGGAGTGGTGGAGCAGGGGGATGGATGCAGGGGATGCTGGGGTGGGCGTGCAAGGACCAGCCTGTCCTGCCCCCGGTGGTGCCACACGAGCAAAGCTCAGGCCCTGCTGCACTTCTGCTGCCTGGGCAATAAAACCTCTGGTTCCAACAGGAACTGAGTTATGCTCAGCATGTCAAAAGAGCCCATCAATCCAATCTCCTCCCTGCGAGAGCAGGAGAATCACAGAATCATAAATTCCCAGAATGGTTGGATTGGAAGGACCTGAAAGCCCATCCAGTGCCACCCCTGCCATGGCAGGGACACCTCCCACTGTCCAAGGCTGCTCCCAGCCCCAATGTCCAACCTGGCCTTGGGCACTGCCAAGGATCCAGGGGCAGCCACAGCTGCTCTGGGCAACAAGAGAGAAAGACACATTTTGACTTTTCTGATGAAACACTCCATAACCCAAAGGCTTGGGGTGCCCCTGATGCCACCAAAGGCCATGAAGATCAGTGGGTGTGGGGCTGAGTTTTTGTTCCACCTATGGCCATGGAGAGCAGTGGGTGTGGGACTGAGGCCCTCTCCCACCCAAGGCCATGAAGAGCAGTGGGTGTGGGACTGAGGCCCTCTCCCACTCAAGGCCATGAAAAGCAGTGGATGTTGGGCTGAGTTTTTGTCCCACCCATGGCCATGAAGAGCAGTGGGTGTGGGACTGAGGCCCTCTCCCACCCATGGCCATGAGGAGCAGTGGGTGTGGGGACTGAGGCCCTGTCCCAGCCAGGCAGAACGAGCTGGAATCGCTGTGATTCCTTTTGGGAAGAAACTGTTGCTGCTGCTGCTCACAGAAATCTCTCTCACACAGCTCTGCACTCACTGCTGAGCGTATCCTCAAACACTCCCTCTCAAAAGACACGTGTGAGGAAGGGAGAATTCCTACAGACTGATTTTCCCCACGTGAGGAGCACAGCGCGGTCTCGCTGTCACCGCTGCCAGGAGCCTCCTGCAGCTCTTCCATCCCTCCATCCTCACCCCTGTGGTACAAACAGCCTCCCCCATGCCCTGCCCAGCCAGCTCCAGGGCTCCCCCAGCCACAGAGGATGCAGCTCAGCTGATTAAATTTGTGCTGGGGCCAGGAGGAGCCTGTAATGTGGAACTCAGGGAAGCAATCATGCACCTGAGCATTTCCAGATGCCCTCGGGACATTCTGGCTCCATCCTCCTGTCCAAGCAGCTTTTCAGTGTTTATGCAGGGAAAAAACAAGGCAAGGAAAATAAAAAAGCAAAGGTGTGAGATCTGGTGTTGCACACCTGAAGTACACAATTCGATTTTGTACTCATGTGGTACCTGCTCTTCACAGAAACAATTCAGGTCAACTTTTCTGGGTGATTTTTACTATCATGGACAATGGTTTGGGTTGGACCTTTCAGACCATCTCATTCCCCCCCCCTGCCATGAGAAGGGACATTTTCCTCTGACTAATTAGAAGACTTTTTCCTCTGACTAATTAGAAGATTACTCATTGGTATCAAAACACCACATCCAACAAGGTTTGCAATACTCAGCTGAGTATTGATAATTTATTTGTGTTTATGTAGGACGCCCAGCAGTAACATTGACATTTCTAATGTGTTTGGAGCATTAGACAAACAGAGGGATTTTTGCCTGCTTAGCATTACACATTATGCATCTGTCCTACACTGTGCCAGCTTTCCCTGCTGCTGGATTTTCACAGTGGTAGGAAATAACAGGGATAAAGGGATTAAAAAGCAATGATTTTCAGCAAAGCCTTATAGGACATGTCTGCTATGATCTCAGCTTACTTGTCTTCTCTACATCAGTAAAACACTCTCATAGTAGACAGATTTATGGCTTAAATGCAGACAAGTGTGTAAAATAAATATTTTGCTTATAGCTTCCACACCCTTTCAAACATTCCCTGTGATTATAATGGCTTCTGAAGTCTCTTTCCAACGGGGTGATTTGCAGTTCAGAAGTTAAAATCAGGGCCCTCCTCTGGCCTCAGTGCCAGCTAAAGGTCATGATTGAAGTGTGGTGTTTAGCAATTCCAAATAATTGTATCCAGACTTCAAACACGCCAGGCTTTGTCACAGCTGCCACACAAGGTCAAACTGAATTTCAATTCTGTTTATCTTTGTATTAATAGAGCTACAGTGCAGGCTATGCCATGTGAAATACAGTTCTCAGAGCAGTGGCTGTGGGGGCTCTGGGGACTGAGAGATTTCATCCGCAGCAGGCAAGAGAGGGAAATTCAAAGCCTGTGAGACCTCATTTCACAGAGAGGAGCAGTTTCACAGCTCAGCCAAGGCCGTGGCCATGTGTGTGACAGACCCAACAACTGAATCAACACCTCCTGAGTGAGGAAACTCCTGTGACAGCTCCCTCTGTGTGCATCCCAGCCCAGGGATGCTCCCGTGAGCAAACTGCTCCCTGTCAGTGATGCTCCCTGTCACCCACCCATACACACAGGGGACAAGCTTACAGTTAAAGTGATTTCTGTTAAAACAGACTTACCACTGTATCTGCCACAAAAGAGTCCTGCCCAGCTCCCCAGCACACACACAATATATTCATTAACACACGGAAATCTCCAAATTCCCACTGTACCCATTGACCGTGAGCACAAGATTTTTGTTGCACATCACTGATTCCTTGAGTAAAATGGATTTACAGCCGCCTCTGCTCCCTCCCCACGTGGGGGAAGGACAAAGCAGCTGCTTTACCTGCTTCACCTTCATGCTGCTTTTTGCTGAGCACAAACCTTAGACCTTCACGCTGCTCTTTCCTGAGCCCAGTCTGAGAGGCAGACAGAACACAGTAAAAGATGGGGTTGGTGTGTTTGGTTTTTCAAACATGCCACAATGCAACAAACACACAGTCAAGATATTAAATATGTAAGTTTACATACTGCAGAGGAATTTCATTTATTTCACACCAAATCAGGAAACAATCCTCAAACCACAATCACTGGGATGTGAAATCCAATGCTAATGCACAGAAATACTGAGCTAAAAAGATCTTAGTCTGCCCAAGGAACACCCAATTAGGGATTTCTCTCTGCAGAGCAGATCTGTAGAGCTACAGATGTCAGCTCAATTCCTCATCAGGTCCAGGAATTCCCAAGTTAATTTCACACTAAGAGAGTTTCAACAAACCAGACAAAGGAAAAAATACTTTAAAAAAAGTATACTTAAATATACTTGAAAATAAAACACTTTAAAATACTTAAAAAGAAAAATACTTAAATATTGAATTCTTTGACATGGTCAAAATACAGTGGAGAGCTAAGGGTGAGAAAAGGGGACCAGGAGCTGATTTTTGAGCTGGGCATATGGGAAGCAGCAGCTGAGAGGATGGGAAAAAAGAACTCTCTGCTGCTCAGAGAAGCTCCTTCACATCCTGCTCATAAGGAATTGCAAATCCAGCTCTTAAACCCGAGCTAAGCCTACACCTGGGAGAGCTGCCCTGTCTGCAGCACCTCTGCTCCAGGGTGGCTGGGAACAGCAGGGGCTTGACTGGAGCCAGGGCATCACTTCTGCCATCAGGAGATGCAGAGAAATCCCCCCATGGCTGTTCTTGCATTAGCACATGACAGGACTGGGGTGGGCAGGAGTTTCATGCTCCCTGTGTTACCACATTTGCTCTTGCAATAAACACAAATGATGTGCTCGCCAGGAAACTCCTCAATTGTCTTTAAGGAGCTTTGGATTTCTAAGAAGCTTTGGGGGGTTCCTTGCAAAGTGATGAAATGAGATTAAGAGTCCCTCCTAATGAAACATTCACATGACAGATCATTTGGGGAAAGATACATCAACCACAAGGAAAAGCTCCCCAATTAATAATACAGGGGAGAAGTGAGGTGGAATAGCGTGTGAAATGACTGACCTGCTTTACAAACACAGCTGGGTGTCATTTTAGCTCCTTATTGTACAATTCATTCCCCACATAAAACCATCCCGATGTTCCCACCTGCCTCCATATTGTCCCTGACAGGAAGGGAGAACCAGGACAGCCTTTGCTCCTGAAGGGCTGGTTCGTTTCTCATGGGACACACATGGAATTCCAGGGAGTCATCCACGGGGGAGAACCTTCCAGGACAAAACCAGGCTCTGTAGCAGCCCAGTGGTGCTGGTGGGACTGCTGCTCCCACCTGCCACCATGATATTTTATGAGAAATCCTTTGCTAGGATTTTTCCCTCCTGGGAAGCTGAGGAGCCTCAGGAGAGAAATACAAACAATAACTGTCTGCTGCTGTGGGATGCAACAGGTGCAGCTGGGATTGGTGCACGTTGGTTGTTTCTAATTAATGATTGCCAATCACAGATGCAGCTCAATCAGACTCTGAGAGTCAGAAGTCTTTGCTATTCCTTCCATTCTTGTTCTTTCAAGCTTCTGATGATCCTTTTCTATCTATTCTTTTAGTATAGTTTTAATGTAGTATTTTAATATAATAGATATCATAATATAATAAACCAGCCTTCTGAAACACGGAGTCAAGGCTCCTGTCTCCACACATGGGGCACCAGACACAACACCCACCCAGATGTTTGTGCAGCCCATGCACACAGCACAGCCCCAGTGCTGCAGCTGCAATCGCTCCCAGCAGTCGTGCATGCAGTTCTTGCACCCGCATGCGTAATTGGGAATGCATTATGCAAATAGCCACTTATTGAGGTAATTGGGCATTGGCTTGCACAGTTACTGTGGGTAATTTGTGCTGTGCTGGTACCTTTCTGACTAAATCCAGCACATTTGGGCAGTGCTGAAAATCAGTGTCCACATCCAAAACCTGAGTGAGGAGAAACCTCACTGGGTCCACCTGGCTGACAAAAAGTGTGGGCCACACTGAGAACCTGCTGGCACAACACACAAACTGCAATTCTTCTTTCTCTGTCTAACTCACACCTCAGCAAGAGTCATCCTTCTCCTCCAGAAATTCTTACTGTTCCAAACTGAGTCCACAGACTTACTCCAATCTCCCAACCATCAGGACCTGCTGCTGTCTGGACAGAGCAAGATTTTTACCTCTCCAGCAGCAAGTCTCTTTAATTTCCAATGGTGCCCCTTCCACCTGTCATTCCCACTTGCTACCACTTCCCAGTTTGTATTTCTGGGTAGATGGCACACTAGGATCCCGAGGCACAGCTCAGGGAAATGGATTATGCACACACTCAGGATGTTAAGCAGCTTAATGGCAGGATGTCTGCTCCAGAGAGAAAAGGCAGGGACGTGCGTGACAGGTCACCCAGGGCTCTATTGTTTTATTGTTTAAGTTATTTAGACCCTCTTAAAGGATTAAAGGCCTGCTCCCCAAAATGCCAGGCACTGTACAGATCCAAGCCATGTCTCTGTCCCAGAGCTGCAAACGGGTCCAGGGCAGGAACAGAAGTGGGCACAGGAACAGCAGCAAATGTCACACTCCTTTCACAGCACTTTTGGGACAGAGATGAACCAGGAAAGCAGCTGAATGTAAAGACAATGGGGGAATAAGGGGATGAAGGCAGAGGGCACAGGAGGAGAGAAGATGAGAACAAAGAGGCAAACAAGAAGCCCACACAGAGGGAAACCTCCTGTTTTCCTGGGACCTTCTCTTTTAAGGCTGCTTGAGCAGGAATGTTTTGGAAGAATACTCAGTTCTGCTGACGGGAAAGTATTGGCAGAGGTTGTTCCTCAAGCATGAAATATGACACAGAGAGGCAAATCCACTGCCCTCCTGCCTCAGTGCAAACCCCCCTAACTCCAGGAGGTCCTGCAGCAGCTCCTCCTGAGCTGCTCGTACCTCGCAGCCTGTGGAGAAACCCTGGCCAAGCCAGCAACTCATTTGGCTCCTTCCTGCACCAAAACACTCATTTGCAGCCTGTAGGAATGAAAGATGCTTTAACTCCCATCTCAATATTATTCTCATTCCTGGTGTTTTGATGTTGTGCAAACTGCCAGGAAATGAAGACACCAGCTTAAGGCTGTAAAATTTTAATGCTCGCTGTATTTCTCCTCATTTTTTGTTTGCAGGGAGGTTTTAGGTCCATCAGGTTTATGCATTTCAAGGACGGATCTACTCTGCTAAGAAAGTGAAAATAAATTCCCTACCCTGAAACAAAGCCCTGAAGCTGTTCAAAACACTGGGTTTTCCAAGAGGCTTCTGCTGTTGCATTATTTCCTCATCAGGAGTAAGTGATAGATGGGGAAGGAACATCCGGACAGATGAGAACAACCCCTGAGAAAGGAAAAGTGTCTTTTTGGGCAACATTGATGAGTTCCTTCTGAAAATTCAATTTCCTTATGTATGAAAAACGTCACTTTTACTGTTACCAAGTGACCTTCTGGGCTCTCAGAAAAAAATCACCACCTCAGGAAGAAATCTGAAGCATTAACTGCAAACCGTGTTTGCTATGTATTTAACTTATTGTTAACTCGTACTAAAAAGTGTTAAACCAATCTTTAAAATAATTTCCTGAGAAGGCACCACTTCAGGACATGTCTGGAGGGGGTGCTGAGCTCTGCCTGTCATGGACAGCAGGGCCTTTTCACCCAGGCTGTGCTCAGCAAACTCTGCCCATGGGATTGCAACACTGTGCAGAGCAGGAGAGTGAAGAATATCCCGTGTGCTTTTGGGGTGTCTGTCAATAAAAGCATCACAGAATTTCCATGACCTTAATAAAGGGCACAGGGATGAGGCAGCACAGCACCATCCTGCCACAGGTTTCCTTTCTGTTGGTTAAGTGAATAATAAAAAATCAGGAAATAAAGATTTTATGGTATGAAGAAAAGCTGATTTTTGTATCACTGCCACAGCTTCGGCCACAATCTCCTTGTGTAGCACAGACTAAAACTGTACCTAAGATCCAATGTGAGGATTCAGCCAGGGCACCGTGGGAACTCGGCCAGAGAAGTGGGTGAAGACCAAGGTCAGGAGAAGGAGGCGTGGGGAAATGTGTAAGTGAATAATTGCAAACTAAGGGAAGTGGGAATGGAGACAACACAGAAACCCGGGAGAGAGCAGGAAACAGAACGTCTCAGAGGGCTGACACAGACAGCTTTACATCCTCCAGTTTCAGGCTCAAATGACTCTTGTGGTTCACAGAATCATGGATTATCCTGAGTAGGAAAGGGATCATCCAGTGCCACCCCTGCCCTGCACACACACCCCAAATCCCACCCTGAGCATCCCTGGCAGCGCTGTCCAAAGGCTCCTGGAGCTCTGGCAGCCTCGGGGCCGTGCCCATTCCCTGGGCAGCCTGGGGGTGAGTTCCAGCACCCTCTGGGGGTGAGTCCCCATCCCCTTGGCTCGAGGTTTGCTTCTCTACAGAGCACAGAAACCCAAATGTTTGAGTCCGGGCTGCAGAGCTTTCTAACTACACCTTTGTGCCACTTTGAATGAAGTTTAAAAACGTTTAGAACCAGGATTCAACGGGCAGCTGGCGAATCACTCAGCAGGTTCATGCTCTGTCTTAGACGCAGGTGATAAATCGTGAGGGTGACACTGCTCATGCCAGCCCCAGTGACCTGCAGAGAGTGCCAGGGGCGTGTGTGCCACTGGAGGGGGCTGCTGACGACCAAGCCCGGTGGTGGAACTCTTCACTCTGCTAACTCTAAAGCCTAAGGATAGAAGGGTTGTTAACTCTAAAACTGAACATGGAAGGTGCTGTTAAACCTCGAGCCAAAGGATGGCAGGAAGGGACGTTCACCCTGGATCCAAAGAAAGGAAGGGATGTTCCCCTGAATCCGAAGAATGGAAAGAAAGGATGTTAACCCTGGATCTGAACAATGGGGGGGATGTTAGCCCTGGATCCAGGGGAAGGAAGGGATGCTCCCCTGGATCCAAAGGAGGGAAGGAAGGGAGGGATGCTCCCCTGCATCCAAAGGAAAGGAAGGGAGGGATGCTCCCCTGGATCCAAAGGAAGGGAGGGATGCTCCCCTGGATCCAAAGGAAGGGAGGGATGCTCCCCTGGATCCAAAGGAAGGGAGGGAGGGATGCTCGCTCCGATCCAAAGGAAGGGAGGGATGCTCCCCTGGATCCAAAGGAGGGGAGGGATGCTCCCCTGGATCCGAGCGATGCCCGCGGCAGCCCCGGGCGCGCACCGAGGCCGGGGGCGGGGCCGCTCGGGGGCGGGGCCAGGCCTTGCCCCGCCCCCTCAGCCGGTGCCGCGCGCCGGGCAGCCAATGGGAGCGCGGCCCGTCAGCTGACCCGCGGCGCCTTCCCAGGTGCGCGCCGGCGGCGGCTCAGAGCGGGCGGCACCGCGCACCGGCACCGGCACCGCGCCGCCGCTGCCGCCGTCCTGGGGGCGGGCAGCAGGCACGGAGGGACCGGTCCGTCCCTCCATCCATCACCCACCCACCCACTCACGCACCCATCTATCCATCCATCCCTCCATCCACCCATCGCTCCCCGCATCCCGGCGCGCTGGGACCGCGGCGGCAGCAGCGGATGTGCAGCCCCGGGGGACAAGCGCGGCAGCGCCCGGCCGGCGGTGAGTGCGTCCTGCGGGCTCGGGGGAGCGAGCGGAGGCTGCGGGAGCGCCGCGGGTGCAAGGGCTCCGCTGCGGGCTGCGGGGATGTGCGCCGCGATGCAGCGGCGTGCGGCGCGGCCCGCGGACACGGCAAAGTTTGCGGTGGCGGACGCGCCCCCGGTGCCCCCCGGGGGAGTCCCCGCGGGCTGCGGGGTTTCGGTGGCTCCGCACCGCGCCGGGACCGCCCCGCGGCTGCGGCCGCCTCGCACCTCTGGGGCTGCGGGGGTTCGGCTGCAGCATCGCTCTCCTCCTCCTCCTCCTCTCCCTCGGGTGCTCCGCTGCTCCCCGGGCCGGTGTGCGGTAAATCGGGGGTTCTGGGGGGGAACCGGCGGTGCCGGGAGCCGGCGGTGGGCGCGGGGCCGGCGGTGCGGCAGCGCTGCCCGCGTCCCCCATTTGCATGCGAATGGGAGCGGATCCCGGCAGATGTCCTGCCTCATCCATTCACCCGGAGGAATGCGAGGAGACAAGGAGCCTTCAGTGTGACAATGGCCCTTCAGAAAGCGGCATAAAGGCGCAGTGTGAGCGGGGCCGCGGCTCCGCCGCCCTCCTCCCGCGGCCGCGGCTTTGTGCGCTGCGGGCGGAGCGGCCGCTCGCAGCCGGGGCTGCGGGACCGGCCTCGGGAGATGCTCCGCGGGTCCCCGCTGCAGCGCACCCGCCCTTCGGGGGGTTCTTTGCGAAGTCTGTTACCCGAAAGGTGCGGGGAGAAGCGCGGGGCAGCGGCGGCTCATCACCCCGGGGCCGGGGCTCCCTGGCCCCGGTCCTGCGGACAAAGGGACCGGCCCCGCTGCCGCCCCTTTGTCGCCCCTGTCAAAGAGTCCTTTGAGCGCGGGGCCGGCCCCCGTTCCCTGCGAGAGGAGGGACAGCAGCGAGGTGCATTGTGCCGGCGGCTCAGCCCTGCCGGGGCAGCACAACAGATGTTCGCCTGCGATTTTCGCTCTTCCCCCAAGTTATTCTCTCCCCCGGTGCTGGCTCGGGGCGCATCTCCCACCATTTCAGGCGACGGAAAGGAAAGTAGCAGAATTAAACTCAAAGTAGGCGATAATGTTGTCCAAAGGTGAGAGATCACACACAGTGTGCTTCTGTTCTTGTCCTGGAGCTGTGCGAGAGCTCCCAAGTAACGAGTCCCTTCCATCAAAACTAGTTTGGAAACCTTTAAGTCTTTTCCTTATGGACTTAAAGGGTCCCTATAAAAGGAGCCCAATATTTCTGAAGATCATAAACCTGTTCTGGACAACAGCTCAGATGTACCCACAGGGAGGTCACAGAGCTTTGAATGACCGAGGGCACACCCAGCATCCGTCCCACTGTTGTCCAAAGGATCCGACCAAACTGAGTCCCAAGGTCTTGCAAGTCGGAATTTAAATTAAAAGCGGACACGCTGAGAGGGACAAAGCAGTGCACAAAGCTTCCCAGATGGGAATAGTGAGTAGAGCCAGGATGTTCTGCTCTCATCCCCAGGTCAGGGCACAGCCCCTGGTGTCCCTGTCCCCCTGCTCTGCAGCCTCTGTTGTGCCACTGCTCCGGGACAAGAGCTCCAGTGTGACTTTTACCTCTGCAGTTAGAAGTTACCTGCACAACATTTTAGATAGCCCACATAAAATTATCTCTCCCAATAGGCATTTTGGGCATTATTAGAGCAGTTACTGTGATGACCATAAAGCCTTTTCCATTTACCTAGAACAGACACGATAACACTAGTGATCATTGAAGGAAATAGGATTTTGCATTAATTACAGAAGGATAACAACTTTTCACGTGAACTGTGAAGGACCATTTTTACTGCCATAAATAATGCTGAGCCCGTCCAAATTCAGGCTGAAAAAAAGCAACTTCTGTTCAATCTGACCTCACAGGGAACAGCCCTGGCACAGGGTGCCCAGAGCAGCTGTGGCTGCCCCTGGATCCCTGGCAGTGCCCAAGGCCAGGCTGGACAGGGCTTGGAACACCCTGGGACAGTGGGAGATGTCCCTGCCATGGCAGGGGTGCCACTGGATCATCTTGAAGGTCCCTCCCAACCCAAACCAGGCTGTGATTCCATGATTCTCCATGTGTATGTGGTTCCAGCTCATGGAGCAAATGGCATCATTTCAGCGGGCAGTGGTTAAGCTCTCATCACCATCACCATCATCCATTCCTAATCCCCCCGGTGCCCGGAGCCCAGCTCGCTGCCGCGGGCGGAGCAAGGGATGCTGCAGCCTTTGTTTCACACCGATACAGTAGCGTGGCACTGCAGAAGGCAGGGAAAACTTTTCCTAATCGGCGTGCTGGATTCCTGCTGCAGCCGGCTGCTGCCTGGCTGCTGCTGCCAGCGAGGGCGGCACGTCCCTGCTCCGAGGCTTTTTTTGTAGGGACACTTAAAACACCTTGGATGAATCATAACAGCGGTCAAGTACTGCTGCTACTGCAGCCTGCATAGCTTGATATTCACTGGAAAAGGGATTTATTTGCATGTTTGGGTCTGCAGGTTTCTTTTTGTTGTTGTTAGGGATGATAGAGACTCGTCCACATTTAAAATATTTTTTTAGTTTCTCTTGCGAATCTTTTGAAGGTCTTATTTCTGTTAATCATAACGATGAGTAAAAATGGGGACTTTGTTCACAAAGCTCTGAGCCACATTTTTTCTGTCTCTTTTCGAGCTGCTCCTCCCCCAGGTGAGTGACTTGCATGGTCCCAGGTCTGGCTTTGTGTCAGGCTCAGACCAGGATCAGGCTTCAGGAAAAAAATCCCCAAACAAACAAAACCCAAGGAGGAGAGTTAAGTGATGTTTATACAACAGCTCTGGTTGAACAATATTTATTTTAGTTTATTTTCCAACCAGCAAAGTAGCAAGATGCTGCAAATATTTACAGAGCAGCCAAAATTTTCCAAAATAAAAATCCCTGTCTTTCTGTGCACTTTGTCACCACGGAGGTGCCTGTTCTTTGAAGCCCTGATTAATATAGATGAGTTGTAATTTTCTGACCAAGCCATCCTAGTTCACATATATTATTCCATTGGCAGACATGTGGTCCCCACAGCTGTCCCCTCATTTGTGTATGAAATGGAAACACTGGTGGCATTTGTAGGTTACCATAGCTACACGAACAATACACGTGTGAGGCTTCATCCTGCCAAGCTCCAGATTTTTTCCTGGCAGACATTTTGTAGACACAGAACTGAAGAAAATCTATGTAAAGTTTTTGGAAGCACATAAATGCAGCCCTCCTCCTCTGTGTTTGCATAAGGCTCATGGACAGCCAGCCTGCATTTCAGCCCCTCCACGGCTGATTCCTGCAGCCCCTTCCAGCTGGAGCTGCCAGCCTGGAGACCCGTGATGCTCCCAGGAGCCCAGAATTCCAGGTTGTGCTCCAGAGCAGTTAAATCATTAAGAGAGTCAGGCCTTAAACACATCTTTCCCAAAAATCATTTGTGAGTCCTACACAAAAGGGACTGTGGAGCTGGGATGGTTTTTCTGCTGACTCTGTTAGGAGTGTTGGCAGTGCCTGGAGGGCTCCTGGGAGAGGGGAGAGGTGGGAACCAGCCAGAGCCCCATGCCAGAACAGAAATCCAAGGAAACCCACTACAGATATTCCCATTGTCTGTTTTGTCTCTGCAATTAACATGGGAAAGATGAGCAAGAGCATAGAAAATCAAAGAGCTGGCTTAGGAACTCGTTTTGTTGGTTTGTAATTAATTATTAAATAATGGTGTTTCTCTAAGATTTGGAGGGCCTAAGTTCTGCACAGGGACCTCACAGGATCACTTTGATAAGAAACAGTCACTGCAGATGTGCTTGAGGTACTCAGACTTCACCAGTCTCATTCTTTTCCTGCAGCTGACTAATTAAGTTCTTCACTAATGGTCTCTGGAAGGTCAGAGCTGAACACACCTCCATGGAGGGCTGAGAGCTCTCCAGCTAAACGTTCTTCTGAACCCTGCTCTCTTATTCTTTGCTGCTTCAAACCCTGCAACTTTATTCAAATTTTGTTTTGCTCTTTAGATGTCGTCTTTCCCTTTTCTGCATAGGGCACTGAAGAAAAATACTGGATTGGCCTATTTTGGATTGGCCTAATTCTCCCCCTGGTAAAGGCAGGACAAGTCTGTGGTATCAGTGAGACAGGAATTAGTCTCTGCTCTTAACTTCTCCTGTAAAATATTTTTATAACTTCACCTATGTCGTAAGACCTTAATTTGGTGTTACAAGGCAGTGTTTCCTTGACATTCCATCTGGCTGAATTATTAAAGGAACAGGACCTGGTTTTTACCTGGAGCACAGTTTCTAAAGATGGAGTGTTTGCACTGGAGTGTTGCCTTTTTCTTCCCTTTTTAACTAACAGAACAACAAGGCAAAGCAAGTTTAAGTAACAGGCCTGAAATATTGAACAGGCTGCTGTGGTGAGAATGCACTGAAGTTATAAAAGTGCCAGAAGAAACAGCTCTTTCCCTTATTTTATTGGGTACAGCAGCCTTACTACATAATTTTCTCTCCTGAGGTGCTGCCCTTTACTCCCCAGTGGTCACACAGGGCAGTATTTCCCTGAACAATTCCCAAGCCAAAGCAGCTGAACACAGAGGCAAACCTTACTTGGGGTTTTTAGTTAGAAACTTCAGAGGTTGTCAGTCAGCATCTCATTTCCAGGTATTTAATTTAACTAACTCTGGTGATTCCAGCAATTTGGGCATCTGTCAGCTTGCATTAGAGCAGGGGAACCAAGGGCTTTTGGAAGCCAAGCCCCCCTGAAGGGACCTGGCAGGGTTTGCCTGGCTGGTGGCTCTGGGGAGGTGCAGCCCCCACCCTGCTCCTGTGGGAGAGCTGTTCTGGCCCTGGCAGGGAGCAGAGCCCCAGGATGTTGGGGTGGGGGTCTCTTCTCACTCCAGAGGCACCCACAGCCCGTTCCCCACCGTGTGCTGGGAGCCAGAGCTGTCCCAGAGCAGCCCAGCTCGAGGGGATCCCAAAGGACTCCTGGGTCTGGGGGGGCACATCCACCCCTGGGATCAGCTGGGAAGGGGCACATCCACATCCACCCCTGGGGTCAGCTGGGAAGGGGCAAATCCCACCCCTGGGGTCAGATGGGAAGGGCACATCCACATTCACCC
Organism: Onychostruthus taczanowskii; assembly: GCF_017590055.1. NCBI lineage: Eukaryota > Metazoa > Chordata > Aves > Passeriformes > Passeridae > Onychostruthus > Onychostruthus taczanowskii. The sequence goes on along the minus strand of NW_024506993.1, from coordinate 1,597,716 downwards.
CTGGGTCAGCTGGGAGCCCCTGGGAGTGGCACATCCACCCCTGGGGTCAGCTGGGAGCCCCTGGGAGTGGCACATCCACCCCTGGGGTCAGCTGGGAGCCACTGGGAAGGGCACATCCACCCCTGGGGTCAGCTGGGAGCCCCTGGGAGTGGCACATCCACCCCTGGGGTCAGCTGGGAAGGGCACATCCACATCCACATTCACCCCTGGGGTCAGCTGGGAAGGGCACATCCACATCCACATTCACCCCTGGGGTCAGCTGGGAAGGGCACATCCACCCCTGGGGTCAGCTGGGAGCCCCTGGGAGTGGCACATCCACCCCTGGGGTCAGCTGGGAGCCCCTGGGAGTGGCACATCCACCCCTGGGGTCAGCTGGGAGGCACTGGCGTCACCCCAAAGGGGTTGGTTGGTGACAAGCAGGAGGTGCCAAAGGCAGGTGTGGGATGGAAGAGCAGCACAGGTGAGCCTGGGATAGGGAAGGTGCAGGGATGGGTCTGGCCCTGGATTGGGATGGATTTGGGATCACCTGCCAGAAGCACACACATTTCAGCACCACACACCTTGCAAGGTGGGGCTGAGAGCCAAACCAGGTTCCTCCATGCTCAACAAACACTTTTCAAGTGAAAGAAGCTCCACCTGTGCAGATAACCCAGAGCTCCAGCCCTGCCTCTGCCACTGGAGAGTTTCCCCTGAGGTCACTGCTCCTTTTATCCACAGTTTTACCCTGTTCTAAAGGGAGCACTCATGTCTGGAGAAGCCATGTGGCTGGTTAAGTTCATGGGAGATGTTCCCTGGCTTCCTCCTCCACCCTGGAGCCTGACAGATCACATCCTAAGGAACTTCTACAAAACACCTCAGAGTTATTCAGAGCGAATCCCTGAGCTTGTCCAAAGTTTGGAAGAATAACATTTTACCTTGTTTTAATAAAATATCAATCAAAGCTTGGATTGTCTTTTCATAATTTGAAAATGTTTATCATTTATATAATGAATCCTTCATTTTCTGTTATTTCATGCATCATATCATTTATATGATTAAGCAAGTCCAAAACTATCTAATAAATTCATACCTTGCTAATGTGCTGCATACAATTACTGGGATGCAGATGAGCTACTGATTGGCCTTGTTAAATTTTTAAATTACAAATGATCCATCGTTCTAACAGAAATAGAGTAAATATTGATAGTTCCAGAGAGCCACCAGTGACTTATAAATGCATTGAAAAATAACTTATCTTAGCTATAGGTGAACAAGCAGTTGCAAAAATGAAGTTTTTTAATTGCTGCTTGAAAACAGATCTTTAAAATTGGTTCATTATAGTAAAAGGCACTAAGTAAAACCAGGTCAGTAGTTTTTTTCTAAGTTCACTGACAAATCTATTTTCCTTTCTCTTTCTGCCCCCTTTAAGTACAAGGCTGGTTTATACAAATCAAACATTATCATGCCCAAATGAACCACTGTAATTAGGTAAAGATTTTATCTATAAAGCACCAATAACTTAAAATTCTGAGAGGAAAAAACTTCCTTTCTGCAACAGGCAGAAATTTTAGTACCTCTGTGTTTTGCAAGCACTGATGAAAGAAACAATCCATGGAAAACCTGGGATGTGGCCCTGACCAGCCTGAGGACTAAAGCTCAAGGGACAGTTCATAGCCTGTTCCTAAACACACAGTACACTGAATAAGATGTATTTTCTCTTTTCTTAACCTCATGAACGTCTCAAAGCAAGACTTTTCTGCATGGAGCAAAGCATCAGCGTTCAGGTGATACCTGAGACCAAGAGAAATGGTGGAACCCAGGCTGTGGGGTTCCACACATCTCAGCTGGCTGAGCTCTCCTGCCCTGATCACATGGCAATGGTTTTGGAATCAAACAGAACACATATTTCATGTAGCAGAAGTGCAGAAAGACTCATGGAAAGGGGGAGGGTCGTGGGATACAGCAGTGGAACTGGAGAGAGAGAAAAAAGCCTTTTTCTCAGGTCACAGTAAAGCCTTGGTTCAGAGCAGTTCCAAACCCAAATCTGTGGCCACTTAATGGAATTAGTTGTGTCCCTTCCCAGCTTGGTTGAGTTCCAGATCTTTGTCTTGGTGCTAACAGCCTTTCTATTACATCTCAGCACCTCCCATGCTAAATCCATTTATTTTGTTAGTGGTATGCTCACAATCTTGCCTATCAGATCTTCCCCTATCAGCCAACTCAATAGATGGGTCTATTAGCATTTAAATATATATATAGCTCAGAAACAGAGAATTGGATTTTGTAAGCATAAAACTCAGGAAAAAAATCAATAAAAGTCTGTTTTGTTCTAAGGGCTGAAGTCTGTGTCAGCACCCTACATGTACAAACTGTGTAGATACAGATCTAGGCTAATAGTAAAATACAGTTTAATACTTAATCACTAATAATTGAAATGCTAACACATATTACAGCCACAGGAAACAGAATTATCAAAACAGAGTGTACCAAGGACCAAAAAAGAACTTTTTTCCTTGATTGAAGAATTGAAGATAAGCAATTGAAGCTCCATGCACATATAATTTTTAATAACAAGCCTTCTGCATTCCCTACAGCCAGCACCATTGTGTTGATTTATAAATACCTCCAGAGCTCCTGACTCATTCTGGTTGGGATTTATCAGGCTCTGTTTGCAGCACAGGTTTTTTTGGCACCCTCTGTGGTAGTAACAACCACGTACACGCCGGGGTCTTTCCCAACTGTGGGGGATCCTGAGTGACTCACAAAACTGGAGTTTGATCTAGAACTGTGTAGGAAGCAAAATAATCACACTGCCAGGAGCCAGTCAGCAAAAAGGGAGGAAAAGGATTTTCTGTTACTTCAGGAAAATCCTCTGGAGTTCTGGCAGCCCTGTTTCTCCTGGCTAAAAATATTCTTTGTGGGCTCCTTCTTTTGTTATTATTAACACTTTTCTTCCACTGACCAAGCTCCTTGGCTCTCAGAGTGGTCAAAACACAAAAAGGGAATTCTACTCCAAAATCCAGCCCAATCTCTGCATGCCCTTTGTCCTCTTTCTTTTTTTTTTTTAATTTTTGTTTGAGTTGTGCTGATTTTGATAGATAGTAAGAGGCAGAGATTTTTTGAGCTGCTCCATATGAAATCCTTGACAGGGGAGGTGCCCCCGTGGGTTATAAGATGCTCAGATCCTTCCAGGATCTGGAAGGTTTGGGTTCTGAGATCCCAAATATGCCATGACTCAGTCCATTTCTACTCTTTAAATATGGTAAGAAGCCAAAGCAGAATTTCTCCAGCTTTGGTCCTCTTTCATTCATCAGCCAGAAGATACACAACATGCAAAAAGTAGTTGGAAGAGGTCTTCCCAAACTAGTTATGCTCTGGAAATTCTAGATACTGTACTGAAACCAACTAGGTTTCAATTCTGCCTTGCATTTGAAGTGGAGAGAGGGCTGGGGAAGGGTTGGGGTGTGTGAGGGGGAGAGGAAAGCACAGCCCAGGGGTTTGCCCTCCATCACCTGCAGGCAGGCAGAAGGGAAGAGCTGCAAGGAAGGCCTCAAGGACCTGGATCTTCACCTGGCAGTGGAATGGGCTGACTCTCAGAAACGCTGATCTAACCCAGCAACTTTGTCTGGGGATGATGTGGAACCAGAACAGTGGTCACAGGTGGGATTCTTCTGCATCAAACAGAATAAAAGCTTTGCCTTCACATTGAGGCCTTTCAGCAGGACATGAAAACAAGTCCTGGACAACAGAACAGCCTATATTGTCCCAAACTTATTAATCAAGAGTAAGAAAGCTGATAATAGTTTGTGTTCCTAGCATAAGATTATTCCTGCTGCACAAACACATCTCACCTTTCAGGTTTCAAGGCCATGAAGTGGTTTATGAGGTTTTTTCCTTTCCTAAAGCAAACAGCCTCTATAATTTGACATCCCACTGTTTGGCAAGCCCCTGTTATTCCTGATGTTTCTAATATGACTGCTTAATAGTAATCTGGGAGAGATTTCCCATCAGTTGCCAGAAGCTGGGTTGCAATTCTCTGGTGGATTTGATGGGCCATCAATACCCAGTGGCTGCTCCCTGCAGGGGATCCAGCCCCTTGCACTCCAGAGCAGTCTATGAATGAAAACCATTTTTCCCTCTCCTGCAAATTTACTTCAATATTTTAATGAAAAATACAGTATCAGATGGGAGTCTTAAGAATAAGCTCCAATAAATTACAAATTTCCAAGCTGTAATATGCTGTTTCTGCAGCACAGACGTTATGAATAGGATGCTCCTCACAGTTCTTTGGTGGAGATAAGAGTAGTATTTTTCAAAAGAACACAGATAAAGCATGCTAAGGTTGTCTCGAGATACAGCAATCACCTTTTCACCAGAGCTTTCCCCAAAATTAAACACAGACTTTATTTTGATGGAATGTGTGTACAGATGGGAAGAAAAAGTAGGTATTATTTGCAAGGAAAAAACCTTCAAAACTTTAATATTATAAATCCCTAAAGATGTGTTTTGGGGCTTTATACCATTATTACATGTCATACAGGCCCTTGTTTCTTTATTTCCTTTTAATACCCAGCTCCACGTTCAGATTTTTTCAAGCTCCTTCAACTGTCATCATTTCCAGCTTGATTTTTCTGCATTTTCCACAATTCAGACCTGTAAACAGCTTATTTCCTGATGACATTGGAGACTTTAAAAACCTCACTATAAAAGGCTTATTATCAAGCATTATTCCTCAATATTTTTCTAAATACACAGGATTGCACTTCCTGGGAAAGGAGCCTGCTGCGTGGGTGGGCTGGAAATGTGCTGGTTATTAAACTCCAGCTTCTCTGTCTCTAGGATGTACAAGGTCACTGATGCTCGTGACTGGAGTGACTTTACTAACCTGCTTTTAGGCTGGGTTTAGTGTTGAGCTTACTGCTGGGATTTAGAGGCTGCTCCTATTTCAGTGCCTCTCCCTCCCAAAGCCCAGTCAGAGGTGCAGGCTCAGCTGGGCACAGCACCAATCCTGTTTTATCCAGGAGAACAGGGATGCACAGCTGCAGAGGCCCTGCTGAAGGGCAGGACAGAGCAGGGCAGGGTGGGTTTTATCTCCAGCACACACAAAAACCTTTCCTTACACTTGCCCAGCTGCCCTAACCAGCCCTGTGGGCCCCCTCACCTCCAGTGGTGCTTCCAGCTTCCAGAGCTCCAGCCCAACCTCCAGCTGGAGGTCCCCTCTCCCAAGAGGCTCTTCCACAGTCACAGAATGGGTCAGGCTGGAAGGGACATCTGGTGCCACCTCCCTGCCCCGGCAGGGCCATCCCAGAGCACAGGATTGTGTCCAGATGGGTCTGGAATATCCCCGGGGAGGAGACCCCAGCCCCTCTCTGGACAGGGTGCTCAGGGTGTGGTCACTGCACAGGGAAGTTCTGCCTCATGCTCAGCTGGAACTCCTGGGCGTCAGTTCCTGCCCGTTCCTCTTGTCCCATTGCTGAGGGACACAGCAGAGCCTGGATCTGTACTGCTCCCAGTCTGAATCCCATTTCCCAGTTCCACCTGAGCCCTCCCAGTTCTCCTGGCTGGCACAAGCCCTGCTGCAGGTCCCTGGGTAGGGCTGTCCCACCCGAGCCAGGCTGCAGCAGCCAGGACAGCTTTTCCTGATGGTGGTGGGAATGCAGGAGCTGCACGAGCCATCAGCAGAACAGACAATTTTCCAGCACACAGCTCAGGTACTGAGGCTCAGCCTGGGAAGGAGGGGAGGAACGGGGGAGCAGCGTGTCCTCCTGGCTCTCAGCAACTGCAGAATAAATTGCTTGTCTTAGCCTGAGGTAATTTTTTCATGTATCTGATCCTTCCAACTTTTACCTGGGCACACTCAGTGCGGGTGGCTGCCGACCAAAATCTGGGCTGATGCTACTGCAATATAAAAGAAATTCTGCAAGATTGAGCCACCTAACTGTGGAGAGGGAGGATTTGCTGTGGCAGCATCACTGTTTCAAAATGCACCCAGATATCCATGTGCAAACAAGATTGTTGCTCTTTTCAGCGAATTTTAATAGTGACCATTAATACAGTTGTCAGGGAAGTGACAACACTTTGTTTTCCTATTACCAAGCAAAAATGTGTAATAGCTGTTCTTTTTAGTTGGCAGGGTAAGTGTGAACACTTCTAATGAACAGTTTACTTCATGCTTGTCCCTTCATATATTCCTCTTCCTGCATTAGAGGTTTAAATGTATTTTTTTTTTTCCAATCACCCACCCAACCTCACTCTTTAAGAACCACCAGTAAGGCCGTGGCTGCCAGGGCACACATCTTCCCATCCACCCTTTCCCAGGAAAACTGAAATTAAGGACCTTCTACTCCATAACCAAACACCTGCCCTCAGGATTTCTTAGGCCAAACAAATTCCCAGGATTAACAATTTTTCAGAACTTAGGTGGGAAGGGAAGAGTTAGATGTCCCCATGGCAGTTCCAGGATGGGAGGCAGGAATGATGCTTGTGTTTCTGCCCTCAGGGATCAGGAACAAGCCCATGCCCCAGGCAGCTGCTGTGGGTTTGCTGGTGACAGAAATGTGGCTTTTTTTCTGCACTGGGTACTGAGCAGTGCCACGGAAAATGCATTTAATTAGCTCGGAGTAAAATAATTCCCTCCATATCTCTCACATAAAATTAGCCATTATTTCTGCTGATATCAAGTTACCAGCTGTTACAACTGCTGTTGTGGGTTGGAGCAGCAGAAAATATGAATCTAACAAATGAGAGGGAAGGCAGGGAATGCTAAAAGCTTTCCTTCACACCCTCAGTGTCTGCCACACCAAACACTGCAGAGGTGTCTGGGATCAGTGCTGCCAAGGCTGGAAAGCTGAGCATCCTGGGGCAAAGGGATGGCTTTTGGTGGCTGCTCTGCTGCCTCTGCAGCTTTGGTCAAGGCTGTGCATGGGTTTTACACACCACAGGCAGCTCAAACCAAAGGCCATGGCTTGGGTTGTTCCTCCTGCTGCCACTCACGCCAGCACAGCTCTGAGATGGGCTGGGGCACCTGGGGCTGCTCAGAATTCACTCTTGGATTGCCCTGCAACTTAATTTCCACCTTCATCCAAGCTGCCCTGGGCTGGGAGAGACTGAGGAAAGCAATGTGTGTGCGTTGTTTCTAAATTTGCAGTCAAAGAAAATTAAATCCATTTGCAGTAGAAAATAGCTACAGAAGAGAATGAGCCACTAGGAACTTGTAAAATCATATATTTACAGTGATCATAAACCCAGAACTCTGGTCAATAAACCCACAAATGCCTTCTTAGCAAGGATGAACAATAACTGTAACGTGCTAGTAAGAGGATATAAATATTCAACAAAGAAAGATCGAATTTGATGTTTTTTGCAACATCTAGACACGCTCCTACATATTTTAAAAGAACCTTTGAAGTGTTTTTCAGGCAGTTTGGTTTTTAAAGCATTACATGATTCATGCAGCTACATCAGGGCTAGAGCAGTAGTAAAACATCATCAGGGCCCTCAGCTTTGTAAGGCTCCAACTCCCTTCTCTTCATCCACTGAGAAGCTGCAGGAGAAATTCCACAGGCAGGAATTTTGGGAGCAATGCTCCCTCTTTGCTGCAGAGCTGGAGCAGGGACATGTCCCAGTGTGAGGGGACAGCCCACGGGCACAGCAGCTCAGGGCACCTTGCCTGGGGGAAAGCACCGCCTGCATTATTCACTGCAAAACGCTGCCATTTGAAAATCTGCAATTAAATCAATTAAACTTCAGATGCCATCAATTTTCCTAGAACTGGCTGGCTTGGGTCAGCTACAAATGTGTTGCTGTGGAGGGAAGCATCCATCAGAGCCAGCACAGCTCAGCTCCCCCAGCCTCCTCAGCACTCCACGCTAGCACATTCCCTACTGCCACAGTGCCATTAGGATTTCGTTTTTAATACAATCTTAGTCAATTCTTCCATCAGTGGGAAGTTATTTGGGAAGGAATGTTGGTCCTACAGTTGGTTTTCCCCCCTCCAGCAGAGTCTGCTCAGCTCTCATTCAAGTCTCAGCTACCAGACAGAAAATCTGACTCAACAGGGTCAAATGTGTTCTGGGTCCCACTCCTCTTCCCCTTCCTCCAAAGCACAACCACAGAAGGACAATATAAAAATAAATAATGAAATTGCTGTTGGGTGTGTTCTACCTACAGCATTGCATCATAATCTAAAATAAAACACAGTAATTTCATTATTTAATATGATCAGATTTAGAAGTAAGCATTGTACAAATGGGATTCCTGTCATCACTATCCAGAGGAGTATTTTAAACCTATTTTAGATGCTGTATTTAGTTTTATTATTTTATGTAGTACCATCTTTTGTGGGCTGTGACCTGGTTGGAGCTTTGCTACATTCTAATTGAAGAAGATGTGATTTCATCACTGAGTTCTCTCAGATATCACAGAGTGGTTTGGGTTGGGAGGGACCTTGAAGCCCATCCGGTGCCACCCCTGCCACTTTCCAATGTTTCAGGTTTCTCCAAGCCCCATCCAACCTGGCCTTGGACACTTCCAGGGATGGGGAATCCACACAGCACAACCTGATTATTTTAGTTACAGAAAAACCCAAACCTTTTGTTTGAGAAGTCTCAACTGCACTCAGCAGAGTGATTTTCAGATGAAGGGAGAAGGAGAAAGATTTTACTCTGAGATTTTTCTGGAATATGTGTTCAAAGCTTCACAGTACACCAGATGTTGTGAGGTGCCTGGACACAGCTGGGTTAATTTAAAGGCACTCTTGCATGAACCACTTCAGGCTAAGCAGACACAAATGTGGGGCTTACACAGCAATTTGGAATTGTGAACAGTTCATACGATCACAATGCAGTACAAACAGCTGAAATAAGGGCAGTACATTCATTTAATCAAATTTACTGTTATTGTTTGGTGCTGAGCTGGATTAAATCTAAGCTGTTATCTGGAACTGATTTGATTAACTCGGATAAATTTTGGCAAAGTTCATAAGCATTTAGCTTCAAACTTCTAAACCAGCAGCTTTCTGAGCCTTAATCCAAGCCTTGGGGACAGGGGCTGGGTGTTGATGCTCTCTGAGACCCTGCTGTGCTCACCAGCACATCCTCCAACCTCAGCATTCCCAAGCCATTCAAACTCCTGCAGGGTGAATCTGAAAGGTATCCATCCCAAAGTTTTATTTTAGATAATTCACTCAGAGAGATTTCTCATGTAAACCCCAAGAAGGAGAGAGTTCCAAACCCTACATAATTTACCTACACCAGTTTGGGATTTTTATGAGATTATTGTAAAAATAATGATTGTTTTTAGATGTTTTCTTTCAAAGCTTGAAGAAACTAAATAATAGATGAACTGTATATGAGCTGAGCATAACATATCCCCTAATCTACTTTCAGGACCATCTTCAGGCGCTGATTTACAGAAGATTCTAAAACACTGAGGAGCAGCTGAGAGTCTTCAGAACATTTCTTAACTTCACTAAACCCAGAAAATCATCTTTCACCTTTCTGGATGTCCAAGCCTTTCACCTTAAACGTCAAGCTTTACATTTTCTGCCTGATAGGGGATCACCCTCTTCCTCCGTGGGGATTTTAGGGGGTTGGGGAGCTGAACCCCCTCTCTGGCCAGCATGGCAAAGGTTAGAGTTGTTTTAACTGTGTGCCAGTTGGTGCTAGAATTGTTAATGAATTCATTAACTGAGTCTTCCATACAGAGCAGTGAATGTCCACAGCTTTGTGTCTGTGAAATCAGGCCCTGGTTTACACCACAGTCAACCTACAGGGAAGCCACCACAGTTGACTGCAACGACCTCCGGTTAACAAAAATCCCCAGCAACCTCTCCAGTGACACTCAAGTCCTTCTGTTACAAAGCAACAACATTGCAAAAACCACAGACGAACTCCAACAGCTCTTTAATTTAACAGAACTGGATTTTTCACAAAATAACTTCACAAGTATCAGAGACGTGGGGCTCTCCAACCTCACTCAGCTCACGACTTTGCACCTGGAGGAGAACCAGATCACAGAGATGACTGACTACTGCCTGCAAGACCTCTGCAATCTGCAGGAGCTCTACATAAATCACAACCAGATCAGCAGCATTTCTGCAAACGCATTCTCTGGCCTGAAAAATCTTCTGAGATTACACCTCAACTCCAACAAATTAAAGGTTATTGACAGCCGTTGGTTTGATTCTACTCCCAACTTAGAGATTCTCATGATTGGAGAAAACCCAGTGATTGGAATACTTGATATGAATTTCAAACCACTCTCAAACTTAAGGAGTCTAGTTTTGGCAGGTATGTACCTCACAGACATTCCTGGCAATGCGTTGGTAGGCTTGGATAGTCTTGAAAGTCTTTCTTTTTATGACAACAAATTGGTAAAAGTTCCTCAGCTTGCACTTGAGAAAGTTCCCAATTTAAAATTCCTGGATCTCAACAAAAATCCAATTCATAAAATTCAAGAAGGGGATTTTAAAAACATGCTCAGACTGAAAGAGCTTGGGATCAACAACATGGGAGAGCTCGTGTCTGTCGATAGGTACGCGCTGGACAACCTGCCTGAACTCACAAAGCTGGAAGCCACCAACAACCCAAAGCTGTCTTACATCCATCGCCTGGCGTTCCGCAACGTCCCCGCCCTGGAGAGCCTGATGCTCAACAACAATGCCTTGAATGCAGTCTACCAAAAGACCGTGGAATCCCTCCCAAACCTGCGGGAGATCAGCATCCACAGCAACCCGCTCAGGTGCGACTGCGTCATCCACTGGATCAACTCCAACAAAACCAACATCCGCTTCATGGAGCCTCTCTCCATGTTCTGTGCTATGCCTCCAGAATACCGGGGACAGCAGGTGAAGGAAGTGCTGATACAGGATTCAAATGAGCAATGTCTTCCAATGATCTCTCACGAGACCTTTCCCAATCACCTGAACCTGGACATCGGCATGACAGTGCTGTTAGATTGCCGGGCCATGGCAGAACCTGAGCCAGAAATCTACTGGGTCACCCCTCTGGGCAATAAAGTCACCGTGGAAAGCCTCTCTGACAAATACAAGCTGAGCAGTGAGGGCACCTTGGAAATCTCCAATATCCAGGTTGAGGACTCTGGGAGATACACCTGTGTCGCTCAAAACATAGAGGGGGCCGACACGAGGGTCGCTACCATCCGGGTGAACGGAACGCTCCTGGATGGCACCCAGGTTCTGAAGATCTACGTTAAGCAAGCCGAATCCCATTCCATCCTGGTTTCATGGAAAGTCAATTCCAACATCATGACATCCAATTTAAAATGGTCATCGGCCACAATGAAGATTGACAACCCTCACATCACCTACACCGCCCGGGTCCCGGTGGATGTCCACGAATACAACCTCACACATTTACAACCCTCTACAGATTATGAAGTGTGTCTGACAGTGTCCAACATCCATCAGCAAACACAGAGATCCTGTGTCAACGTCACAACCAAAAACGCGGCTTTTGCACTGGATATTTCTGACCAGGAAACCAGCACGGCCCTGGCAGCAGTGATGGGATCCATGTTTGCTGTCATCAGCCTCGCCTCCGTCTCTGTTTATATTGCAAAAAGGTTTAAGAGAAAAAACTACCACCACTCATTGAAAAAATATATGCAAAAGACCTCTTCAATCCCCCTGAACGAGCTCTACCCTCCACTTATTAATCTCTGGGAAGGTGACAGTGAAAAAGACAAGGATGGCTCTGCAGAGACCAAGCCGACCCAAGTCGACACATCCAGAAGCTATTACATGTGGTAACTCAGAGGATATTTTGCTTCTGGTAGTAAGGAGCACAAAGACTTTTTTGCTTTATTCTGCAAAAACGACGAGTTGAAGACTTTTGTATTTTTGACTTTGCTAGCCCGTGGCAGAGCGGTGAGGACAGGTGGATATTTCAGGATTTTTTAGTATAGCGTATCGCAATGGGTTGACACAAATGGCAGCTTCACCTAGCTTCCACTCCTCTGTTTATTTTATTCTTTTTTCCTTTTTTTTTTAATTTTTTTTTTTTTTTTTTTTAGTTATCGTGCTAAACTTAACACTGTCCTAACTCCAGTGCTGAATAAAAAGGAGGGGCTGGGTGAGCCCGCGTTCCCCGAAGCCATCGCGGGGCAGGATCGCACCGAGCCAACCCTCAGTTTTGGACCTGCAGTGATCTAGGTTTGTGACCCTGGTCTGAGGACTCTACCCTGAGAAAAGGAGACCCTGAATGGTGTTAGTTGACTGTACTGTAATGTTGTATCAACTGATTTGAATGTTTTTGACTTTCAGCAATGAGTTTTCTTTTTTATTATTTTTTTTGTAGTAGTTGAAGGCTTAGGTAAAGCTAACAGGCAATAGGAATAAGTACATCCAGTTTTTTAATGTAACAGACTAAATGTTAATTGTTCTTATTCTTTTTATTCTATTTAGTAGACACTTTTGAAGAATTACTAGAGTTTTGTTGTGTTTAAATCACCAACACACGGTGTTTAATGAAGGCAGAGCTATAATAAATTTAGTTTGGTTCTGATGTTTTTAATTTAGACGTCACAATAATGTATTGGGTTTAGATGTCACTAGTTTGACTGGTGACCATGTTTTGACATAAAATATATCCAAAATGTTATATAAAAAATATCATGGGGGTTTTTTCTTGATGAAATGAAGTTCCAGGTTCAGGTTTTTTATGCATTTATGTTAATAGCAGTGTTTTCTCTGCAATAGAGGCAAAATATGGAAAATAATTTATTGAGAAAAATGTCTCAGCATGGCTTTTGGACTGAGAGTCACATGCAGAATCAAAACTGTTTGGCATAGAGTACACAGCAAGAAGAACTCACAGACTGTGTAACAGGACATTTTCCTTTTTGTATACTTTTCTGTTTATATTTTGAGCTAAAATAGAAATGAAGCTGACATTTAGCTGTCATTACCATCAGTTAGGACAAAAAAACCTCAGTGCTACCAAACTGAAATAATCCAGTTGAACCTTGGAAATTACTTGAAAAGAAACTTATTTGGATTAATGTTCCTCCAAAAGCAGAAATTAAGATTAAAACTACCAAGACAGTTACATTTGGTCCAATACTGAACTGTATTTTTTACAGGCTTAAAATGAATCCGTATTCTGAGTATTTTCCTGAATTACTGTGGTAAAAGAGAGCAGCAGTTCTGTGTGCACTGGGTACAATATAAAGGCATCATTTACAGTTGAACCTACGGAAGCGTTGTGCGTTGTCTTTTCTGAATCCCTGGAAGTTCTGCACATGAGTCAAGAGCAGGGTGGGCTCTGGGGAGCACGTGGTCACATCACACTACACCCCTCAGCAACAAGCACAGCATTTTCTACACTTTATCCCCACTTTCAGTGTGCAATTTTTACATATTTTTACATACCAAAAAAGTTCTTGGTAAATAAAAGTTAATTGCTCAAATCATGGATGTGCCTGGGGCTGCCTGAAGTTTTTTAACTCATTGGCTTCTCAAATATATCCAAGTCCCCTTAAAATTTACAGATAACCTCAAGCTTCTTTTTCCTTCTCCAAAAGTGAAAAGTTACCAGCATTGTTTCACTAATCTGCTGCCTTGGTACAAAAACTTATCCATCCATCCCTTGGACAACCTGCCCCCTTGGTCTTGTTCTTCCACATGAGGCTGAGTGAAGGCATTAATTATTAATTATGCATTTCAATCAAGTATTTATGCTGCTACACACAATCTTTTCTATGTTCAGGAGATCTCATACATTTTTCATCATGTGACAATTAGATGTTTGGGTTAGGCAAGTGGCTTTTGATCATGGAGAAGGAACATGGTGAAAGCATTTCTTCATCACCTTCTCCTGGATTTGTTTTTAATGTAAATGGGGCATTCCCTCATGCTGCCTTCTCCAGAAGAGCTTCAGAGCCATAATTATCATCCTGTCTATGTTCTATTCTAACCTTAAAGCTGCAGGCACAATGAATTAAACCAAGATCTCTTCTGCAGCAAAGATTCGCTCTACTTTAGCCAGAGAAAAGGACACTGAGGACAAGGTTGGCCACAGAATGTTGGCTTCCAGCTTGCATGACATCATAAAACCATTTTTGGAAAATAATTAATTGAGCAGGTGTCAGAAGGTGCAAAGCAAGGCCCCTCTTGCATCATCTCCTCTCCCAGGATCACACAGCTCTCCTGAACCTCCCACCAAACTGGTGGAGGAACTCAGCACTTTGGGGCCAAGGTGTTGGTTCCTCAGGGACCATGAGGAACCTGTGCATGGGGCTGCCCTCCAAAACAGCCATCCTGCTCTTCCCCACTCTACCCCACCTCCAATCCTTGACTCCAAACAATCTGGGCTGTGTTTGCCTTCTGAGCAAGGCTGTGTTGTCCCCGCAGTGCTGGTGGACTCAGACCGTGTGCGTGTGGCCTGATCTGCTCTCACCTGGCTGTCTTGGCAGATCTGGGCTGCTGCAGAAGACAGTCACTGGTCAAAGTGAAGGTGACAGGGACACAGGGCCACGGAGGAGGACAGAGCCACATTCCCCAGAGAGCTCAGCAACCTCCAACAGCAGCCAGGAAGAAAAGCAATGTTTAACACGCTCCTTTCCACTGGGGAATAGCAGGCCCTGTGTTCCCTCTCTTTTCTGTCATTTACCATCTTTTTAGAGCAGTGCTGTGAGAGGACTGCAGGGGAAAGTGGCCTGATAACAGGCACACTCTTGTTGGGATGTGCTGATCTGCAGGACAGGGAAGCTGCTGCTGCCAGTCCTGGAGGGAGCTGCAGGTCACCAGAGAGCAGCAAAAAGCACCTTGTTAAGGCAGTGCATTCTGCACACACAGCCACCTGTGCTAAGTATTTTCAGCCTTTTCATCTGACCTTGCAGAATTCTGTAGAGATCCCCTGGATATTTAAAATCTTGCTAATAAAAGAATAAAAAAGTGGGGAAGAGATTAATGACATGTGGCATATAATCGTAGTAAATAACCTTCAACCTTGTGCTAACAATTTCATTGTGCTTGCAGTTTATTGTGAGCAAAGATAAAAATACTCTAATTGCCTTCACAATGTATTTGCATCTGCTCTTCACTGAAGACAAAAAACACCCCAGTTTGCTCAGAATCAGGGACTGAGGTTGGCCACTTGGAAAACAGGAAGGGAAGACCACTGTTAGCTTTCATTTGGCTTTTGGTTCAAAGAGGCTGTGTAAGAGCAGATATTTCATACCCAACTAAACTTCTGCACTGTTACTTCCCCTTGGTTGCCCAATAGTAAAATATTTCAGTCCCCTGAAGAATAAATAATGCACTCAAGTGTGGGATGCAGTATTTTAGCTAAACCCACTTTTCATCTCCTCACCTAAATCATATTTTATTGGATTGAGAGGGTATTTTCACCCACAACCCAAGACTGACCCAGGACATGGGCTTGGGATGAAGAGCACAAACTCACCAATTCTTTCACACAACCTCCAGCCCTGCCCAGGACTACTCCTTTGGTCACTAAAAGGTGGCCATGGAAAGAGCAGTAGTTTGGGCCACTGGCTCCATGAAGGGGAGAAACTGGAATTAGGTCAGGGAATCTGGGATCCAGAGAGAAGGGCATAAACTTGTCCCATTGCCTCTGAAATTTGGGACAGCAGCAATAAAGAAGAATTTGAGTTCAAATCAGGCAACTCCTTTTGCTTTGTGCTGGCAACCTTGAAAATAAGGCTGAGGACAAAGCACTGCAATGGAATTCCTGAAATTACTGGCATAAACAAGTGGGGGCCATTCTGGCCAGCCTCTACCACAGCTGTGCCCTGCATGGGAACAGGATGAGTCCTTGGGCACCCCTCTGTCCATCTCCCCATCCTGCAAAGCATCACAGTGGATGTGCCCAATGGGAAAAGCACAGGAATGTGGGACTGGGGTGGGAGAACCATCTCAGAACACCCCAGTGCACCAGGAGTGGCTGTTGGCAAAATCTCTGCCAGTTTTCACAGGAAACAGCTGAACCCCAGTGCTGCATTCCACGTGCCATAATCCATATAAACTGCAGACCAAAGCATATTCTGCTGATCAAAATGCACAGAGGAGGAGGGAGATCACAGGAGGAGCATCTGCAGAGCCTCACCAGAGTTCAGGTTTAGTCTGGGAGCACAGCCCAAGAGCCCTGGCTGTTCCTGCCCTACTCCTCCTCTGCCCAGGAGAAACACAAACACCAGGCTGGCCCGAGCCTGGCTCGGAGAGCAGTGAAAGGAAGGTGCAGATGTTTAAGTGCACCACTAACAGCACTCCCAAGGAGATCTGCAATGGCAGGAGCTATTTAAGGCCGTTTGCAAGTCCCTAAACAGCAACTTAAACAGGTTTTGTGGGAATTGATGCCGTTAGCAGTTACTGAAGTGCTCCCCATCCTCCCCCAGTGGGAAGTTTTGCTGCCACGCATCCCTCGGGACTAATGCCAGAGGAGTGGATTCTGTGCCTTCCTCCTCCTTTCATGTCAAGGCTGATGCTGATAGTGGAGCTACAAACCTTCAAGGTTATCAACCACAATGAACTTTTGCTGAGCTGTTTATCAGAAGGGACTGGGAGAGTTATGCTCCAGCTTTCAGTTCTATTTTAATGGAATCTGGGCACCTCATTTCCTTTTGGCCCAATTTGAAAATCCCATCTTGAAAGAGTTCTCAGTTAGTTTGCTTTCCCCAGCAATTCATTCTCCTCCATGTAATTGTATGAATTGAACTTACACAGGGCCCTGATCCTTATCTTCCCAAAGTCAATAAGGACTGCTCTCCTGCTATAGGTACCAGCTTGTTTCCACAGCCTTCTGGAACTGCCTCTGAGTTTATTTAGGAGACTGCCTTGAGAGACAGAGATCAGGAAAAAGGCAGCAAAAAAATGGACCAAAAGAGACGTCACAAACCGTGTACAATGGCATGTTTTTTCTCTCTAGGCCTTTCCTGTTTGTTTCTCCCATTTTCACATTTTTAACCAAACTTTATTTGCTTTATTTCTCCTGGGATGAACCCCTGCCGAATTCTTGATCTGTCAAAATCTCTGCTGACCTGTGGCTACCAAGCAGAAACAAAAAGCTACCAAGTAAAAACAAAATCCCAACATCACCTACAACCCATTCATGCCTAGAGCCTACTTTTTAAATGTAGTTACAATAAAAATTCATTGTCTGAGTGACGAAGTTCCACACACAGCTCTGCCCTTCCTCCCTCTGCACTTACCCCAGCATAAAGAACAGGACCTGGGTCAATACAGGCAAGGAACCCCTGACACACTGAAAACAGAGCAGCTTCCCAGTCTCTCACTGGATTCTCCCCTCACATTTATCCAGTCAGCAAACAAGAGCCTAATAGCACGAGCTCAAACGATCAGCTTGGATAAAAGATAAAATAGATACTCTGACTATTTTGCCTGCAGCAAATAATTTAAAAGCCATTTAATAATTCAAATCATATGCAAAACAAGATACTGTAGTATTTAATATCAAGTTTTCTTATCTCTATAGGGAAGTCAGCATAGAAACCAGCAGTGCTGGGTGGCAGAAACCACTGGATAAATGGAATTAAAGGGTTAATACAATTTCAGGTCTTTTCATCTGAAGAGCCTAAATATTCTCCAATACTTTTGAGCCGAAGGTTCCTTCTGCTGCATGTTCCTTGGCCTTGTGAAATTCCTAAAGCCCAACCATTTACAATGGATTAATTAATGGTGCTGGATCAGCAGCTTCAGCCCCTCGGTCCTTCTGGAAACCACCTCCACTCCTCCTCTGAAGAGACAGCACCTTCCAGATCTCATCTCAAAGTCAAGAGCTGCTTCACTTTCTTATGCCTTAATGTTCTGAGTGGGGAGAAACAGTTTACACCTAAAATCATTAATCTTAATACCTTCCCAATAGTCTGTGTGATTGTTCTAACCTCTGCCACGAGTGAAAGCAAAGCTGTCAAGGAATGAAAGGGCGAATAAATCCTCCCCAATTCATCCTGCAGATGAAGTCTGGAAAACCTCCAGCCTCTCAATCAGCACATGCATGTCCCTGATTTACTCCAGCTACTCAGAGCTAAACAGATTTCTTATTCCATTTGAGGAGGTGAGTGACTGATGGCTGGGGAAGGAGCAGGGTCAGCAACCATCCCAAGTCCTGCCCATAAGGATTTGTTGGAATGACAGCTCCTCTCCCTTCAGCAGGGACAGACTCCCAAAAAACCTCAGTGGGGATGAAAGACAGGAGTCAAACTGCTGTTTAGGAGCAAAGCTGTGTCTTAGGAAAAAACAAGGACAGTTTCCAGGTTGATAGACCTTGAAAATATTACAGCATTTGAGAGAAGCTGCTGCAGAATGCTGGGGATTCAAGGTGAGGAACGTGAAGCAGCTCCAGTCACGGTGGTTTGTATTTCATGCCCAGAAGTAATAAATCTCCTTTGTAGTTTGGATGTTCCTAAGTCTACCCACTGTTCAGACTTTTATTAATTCTGAATTCACCGTGATGAACTCCTGGTGGAGTGGGCTGCACGCCTGGGTGTGCAGAATCCCAAAGTGTTTGCTAAGAATTAACCCAACAACCACCAAAATATAAATTCCTGGTGATTCCAGTCCTCCTGTGACAGCTTCTACCCTAATATGGCTCCTCGTTAGAACTAGCAACTGTGCAATTAACTCCTTACTCAAACACAATTTGCACTGTGACAAAGGACAATCTTGCTCAAATAAAGATTTCTGTGTTTGACTTGCAAGTTGTACATGTCACAGAAACATGGCTGGGTGACTGATGAGATTCTTGCTGCTTCAATTGTAATTCTACCCAGGAAAATGGTGTCCTTCCATGGAAAACAGCAATAAATCACATATACATATTCCTGTCATGTGAGGCAGGTGGAAAAGTGCTCTCACTACAATAATTCTGGTTTGACTTTGCATATATTTCTTTCTCTCCTCTCTTTTAGTGCCATTTATACTATTACAGAACTCAAGAGAAAAATTGAGCAAGTTTGAATCATGGAAAATCATCAGCTGGAAGGCATCCACAAGGATCATCAATCCAGCCCCTGATCTGCACAGACACCCCAAATCCCACCCTGGGCATCCCTGGGAGGGTTTTCCAAAGGCTCCTGGAGCTCTGGGATGTTCCCATTCCCTGGGGAGCCTGGGCAGTGCCAGCACCCTCTGGGGGAAGAACCTTTCCCTGAGCTCCAATCTAACAAAAAGAATTAAACTCTGTATATGGAGTTGCCATTTAAAAAACAGCTAGCATGTGTAAATACCATCAAGCTTCAGCGCCCCAGGTATAAAATGACTTTTTATGAAAAAAAAAAAAAATCCATTACAATTACACAGAAAAATAGGGAATAAAAATGAGCCAACACTGGAACTGGGACACATGCACAGGATCTCACTTGATGAAAATCCCATCAGTAATTAACAGTTCCTGGGGACAAGGAGCAGTAAACCCCTGGCTGGAGTGAGAAAGCTTCATTACACCACTACAAGACATTTAACTCCACATAAATGAAAAGTATTTACATCATCCTAAATATATAAGTGAAAAAACCCTAGAGATAAATCTGAAAATGTACAAAAATTCCTGCAGGAACCGGTACTGGGTGTGCCACGCTTCCACACCTGGGCTGGCAGAGCTGCACTGCTCTGGAAACAGCCAAAATTGGGATTTATACACAAGAAGTGCCTGCAAGATTTTTCAGCTGCCTGAGGTATGACGCCAGGACTTTGTGACTGTGATGGATCTGTGAGGAAAACCTCCGTGGCAGGTTTGCAATCTGCTGGAATTCTCGGGTTTCTGGAAGCCAGGCAGGAGCCCAGGCTGCTGTCAGGCCCTGGCACTGCCCAATCCCAAAATGCCAGGTGATCCAAGGGCAACGAGCCTGAGCTGTGCTGTGTGGAGCTGCCCTAGTGTCACAGCCACATCCTGCACAAATCAGCCCCTGCTGAGGAAATGTCACTCTGGAGACACAGAAAGAACATTCCCTGGAGGATGGGGGAATGCCGGAGCACCCGCTGCCCGGAATGACATCCTGTGGAATCACAGAGTTGCAGCAGGGCTTGCTTGGGCCTTGAGGAACACCCAGCTCCAGCCCCCTGCACCTGGAAGGTTCCTCTTACACCTGTCCAAAAAATCTGCAGGCAAAGCAAGGCACTGTATCCAGTGTGTTGGAACAGATCCACTGGGATCTCCTCAGCATCCCCTCTCCTCTCCTGCAGCGCCTTCTTCCCTTCCCACTGACAACAGAAAAATCATCCTGCTTTGGGCTGCTAAAAATATTAATGGTACAAGAAAGTGGATTGAAAATGCACCAGAGGGAAACAACTCCTGATGAGTAACTGCAACTCCAGCAGAGGGGAGCAGGGCTGGGCTGTGGCAGGCCACCCTGCCCATGCCAGGGGCTGGAGCTGGATGGGCTCTGAGGAGCCTTCCCACCCAAAAGAGTCTGGAATTCCATTCTCACATGAACACAGCTGGGAGAAAGGGGCTGACTGTTCAATACAGCCCAGTGACAGCCAGGATTGTCCCCTCTGTCCCATGTCCACGTGCCCACAGAGAGTGGGGCTCGCAGTGATCTCTCTTGAGCCTCTCCAGATCCCGACTTTTAAAATCTTTGGTTTTTTCATTCTATTTTTGATGAAATGCAATGCTGCTGTTCAGATATAAAACACAAGCTTTCATTCTGCATGCAAGCCAGGCTGTCACAGGCACTTATACCCAGAATTAGTATGCAGCTAGGAGTACATTTAAATTTATCCCAGATTGATATGGAATCCTCTGACAAATGTCTGTCAGGAGGCAGACAGGACCCAGCTTCCATGTGCTTTGGCATATTGCCTTTCTACAGGTTTGAGGTCACTTCAAGACAGAAATGGTCATTATCTTTTCAATATAAAATGATATAAAAGTTTCTAGGTGGTTCCTGTACGTCCAATTATCCATCCCCTGGCATCCTCTCCTGGGAAGAGTGTCAGTGAACAAGGATCTGTCATTAGCACCATCACTGCACCAGAACAGTCACTGTCAGGAGCAGCTCAACAAAACACTTGATGCTCTTTCATGGTGAACCACCTCCATCTTCTGTATCAATTAGATAAAAGTATAAAAGAAGTGAGGCATTAATTAGCAAAATGCAGTTGCTGCGTGCCCGGTGCAGGAGGGGAGAGCTGGGGAGGAAAGCAAACGCCTCTTGCTGTAAAAGCTCTGGGGGAGGAATTTTGCCCTTCCTCTCGTTTCCTGTGGCACTGGGGTCAGCCCAGCCCACAGCAGGTTGTCATTGCTGCTCCACAGACGGATGATAAAAGCTTTATGTTGCCACGAAGAGAGCAGGAACAAAGAGGGCACAGCTCCAGGTGCCCTTGGGGGCAGCAGCAATTCAGTGCAAAGGTCCCAGGGCTTTGTGACAAACAGAAACCCCCAGAGCTGGGGGCAGCTGGTCACTGCTGGGCACAGGGGGAAGCAGCCCCCAGCCCCACTCGGAGCTCTGGCTGCCTCTGCTCCCAGCACAGCCAGCCCTGCAATAACCCCTGGGAAGGCTGGGATGGAGGTATTGTATTTGTAGGAAGGAAGGGATGATGGATCTGACTCCATGTTCTCAGAAGGCTAATTTGTTATTTTATGATCTATATTATATTAAAGAATAATAAACTACACCATTCTAAAGAATACAGAAAGGATACAGACAGAAGGCTAAAAAGATAATAATGAAAACTCTTGACTCTTTTCAGAGCCCTGACACAGCCTGGCCCCAATTGGCCATTGAGTCAAAACAAGTCACATGAAACCAATGAACCAACCTCCTGTTGGATAAACACAACCACATTCCAAAGCAGCAAAACACAGGAGAAGCAAATGAGATAAAATTGTTTTCCTTTTTCTCTGAGGCTTCTCAGCTTCCCAGGAGAGAAATCCTGGGCAAAGGGATTTTTCCAAAAAATACGGCTGCCACATGGAAGGACCTTAAATCCCACCCAGTGCCACCCCTGCCATGGCAGGGACACCTCCCACTGTCCCAGGCTGCTCCAGCCCCATCCAGCCTGGCCTGGGACATTGCAGGGATAACCAGAGCTGCTTTCAGTGCCACAGAGCCCAGGGAAGCAGGGTGTGAAGCTGTGTCAGCTCAGGGAGCACTGCATGCAGCACCTGCTGACAGCACAGCAACAGCCCAGGCCACTCAGACCCCTGCTCCCATGAGAAAAAAATTATATTCCACCTCCTCTAATGCTCCTGAGCTTTCAAAGGGCAAAGAAAGGGCAAAAGAATGTTCCACTTGCAGCCAGCACCCAGCCCTGGTTTGGGGAGCCATGGGGAACTGCTGGAATTGCTAAATGCCAAAAAATAAATCCTCCCATCTTCTCCCTGGGTTATGGAATCCCAGCCTGGATCTGTGGGGACAGCCGGGGGCAGGATGAACGTTCCTGGGCTCCCCATGGAATTGCTAAATGTTTAAAAATAAATCCTCCCATCTTCTCCCTGGGTTATGGAATCCCAGCCTGGATCTGTGGGGACAGCCAGGGGCAGGATGAAGGTTCCTGCTCCCCATGGAAGGTGGGACCTGCAGCCCTCCCCAGCAGGCTCAGTGTAATTAACACACAGACAGGGAAATTATTCCCTTCTGGAGACAGGAGCCACCATGGTCTGGGGAGAATTTTTTTGAATGCAGAGAAAGAAAAACCAGGGTGCAATTTCCAGCTCTTTCCCTGAGCTGATTTTGGGACAGCACAACAAAACCCTGCTGTCTCTGCAGTCACGCTGCCACACCTTCAATCTGCCCTGAATCATATTTGAACATCTAAATTAAACTTGCTATTGAATATAAATGGGAAATAGCACTTGCTTGGCTCAAATGCATATTGAATCTTGGGGGCTGGCTGGGGTGGGAAAATATTTTTAGGACAATATGAAGTGGAATCCTGAAAACTGAGCTCTTCAAAACTGCCTCCAGACTTCAAACTATTCAAATTATTAATTAGCTTCAAATAAAACCAGATAAGGAAATGACACAGACCTCTCCTATTTGCTGTAAATAAACAGATAAGAGTCAGGAATTCAGTGATGCTGGGATGAAGCACAGAAGGGCAGAAAGCACAAACAGAGGGGCACCTTCACCAGCATTATTTGTTTGTTTTGCACCAATTAAATATATTTAATACATTGTAGGATAAGATAAAACACAGTGTTCAGCACCACCAAGGCAATATTGCCTTTGGTGTGTGTGCAATGCCCTAATTTGGCTTTTTTTTTTTTAATTTGAAAAGGAAACCTCCCTCTCAAAGTGATGACCTTAAAGCTCCTACTACCCTGGGCATTTAAACACCAAACCTTTCCAGGGATTTTCACAAGACATTTATTGTACAGCCTGAATTTAGGTGGGACAATCTCTGTACGACCCTATTTTTTTTTTATAAAATCATGGCAAAATTACACCTGGTTGTGCTCTGTAGCTGCCCTGAGTGCAGGGTTCAGGGATTTGGGATATTTTTTGGAAAGCCCTTGGCTGAATGAGAGCCAGGCCAGGGGAATTGCTCTCCCTCCAGGCACTAATTAGCAGAGGCTCCACTGTTCTCCTCCACTCTGTACATCCTCTGACGTTTCAGCTCTTCCCCTGACTGGGAGCAGCCATCCTGTAAAGAGATTTTTTCTTAGTAATTGGGAATAAAAGTGACTAGCATGGGTCGGGATCATTTGGGAAATTCACCTTCCAGCAGGGTAATTGGGCAGGTTTTGGATGCCTGAGAGGCTCCCTTGCTGCCTCTAAAGGTTATTGTGCATTTAATGAATCTTTGTAGGTTTAAGGTAAGTAAAAATTTTTAAAAATTACAGATTCCATAACAGAGTAGCAAGAGTTAGCCCAAGATTTGCTGATTTATGGGACAGGAGTCTGGAACCTGTGGGAGTTCTAAAGAGATGATCCAAGTGTTATGAGAGTAGGACAACCCATATTTTCTGTATTTTAAGGTCCTTATTTTAATTAATTGTATTAATTTTAGTGCAATTTAAGTATTGTTATCTTGGGGATAGAACCTTTTCAAGCTCCATTTTAAAAGGAATGATGATAAATCTTCAAAAAGTGAGGGGTTTTTGTAAATTATTTTTTTTTTAATTGTAAATACAACAGCAAAATCTACCAGGATTTTAGCATTTCACCTCCTCCTTTCTTCCCCATCTGCAGCACAGTTATTCTGCACACTGCTCTTCATGAAACCAAAGGATTTATAGATATTATTTCCATAGTCCAGTGAAGCAATAATCCCCACAGAAAAACAGTGCAAATCTCATCATTTGTTGGCCTCAATTTTTCCAGACATTTTAAAGTCAGGAATAATATTGCAGAAATCACCCAGATCTAGCCCAGCAGAAGATCATCTGCATAAAAAAACCCAGCCCTTTACAACTGAGGGCTTAATCTATATATTCAAAACCACACAATATTACTTTTTTTTTTCTTTCAGTGTACAGCTTCACTCCTGTAAGAGATTCCTTAAAACATTTACCATCCAAATTAATAATTAATTAATAATATTCATCAATCCTATGCACCCAAACTGAGAGGTGGTGTTTTTGCAGCCCATATTTCTGAAGAAACCTTACTCCCAAACATTATTCTTTTGAACAGTTAGTTCATTGATATTCTCATGCTAAAGAAAATACCATTAGTAATTTATAAAGTTGTATGAAGAGTAATAAGAGTTCAAAACCCAGTGTGAGATAAACAAAGCCCACGGGTCCCTGAAAATCATGAAAAGGCAGCTCTAATGATATGCACAAGAATTAGCATTATCCTTCAGCCAGGCTGAGCAGGAGCCCTGCCCCTTGTCAGACCAGCCTTGGCTCAAACATTTGACCCTGTAGCCCTGCATAAAACCTCTGCTTTGGTTCTGGAGAGATGCTGGAATCCAGAATTTAAAAAAAAATCTCCAGATTACGGATCCTTCCAGCACCCGTTTTGTCCCTGTGCTCCATTGCCCCATGATATTTTATGAAAAAATCTTTGCTAGGATTTTTCTCCTATTCTAGCTGAGAAGCCTCAGAAAAGAAATGTAACCAATAACTATCTGATGGCTGTGGAATGTGATCTGGACATTGTTTACCAGCAAATCCATTGCTCCATGTGGATTGTTTTCAATTGATGACCAATCACAGCCACCAGTGTCGAGGCTGTGAGCAGTCACAGCATTTTGTTATGCATTCCATGCTTTTTCTTTCTAGCCTTCTCATGGATCTTTTCCTCTCTATTCTTTTAGGATAGTTTTAGTATATCATTTTAATAGAATATAATATCATAATATAATAAAGCAGCCTTGTGAAACATGGAGTCAAGATTCGCATCTCTTCACTCGTCCTGGCACCCTCGAACACAACCATACTCCATTAACGAGGGCTGACGTTTTCTCTCTCCTCCAGCCTCCAAATCCTTCTGTATTTCAGATCTCTCCCCATTATCTCACACCTCAGAGACACAGCCTTGCACCACCGTGCTGTCATTGACTTCATCTGTTTGCTTTCATCACTCCATTTGCACATCCTTATCATATTATTATTATTCCTCTCGGAGGTGTGCAGCCAGGAAATGTGTGAGTCCAGGAGCACACATAGAAAATGGATCTGAAAAAACACTGCTGAGTCCTGTAAGGAGGGGCTGAGGGAGCTGGGAAGGGGCTCAGCCTGGAGAAAAGGAGATCAGGGGGGTCCTTGTGGCTCTGCACAGCTCCTGCCAGGAGGGGACAGCCAGGGGGGTCGGGCTGTGCTCCAGAGAACAGGGACAGGAGGAGAGGAATGGCCTCAGGGTGGGCTGGGGAGGCTCAGGTTGGACTGCAGCAGGAATTTCCTCATGCAAAGGGTGCTCAGGCCTTGGAACTGCCCAGGGAGTTTTGGGGTGCCCATTCCTGGAGGTGCCCAAGGCATTCCTGGAGGTGGCACTCGGTGCTCTGGGCTGGGGACAAGGTGGGGATGGGCACAGCTGGGACTCCATGGGCTGGGAGGGCTCTGCCAGCCTGAATAACTTTGTTATTTTATTCTACAGTTCCCAGGAAGAGCTGGGAGTGGGTGCTGATGCAGCTCTCAGTGCTGGGGATGTCTCTGGGATGAGCTGCCATGGGAGATGTGGCACAATTTGGGTATTTTTTATAACAGATTTATCACCACCTCTTTAGCTCATGACCTTACAGGATCAGGACTTTGAGACATCTGTTTCCAGATCAAATGAGATTAAGGGAGAATTATGCTCAAATCAGGTGCCTTTCAGTGATTAAAGGCCTAGAAGGAAACAGAAGACACAGACCTCGGTGTTCACTCCTGACTTGTGGAGTTTGGGCCTTAGCAAAACAGGCCAGGGGACATGAAGGCAAAGCTTCATTAAACAAGTGCCTTCCTAATGAAGGAGCAACAGCCTTTTGTTTGTCCACTGGATCTGTGCCTTAATAAAACAGCAGATTGGAAATCTGCTGAAAACACCAGAAATTCCCCACAGGGAATTCTCGCTAGCCTGAACAGTTCTATAAATAATTCAGTATAATTGACAAGAACCCCATTAAAAAACAGTGAAGTCATCTCAGACTTTTAGTTGGAATTTAAAGGAAAAATTTCACCCGAGCTGATGTGGTCGATACCAAAGTCACTCCCAATCCCCAGCAAGCACAGAACAAAAGAGAAAGGCAGATGAAAATGAGCAGCTGCTGCCCGGGATCAGCGGGGTGTGAAACGAAGCAGTTAAATGTTTACCAGGAGCTGCTCTCAGGGCTCTGCCTTGCTGCTGCCCGGATGAAGCAGCTCCAGAGATGCTCCAAGCCCATCACCAAACCAGGTACGGCATTCCAGCAAAGCACCTGGCAGCTCCTCTGACTCTGCTGCTCATAATGCAGCTCCCAGCTCTGGGAACATCTGGCCACGCTCAGAATGAAAGCCCAGGGAAGGCTCGGTGCAAATTTAATCCTTCTCATTACTAGAGGCAACGCAACGGCTTCGTTCTCCTGCTCGGCTGCAGAGCTTGTTCGCGATTGTTTAATCTTTTTATTTTTACTTGAAAGAAGCAGACGAATCTAAGCCTGGAAAATAAACAGCCCTTGATGCCCAGCATCCCTGAGCTCACAAACAGCTCCGTGTCCTTGGGGGAACAGAGCAGCTAATGAGTCCCCACTCCTAGGGTGCAAAGCACTTAATTAACAAACCCAGTGTTTTTCCAGAAGCCGTTTCTTTGTTCAAGTTAATGGTGCACAATATTGCCAGGCAGAGCTGCACACCAGCCCCTGGACAAGCCCGGCTCTGAATTCCTGCTGCTCCCTTCCCATCTCAGCATGCAAACCAATTCCACTGGGAAAATGCAGCCCTTCCATCTTTCAGCTCTTGGTTGCTCTCCCGTCTCTCTGGCCTTCCATAAAACCATTCCTCTGCTGGGTGGAACAGCAGCATTTTTATCTTTTAATAGCCTTGCGTATTTATAATAAGAGTTATTAATGTATTTTATAATACTCAAGGTATTTACACACGCAAAGTGAACCAGGAAATACAACCCATATTTTCATTATAACCTTGTGAGATCCACCTCAAACCTCTGCTCTGTTTTATCTGTTTAAGTTGCTTTGTTTGATGATGCAGAAATACATTTAACACAGCCAGTTCCCACATCTCTAGCCAGTGAAATCCTGTGGCACACATGAATCATTTCAATGGAAAATTTAAAGAAAGTTAATTAAAGGTCATTAGTTTTTCCTCTTCACCCCCTCCCTTTTTTAAAATAATTTGAAGGACCTCCACTGTCTATCAGCATGGGGGGAATAAGACAATTTTGTTAAAGCTGACAGAATTAGCAAGAGATAAGTAAAGGTCAAATGTCAGGATGAGGACTGGAAGCTTAATCTTCCTTCATCATACAGCAGAGCAGCCAAATGAAAGGAGAAAAAGGTATATTCAGTCAAAAAGGAGACAAAAAAGAAATTTGCATCAAATATATTCCTGCAAATTAAGAGATTGAGATCTAGATCAAAGACTATCATTTTTTCCAGTTAATTGAGATTTATTCAGAGATCAGACTACTTTGCAATGGGTTAAACCAATGGAATGAAGCAAAATCAGTAATTCTGGAAAGAGCCAGGTTGTGCTTTGGGTGCTGAGGGAGCAGAAAACTGGAGCTGGGCTCCTGTGCTGCAGGAAGGGAAGCACAGCCCAAAGCATCCCAGACTGGGTGAGCTGGGAGGACCCGAAAACTCATCTTGTTCCACCCCTGCCATGGCAGGGACACTTTCCACTGTCCCAGGATGCTCCAAGCCCTGCCCAGCCTGGAACTGAACTTCAGCATCATCCTCATAAAAGAGCAGCTGAAACAGGCTGGACATGCAGTTATTGGAATAGCACCTTTCACATGGAGCAATCTGCAAATATTTTAGATTATAACAAGTTACAGCTAATTTCAAGTGTAAGGAAATCATGGAAGAATCTGAAATTTAAAACAAGAGAATTATCTTAATCAGATTCTATGTGAAATACAGTTCATAAAGCTGAGAAATAGAAAGTTACTCCAGATCAGAGAAGAAGAGCTCTTGAATGAGCAGACAGAAAATATTAGAAGAAAATGATAGAACAATGTGCCATTTCCAAATAAACACAAGTGGAATCCAAGTCCTACTGTTGCCTTTCCTTTGTGACAATAGAAGTGGGTTTTGGAGGAGCTGAGCAGGCTCAGCATTGAGCTGGCTGCTTTCATCTCACAGAGAAGGCACCAAGATTGCATCAGATGCATTTTAATATTTTCATAATTTCAGTATTAACTGCACGAGCAGCTGCTCATCCTCCCACTGGTGCTCCCTGGGGGCACCTGGGATAATTTCCCATCACAAAGAGCTGAACACTTGTTGTATGTGCAACAGCTCAGGCCAGCTGATGGGATCTGCCTGGGACTCCTCCCATGGCTCCTCTCAATTTAACTATTAAATAACTATTAACTAATAACTATTTAGTTATTTATTAGTTACAAAATGTCAGGGGCTGAAGGCCAAATCAGCAGCACCTACAGCAAAAATATCTTGGCAGAGCTTTGTAAGGAAAGAACCCATGGATTCCCTTCTTATGCTTCCCACAATGCTGCAGTGGAGAGCTTTTCAAAGTTCATTAAGAATGATTAGAAACAAACATGACAAAATTTAATATGCAATTATAAACTGACTAAAAACATTTTCAGTTCCAGTGTTTCCATTCCATCAATGCAGCTTTTTTTGTACCAGTGCAGATCACCAGTAAGATATGACAGCATCCTACCAATCCATATTTTTATACTCAATAAGTCATTCAAATACATAAATTATACATAAAAATATACAAAGGAATTCCTGTGTCATCAAATTGTATTTTATATTCCTCCAAAAGGATGGGGTTTTAATTTCCAGCACAGAGAAGTGCCAGGACAGCTGTCTGTCCTCTCTGTTTCACACCACCTTAAATCATGTTTTATTTGGATACCATATGCTTCAACCTCTCTGTCTGCCACCTTCAGATTTCCCTTTCTGAGCTACAGAAAATAATATGCTAAACAGCAACAAGAGTGCTGGTAAAACCACAGCAGAACTCACTCCCTGGATCAGAGGGATGTGGATTAAAAGCACACCTGAAAGAGCCTCCATTTTACAGGCTATAAACCAAACCCTTCCTCACAGGGGGAACACATCAACCCTCATTACACTGATGTCCTTCAAAGCAAAAAAAGGTCTAAATGCAGCCTGAAAAATGCACACTCATTACTGATCCTCAGATTTTTGTGGATCCTCGGATTTTTGTGGACCAAACAAGGTGCTGGGAGTGCTGTGGAAACTTTATCATCTGGGAATTCATCATGCCAAGGATGGAACAGGCTGGGTTTGTCCAAAGCATGAGGTTCCAAAAGAGAAGGAAACACTCTGGCTTTGTTCCACTAACGCGCCGTGGGTGAAGAGCACACCCGGAGCAGCAGCCAAACACCTTGGGCAGGGGAATGGTTTCCCACTGCCAGAGGGAAGGAATTGCTCCCTGGGAGGGTGATGAGCCTCTGGGAGCCCCTGAATCCCAGTTTTGCCCTCCCAGCCCTGATCCAAACTCATTCCATCGCTCCCCAGAGCTCGGACACTGGGCAGGGTAATTCGCTGGTGCTGCTGGAGGGGCTGGAAGTTTTGCCCTCCCAGCCCTGATCCAAACTCATTCCATCGCTCCCCAGAGCTCGGACACTGGACAGGGTAATTCCCTGGTCCTGCTGGAGGGGCTGGAATGACAGCCGGGAATGGCAGCAGCCCAGGAATGGGCTGGGATGGCAGCAGGGAATGGCAGCAGCCCAGGAATGGGCTGGGATGGCAGCAGGGAATGGCAGCAGCCCAGGAACGGGCTGGGATGGCAGCAGGGAATGGCAGCAGCCCAGGAATGGGCTGGGATGGCAGCAGAATGGGCTGGGATGGCAGCTGGGAATGGCAGCAGCTCAGGAATGGGCTGGGATGGCAGCAGGGAATGGCAGCAGCTCAGGAATGGGCTGGGATGGCAGCAGGGAATGGCAGCAGCTCAGGAATGGGCTGGGATGGCAGCAGGGAATGGCAGCAGCCCAGGAACGGGCTGGGATGGCAGCAGGGAATGGTAGCAGGGAATAGCAGCAGCCCAGGAATGGGCTGGGATGGCAGCAGGGAATGGGATGGGGTGGCACCAGGGAATAGCAGCAGTCCAGGAATGGGCTGGGATGGCAGCAGGGAATAGCAGCAGTCCAGGAATGGGCTGGGATGGCAGCAGGGAATGGGCTGGGATGGCAGCAGGGAATGGGCTGGGGTGGCAGCAGGGAATGGGCTGGGGTGTCACCAGGGAATAGCAGCAGCAATGCAGCCCAGCCTCCAGGACAGGAAGCAAGCTCAGCACCAGGTCCCCCAGCAAGCAGAGATCAAGCAGTTTAAATTTCAGTCTAAGCAGGAAAACACAATTAAACCCAGCACTGCCTCCTCCTCAGCAACAGAGTACAAATCTCTCCACTCAAAGATAACTTCCTTCAAATGCTTTATCAGAAGGAAAAGGAGTTACCCTGTGTCCAGCTCTCACAGCTGATGTGCCCCTGGGAAGCTCAGATCAGGGGACGTGTCCTGCACCACACCCAGCCCCAGTGCAGCTGTGCTTTTGCAGCAGTCAGGATGCATCACCCCAGTGCAAGCCCTCAGCCTTTAACCACTGCTCAAGAGTCAAACCCTGCCCCGGGTCAGGCTGGTTTCCCAGCTTTGCAGCCACCAGCAGTGCCTGGCACTCTGGAGCCCAGCCAGGAATCCTCCACTCGGGGCATTCCCTGCTGCAGCTGCTGGCACAAATGCACCGAGGCCTGCAGAGGGATTTTGACTTCACCACTGGAACTGGCACCGAGTTTGGGACCAGGTTTCACCTCCAGAAACAGCTCCTGCAGCTCAGTGAGCTCATTTGATTCCCAGGCTGCTTGGCAGGAGATAACTCCTGCTGCACGAGGAGCAAGCCTGGCTGCTGGATGGGTGAGGAGCTGAGCACGGGACAGGGAACAGTTTAACCCCAACTGGCTTGGCAGGGACTGGGAATTTCATCTGTGACGTGACAGGCTGAGCTCAGCCCAGCTCCAAGGCACCACAGGGCGAGGGGCTCCCTCTCCCATCCTTCCAGGACACTCCTGGGGGGAGCCCTGAGCCCCTCTGCACTGACACCACTTCTGTGAATGCAGAGAAAATCTCAGCTTTCTGAGCTGTCTGCTATGTGACATCCCCACAGTAATCCCCTGAATTTTCTCAAGAGCCTGGGATATGAATAACTCCTCCTTCATATTCCCTGCAAATGAGAAAGACTCTCTTTTTAAATTATTCATGACATTATTATTATTAAAAGTCAAAGCGCCATTTAATGAAATAACATTTTTAAGTCTGATTGCAGTAAAGCCAGAATGCCACGGTTTGTAAAACATCAGTGTCCTTTAGCCTGTGCTGAATTACAACAGAAATGAATCTGAAATCACACTTGTAGCTCAAGAGAAAACTCTTCTCCAATACACAAATCGATACATGATTTAATTGTGTTTTATTGCTGCTTTTGCTTCAGTCTGGGGTCAGAAAAGAGCCTGAGAACATCCTATTTGCTATTTTCCCAACTGTATTCCCTCAACGTGCGCCTGCTGTTTAATTCCAGCCCTCTCCAGCTGCAGGGCAGCAGGGAGACTGATGGAGTGAGTGAGGAACCAGAGCAAGCTCGGTGTTCTCCTCTGGGCTGCAGCTCATGGGAAGGCTTTCCTCTAGGATTGGCTTCTGAAGGTGCCAAGGAAACCAGGACAGGAAAGGCAGAGCTGAAATCTTCACTGAGCACGAGTGTCTGTGCCATTGAGGTGGCTCTGGTGCCAAGCCATGGTGGTTCCCAAACCCAGCACAAACCAGGGTTCTGGACCAGCTCAGGAGAACAAGGACATGGAGAATCTGAGCAGGGCAGTGGAGGTGTTAAAGCTCAGGAGAACATTGACATGGAGCTCCTGGAGCAGGGCAGGGGAGATGTTAAAGCTCAGCAGAACAAGGATATGGAGCCCCTGGAGCAGGGCAGTGGAGGTGTTAAAGCTCAGGAGAACATTGACATGGAGCTCCTGGAGCAGGGCAGGGGAGATGTTAAAGCTCAGGAGAGCATGGACATGGAGCCCCTGGAACAGGGCAGTGGAGGTGTTTAAAGCTCAGCAGAACAAGGACATGGAGCTCCTGAGCAGGGCAGGGGAGATGCTGAAGCTCAGGAGAACATTGACATGGAGCTCCTGGAACAGGGCAGGGGAGATGTTAAAGCTCAGCAGAACAAGGACATGGAGCCCCTAGAGCAGGGCAGGGGAGATGCTGAAGGGCCTGGATCTTCTGCATGCCCAGGAAAGGCAGAGGGAGCTGGGGCTGCTCAGCCTGGAGAGGAGCCCTCAGCCCTGGGTGTCCCTTGTGCAGGGACCGAGCCTGGGATTTTGTGATTATTTTAAGGGAAAAACCAGACTCGACCATTTCATCACTACTAGACTAATAATGTATTATTTTGCTTTTTACATCTTACTCAATGTTGAATTTGATCAAGCTTTGTTTCAAGGTTCAGCAATCATTTTTCTCATGGACCAGACCCAAACACACCACCCTAGCTGATGTCCAGAGCTACGTGCACTAATCCCAGGGGATAAATCCTCCTGCAGTATGTATGGACCCTTTCCATCCCACAGGTTTTTCTAGTAGTGGAAGAATTCCTGACAATTCCTAGGTGTGAGATAGAACTCCAGATTGATGTTCTCCCCAGCTAATCCCTGTCTTCTACTCTGCCTTTTTAGCCTCTGAAATCAACACACGGAGCTGGTGGCTCTGTTTTGACTCATACTAAAAACAGCAATAGCTCAGTTAAAATCAGTGAGAATTGGAGTCCCAAAACCAACTGAATTCCTGATTTTTACTCTCCACATGTCTCTAAGGAGATGCACAATTTTTAGAGTATTTAAGTTTTTTTTTTAAAAAAAGATGAAGTGGATTTCTCTCTTTGAGGATGGCAATGTACTTTAAAGCTTGACTGAAGGAAATAACAGAAAATCATGTTTTAGCTTGAGGCTATACATTTATCCAGCCATCTTTCCCCAAATCTTGTAGGCACAAAGCTGCAAACAGACCCTCACCTTACCACATCCATCACATTTAATGTCTTTCAAGAAAAATCTTTCCAGGATGCATCCAGCCCCTTCTCCTGGGTCTGGAAAAATAGCCCCTGATTTGCCATTTCTTCCTACTTTTCACTGCTGGTGATGCAACCCATTGCAGACTATTTTTGGGATGCATAAAGAGAAAAATTCTAGAAATTAGGTAATGATCTCAGAAGATCCCAAATATATGAAAACAAGGGCACCTGCAGAATTGTGTGGTGAGATAAATCTACCCAGGGGTGTTTGTTATTCCTTGGTAAACAGACAGCTGGAAGCAAAATTACTGCTTTGTGCAAATAACAGAGGGTTTGTTTAGTAAGCTGAAAGCAAACCAGACAAATGTGGGTTTCTGTGGAAGTTTACCTGAGTCCTTTGTGAATCCCACACCCTTCACTGCACAGCCAGGAGAACAGGGGCTCCTGGCAGTGGCTGAGCTCCTGCAAACCCCACCTCCTTTTCAGATCTGAAGATCCATCCCCAAAGCACAAAAATTGCATTTTGCACCCTCTTTTCGTGTTTAATGGCCATTTTAAAAAAATCCTGCATTTCAAAAAGCATTTTCCTTCATTATGCACTAAGAAAGTCACTACTTAAGGATCAGTTTTACAGCTGGAATTGAAAAACAGGGTGAAGAACAATTGCTGTGGTCAAGGCACTGCTGCAGAATGAGGAGCTGGGTTTAGCAAAGCCCCAAATTCCAAAGATTATCAATGGCCAGAGAAACTCCCCATCCTGGGCATCCAAGGAATCCTGCTCTGAGCTACCTGCACTCAAAGCACAGTCCTTGCTCACAGCACAGCCCTCTGAAAGGCTCAGCTGCCACTGCTGATAAAACCCACCACGGGCTCCTGGGACCTCGTGGAAAGGCAGGAAAGGAGCAGAGAGAACTCAGAGCTGCTTTCTGAGTTTGGGGTTTCCCTCTGCTGGCACCTGCCTTGCTCCAATGACCTCCCAGTTCCTCATTTTCTGAAGAAATCTGGAGCTAGAATTCCACCTTGCACCCTATTCTGTGCTCACCAACCACTACAGATAAATCAAATTATCCCCTTTTCCCAGCAATATGACAAGCCAAATCCATCTGGAACCTAATTATTCTTCCAATGCCCATTGTTCCAGTATAAATCACCTAGAACTACAATACAAAAAGAATAATCTATAGTACTGCTAAATACTTGCCTTGCTCCATTTTCAACTATCTTTGTGGGTAGTCACGGGTATGATAAATCTCTGCAGGGCTACTCCTGAATTTATAACCCAGATGGATCAATAGGCTGGCTCTGACATGCATCCCTGGAGGGATTCTGTACATGATTGCTGGGTGAGGGGAGGAGCACAGTGACATCCACGTTAGGGTTTCCTGTACCCAGCCCACCCCAAACAAGCCTCCTGCTCTCCTTGTCCTTGTGCTGACCCCAGGGAAGCTCCTGCTGGATGCTGGGGTGCCCATCCTGCTCCTCAGCAGCCTCCCTGGGCTCCTGGCACACCCCTGCAGGGAGCAGGGGATAAATGAACCCCTTCTGACACAGCACTGATGGCAAATTCCAGAGTGGGTAGCTTTAGGAGAGTCCCACAGAGCTGGAGGCTACACAGCAGCAGAGAAGAACAGGGTGGAGAAAAGAGATGGAATGAGAGAAACACATGCAGTGAGCTCCAGGCATCCATCAGGGAACACCAAGGGAACATCACCCATCACTCCTGACACCAGCAGCTCCGGGAGGAAACACCAGCACAGCAGAAGGTTCTTGCACAGCAGAAGGCTCTTGCACAGCAGAAGGCTCTTGCACAGCCTCACACCCCAGTGCTGGATTCCCTCTGGGCACTGCCTGAGCCAAAGCCCAGCTCTGGGGCAGCAGCACCTCACACAGAGCTCAGAGCTGCCAGGGAAAGCATCTTCTGCTGTTTCTTTGGGCAGCAGAGCCAGCTCCCAGCCCAGGCACTGTCTGCAGTGCCTGCAGAGCACAGTGCCCTGTGTGGAAATCCATTCTGGAGCTCACTGATCCCACCCCAAAGAGCAGAGCCCCCAACTCTCTCAGCCCAGCTAACTGAAGAGAAAATGAGGTGACACAGAGGGAGCTGAACCGTGGCTGGGGTTTGAATTTCTCAAACTGCTGGACACTCCTCCGTGCTCAGCACTGCACTAAAGGCTGATTTCAGTGAACAGAAGGTTGTAGTGCTGCACTCCACAGACATGAAGGGTCTGTTAATAGTTAGTTACTGAGCTCTTCAGTTGTGGTTACAATCTGCTGCCATATTAATCTCACCCCATAATTAGCTGCCTGGGGAAAACGTGTTACTATCCAGTGGAGCCAGGTGAATGGAAAAAACACCTTTGAGGTCTGAACCTCGTGATTTATTTCCCTTTCAAAACAGAAAGGTGAAGCAAGGCACCTTGTTCCATTATACACACTGGACAATTCTGCTGTGCACTTGGCAAGGTGCAGAAGTGAAAGATGAACAAAAATAGTCCTGCAGAAAATCAAAACTACTTATTTCTGATACAAGGGAACAGCAGGAAAACCCTGCACTTAAAGATCTCCACCAGAGAGCTCTAAAGAGGCTACAAGGTACTCTACAATATTTATGAGTGCAAGATACATACTATAGATTAATTCATAAATTCTCCATACATAATTTATAGTGTATTTACAGAGTAAAACAGTCATCACACAGCAACCACCACAAATGCATTCACTTAAACTTAAGGGCATCTGTAATTCCTGCTCAGAAATCAGAGCCCATAATAAACCAGTCACAGGCAATGAAAAGCTGACTAAAATGCCCAGGAAGAGAAAGGAAATGCATTTTAAAGGCAGCTGATGTGCCATAAATATTTAATGCTCTATAAAATCTTACATTTAGTTATATTTATATAGTATTTAGTACATTGTTCCCATTCAGAGTGAGAAATTAGTCTTAACTCGAGTTTTAGAGAGAACTTAGTTTTTCTTGCCTATAGTTTAACCTGGCACTAAAAGCTACCAATTGTGGCTCAGTGAATTTGTACTAAAGCAGCAGAATTCCTCCATTTCCTCCAAAATCCTCCCTGAACAGAACTATTTTTTCTATTTAACAACGCAAAGGAATTTTGCATTCATAGAATTGCAGAATCCCAGAACAGCTGGGGTTGGAAGCGACCCAATTCCTCATTCCCAATATCCCACCTAACCCTGCTCTCTTTTTCAGGGCAGTCTCAAGGGCAGTAAATGTGATAACTGAACACAGAAGATGCTTTTGGATATAAAATAAGACCCCCAGTAAGTAACACACTCAGGTGTGTGTTTGCCACTTGGAAATAAAAGCAGATTTTGCTGCTCCAAGAAGCTCACTGTGACTCCTGCAGTTCTCACACTCTGGAGGGAGACAGAATTCCCTGGCTCCAGGTATCACTGCTGCAGAGCAATTAAAACAATCAGTCCTTTAAGTTACATCCCATTCCACTGTTTCCCCATAAATTAGCTGTGAGATCACAGCCTTTAAATGCTATTCTATTTATTTACTGAATTTATTCTAAATTTCCATCACAGGAGTAGGGAACATCTCCTAAAGAATGTGCAGGATGAGCTCCCTCCTTCCATAGTGAGTTTTAAAAAAGTTGAAGGACGTGTTAGGAGACAGCTTGTTCCACATTAGAAGAAAAAAAATCAGGTTAAAAAGCAGTGGTGTTACCCTGAACCACAAGGCCCAAGATGCACTTTTTGGATTTACAGCCGAATTTCTGCAGTGGAATGTGCTGCCTGCTGTGGCCCCAAGCCAGCAGATCCCACTCCTTGCCTGAGCACTCTCCTCTTCTGGATGACGTTTTTGTTCTTTAAATGCCTTCATGGTGCTCCTCTGCCTCCATATAAAGATTTTTAATTGCTGTTTAATATTAATGCAGTTTTCAGAATCAGTGAAAAAGCTGGGTTTTAATTTTTTTTTTAAGTCCACATCAGCTTCAAAGTTGCAGCTATAAATAGGAGTGCTGGAGACAGACATAGCCAGGAGCTATTGCAGGGTGCAGTTTATCCTCTGCACAAGACTGGAAATCACTGAACATCTGAGATGCCCCAATTTCAGCAGAGGCTCCTCAGCAACGTGTCCTGACCCCACAAACCCTGCAGGACTCCTGGCTGTGCTGAGGGCACTGGATCCTCCTGGCTGAGCTCCATCACTGAGAGTTTGTGTTGAGGAGCCACAGTGACTGGAGAGCCTAAAACTCATTTAACTCATCTGGACTTCAATCATCTCACCTGTCATCTCGGCCGTGTTTGATAGCAGATCAACTGCTTGTGTTTAATACAGGATTTGCTGGGATAATAAATCTTCCAGCCAGGCATTTCCCTTTGTCCTGGTGACATTTTAATTGACTTCTAAGGACAAAGCTGATTTTATGTATTTCAGCTTTAATTGCTGCTCGCTTTCTTGGATTTCTTTCACACAATCATATTAAGCATTAGGTTGTTTAAGGAGATTAGTGACTCTCACCATCGAGGACCACACTCCCAGTTACAATGGAAACACACTCAGTGGAAGAAATTGAGCAAGAACTTTGAAACTGGTTTTGAAGACGTTCCCTGAGTCTGTTTGACACAGCTCCATAGAAGGGAGCCCAAGGATTATGTGAAGGAGTAAATCTGACACTGCTTAATGTCTCAAAAGGACTCGCCTCCACCTCCAAAATCTGTAATTATGTGTGATTTGCATTAATCCTTAGAAAGAAATAGAAATCCCTACACGAAACAGAAAAAGCAGATTAGGAGCAATATTCTGTTGCCAGTCCCGCAAATGATTTATGTCAATTAAGATAATTCCCGTGCTCTCATGAAACCACCTCTCTCTCCATCACTTCAGAAGAGGGTGACACTACCCCAGAGCCACACAATTCCATTTCCCACAAAGGAACAACCTGATTTGAAGTCCATCCAGTGAGGAGTGCACTGCGTTCAACGCCGCTTCGACAAAAAAGCAAAGCTGCCAAGCAGCAACAAGAGCAAAGCCATTTTTCATGGGAGTCATGGAAGTGCAGGTGTGAGGAGTGCAAGGGCTGAGCTGCTCCCCACGATGACAGGGGGCACAGACCATGCTGCTCCCTGTCGAGAGAGATGCTGACACGTCCTGCATCCAACAGGCACCTCCTCGGGAATATTCCTGCCAACTGGTGAATCGTTTTGTGAGTCAAGGCAGAAAAGCCATCATTAAAATCACCTTGTTGTTCCTGCCACGGGCGCCTCGTTAAGGAAGCCGCTCCAGCTCTCTTTGTTAGTGCCTCCACAGATAAAACCCTCCCACCTCTCAGAGGTTTGGTTTGCCCCCAGAGAGCAGCAGAGGCTAATGCTGCTCTCCAAAACATGCCTGAGAAGGAATGGCTGTGCCATCCGACAATATCCCGTGTAAGAAGTTGGGATGACTTCCCCAAAAGCAAGAACAGGCTCGCCAAGGCTCTCTGCCACAACCTCAGCATCCAGCAGCTGTGGCAGCACTGATGGCAGGCAGGTCATTTACATATATGCAAATGAACACACAGGGTGATGTCTTGAGCCATTTGCAATTTCCTCTGGGAATTATCAGGATTCACCTTTCAAAAGCTGTTTCCAGCAGCCACAGAAGCCCAGACTGGGTTGGGATGGGAGGGAGCCTAAAGCCACCTCAGTGCCACCCTGCCATGGCAGGGACAGCTCCCACTGTCCCAGGTGCTCCAGCCTGGCCTTGGCACTGCCAGGGAACAAACCAGCACTGTGATTCACCTTTCAAAAGCTGTTTCCAGCAGCCACAGAAGCCCAGACTGGGTTGGGATGGGAGGGAGCCTAAAGCCACCTCAGTGCCACCCTGCCATGGCAGGGACAGCTCCCACTGTCCCAGGTGCTCCAGCCTGGCCTTGGGCACTGCCAGGGAACAAACCAGCCCTGCCCATAAATGAACCTGGCCAGGGTTACCTGGGCACGTGTGAAAAGTGCTCTGTAATGTTTATCTCAAGGCAAACTAAGAGGAGTCACTAATAAATGGCAAGAATGTTTAATTGGCACATTGTTAGGAGAACATTAATTGGCAACTCTAATACACTGAATAAATTAGCATAGCCAACAAGATGCATTATCACTTACCTCACAATAACTTTTTAATTATTCAGAAAGCAAATAAATTATTTCCAGACTCGCACTTTCCCCAGGTGCTCCAGCCTGGCCTTGGGCACTGCCAGGGAACAAACCAGCCCTGCCCATAAATGAACCTGGCCAGGGTTACCTGGGCACGTGTGAAAAGTGCTCAGTAATGTTTATCTCAAGGCAAACTGACTAAGAGGAGTCACTAACAAAAGGCAAGAATGTTTAATTGGCACATTGTTAGGAGAACATTAATTGGCAACTCTAATACACTGAATAAATTAGCATAGCCAACAAGATGAGGACTTACATGCATTATCACGTACCTCACAATAACTTTTTAATTATTCAGAAAGCAAATAAATTATTTCCAGACTCGCACTTTCCTCTGTTTCATGTTGTCCTTGTGGATTTTAAACACATATTAACATTTTTTCTTTTCTCAATTCTTTACATATATGCAAATGAACACACAGGGTGATGTCTTGAGCCATTTGCAATTTCCTCTGGGAATTATCAGGATTCACCTTTCAAAAGCTGTTTCCAGCAGCCACAGAAGCCCAGACTGGGTTGGGATGGGAGGGAGCCTAAAGCCACCTCAGTGCCACCCTGCCATGGCAGGGACAGCTCCCACTGTCCCAGGTGCTCCAGCCTGGCCTTGGGCACTGCCAGGGAACAAACCAGCCCTGCCCATAAATGAACCTGGCCAGGGTTACCTGGGCACGTGTGAAAAGTGCTCTGTAATGTTTATCTCAAGGCAAACTAAGAGGAGTCACTAATAAATGGCAAGAATGTTTAATTGGCACATTGTTAGGAGAACATTAATTGGCAACTCTAATACACTGAATAAATTAGCATAGCCAACAAGATGCATTATCACTTACCTCACAATAACTTTTTAATTATTCAGAAAGCAAATAAATTATTTCCAGACTCGCACTTTCCTCTGTTTCATGTTGTCCTTGTGGATTTTAAACACATATTAACATTTTTTCTTTTCTCAATTCAAGTCTACCAAGCCCTGGTAATTCAGCTTTCTCCTTCTATGGAAGTATGGGATGGGAACAGAATTTATAAATTTCAGTTTTTTCCTTCTAAAGAAGCATGAGATGGGAACAAAAATCCCTGTGTCACTTGTAAGAGCTGCAAGATTTTAGACATACTTGTAAAAACTAAAACCCTAAGGCTTCAATAACACAAACAACACCTTTGCAGAGGAGGAGGAAGAACCTGCTGGTGTCAGTTTTAGGCACACTGATGGATTTAAATATGATATTTAAATATAGTGTTTTTAAAGCTACACAAACAAGGTGTTAACCACATTGCAGTCTCACTAACCCCAGTGTGCCTTGGATCAGTTTAAAATGCCCTTTTTTGAGTAATCAACACTTTGGACTAATCAGAACAGGCAGCTTTGTTCTGACACAGGTATCTCCCCACTTCCCCTTCCCAATAAAAAAACCTCATAAATCTCTCTCCAGTTCCCCCTTTCAGTCCCAATTACAAACACTATTTTTAGCCAAAGCAAATGTCAGTGTACAAATAAAATTAAAACCGCAATTAACATTACCAGATATAATGAGACGTTTAATTACCCTTGAAACTAGGACTTGTGAAGAGCCAATAAACTTTAAAGTGCTTTTGTTACCAATCCAATTATCCATCATACAGAACATCAGACTGGTTGCCTTGCCCTCGAACCAGGGCCCAAGAGCTGGGACAGCAGAGCAAGGAAATGATTCTGACATTAATAGTGCAGAATGTTACAGAAACCTCTGCTAGAAAAGCTCAGTCCAAACCCTAAGAAGAGACAAGAAAAGCTTGATTAACTGCAGAACAGCTGAAATAGTTCTCTAGTGTCTCACGTGGCAAAGCACTGAGCACAAATACTTCGTATGAACCTAAAACTCTGAAGTGCAGCACAGCAGTGATGCCACCAGCACCCTCCAGAGCCAAAATCCCAGTTCCCTGCACAAAGCTCTGGTGCCAGCTGACAGTGGGGAGGAAAAGAAGTCTGCATTTAAAACACCCACAGGCTGCACAGCATTATTTTCAATAAAAACCAAGAGCTCTGCAATAGTGCAAAATGTTTAAACAGGGGGACCTGCAGGTGCCAAATCCACC
This sequence comes from Onychostruthus taczanowskii, assembly GCF_017590055.1. Classification (NCBI taxonomy): domain Eukaryota; kingdom Metazoa; phylum Chordata; class Aves; order Passeriformes; family Passeridae; genus Onychostruthus; species Onychostruthus taczanowskii. The sequence goes on along the minus strand of NW_024506993.1, from coordinate 1,555,936 downwards.
AAGAGGTTTCATGAATTTCGTGCACATTTGGAAAAGAAAATTCAACGGGGGCTGGAGTCCAAATTGTCCTTAAGGAACAGCAAAAACAACCACAAAAAGGCCAAACCCCACAAAAAACTGCACCAAAAAATCCCCAAAACGACTTGCACAGACTATTTGCCCAAATTCATTGGATGATTTCCTGTACATAAGAAGATATTTATGTCATTATTACTTTTTTTTTTTTTCCTGGACAAAATCAACTCCTAGAAAATGTTGATTAATTTGCAGCTCAATGCATAAAAAGTAAGCTTGTGAAATTACCAGAAGAGGTAAATAAATGATTCATGTGGGTTGGTTTTGCATGAATAAATTATTTGTGCCTTCTCTGTGTTTCATCTGATAGAAGAATGCAAAATTAATGCTATTCTATGCAAATAGAAAGCCTTTTTATAAAATTCTGACCTAATTATAGGTGTTTGCTAAGAAACTCACACTTGAGTTCTCAGGGAAAAAATTCCTTGGTGCCACATCAGTGTCATGGAAGGAAAAATTCAAAAACTAAAACATGTCACCCACGGATTATTAATAGATATTATTAATATTTTCATCTTCTTTAACCATTTTCATCCTGTTGGAGAGGTGTACAGTTGGCACCCAAAGTGCTCCATCACCCCAGCTAATGTTGAACACAGCACATGATTCCAAAGACATCCCTGCAGATCATGCAAAGTTGTGTATCCCAGCAGATTTTCATTAATGCCAATAAAAGAGATGGCATTTCAATGATGTGGTAGCCAAGGAAACAGAGGAGCACCTGACAGATGTTATCCCCCAGCCTTCTCCTTCAGAGGCAGCAGAGATGAACAGTTTGGGCCAATCCTGCAGCAGCTGATGGCCAAATGAATCATGAAATCATGCTGATTTCCAACACCACGGTGCTGACCAGCAAGGAGCATTTAATGAGAGTTGTTCAAAAAAAGAAGGGATGACAAAAGCCAAATTAATTCTTTCCAGCAACCATCTGAAACAACACAAAACATCTTGCCCAGAGCAGCTGGGGCTGCCCCTGGATCCCTGGCAGTGCCAAGGCCAGGCTGGACACTGGGGCTGAAGCACCTGGGACAGGGGAAGGGTGTCCCTGCCATGGCAGGGATGGCACTGGGTGGGCTTTCAGGTCCTTCCAATCCAAACCATTCTGGGATTCTGTGATCTTCTTTTGGAGCTTGTATCTGGCAGATATTTTGGTTTTAGATTTCATAGTTTTCCCCTAACTGCTAACTGTTAAGAAATTCCATTAATGGGATTTCATCACAGTAACTGTCCAACAATTTTGGAAAAACTAACCACAAAGCATCTCATGGATTTAGACAGAAGCAAAAATCACCAAACTAAAGCCCATTCATCTGTAAATATGAAGATAAAAAAAACATTCCAAATCTTCAGATTATCTTTACTATCTTACCTTTAAGGTGAAAGGAACCCACATCATAAAGATGACAGGCAAGAACCAGAATCAGTAAAGAAAATTTGTGCTATCAACCCCAACATTTTCTATGGTTGCATCAGACACTAGTTTCAACATACAAAGCCCTTCAAGAATTCACCTAAAGTCTTATTTTATGAAAATCAGAAGAAATTAAATTAGTCTTTCCTGTCTGACCGTGCTGCATTGTTTTAGGGATGTTCATGCAGTCACTTTGGCCTGCCTGCTTGCAGGTGTTTTCCCCAAGGCCATTGCACTGGTCTCTCACTAAGTGAACAAGCCCTGTTTTTGTCTGTAATAGACAGAGAGACTGAGTGACTGATTCAATCAATCTGAGGGTTCTAAGTGAGGTTTTGCAGCAGAATCACACAGGTTCCCATGGCCTGACCTGTCTGCCCCTCCCTGCTTCTTCTGGCTCTGATCACTGAGGGCTGCACTCCTTGCTGATGCCAACACACAGCACTGGTGATCCTGTGTTTCCAAGTAGCCTAACTCGCTCTGTATAATTAATATGTATGCAATAATTCCTCTATCATTCTTTCTGTGGATGGCCAATTTGCCAGAATAATTCAGCTTCAATAGCAGGGAGCTGCACACCACCCAGGTACCCTTCCCAGCAGGGAATCCTCATGGACAGCAGCCTCCATGCACCCACACTGAAGGGTGGAATTCCTTCCTAAATGGATATTTAAGTCAAATTAATGGGAAATACTTATTGGAAAGGTCCAGAAAGCAATGAGACACTTCCCTAGCTCCAGGCATTATTCCTCAGCAGCGATCCTGCACTTGGGAGCACCCTCAGAGCAAGATGTCCCAGACATCTCATCCCCCAGGAGCAACCAGAGCTGACTTGTATTGAGAGAAATCTGGCACATTTTCCAAGTATTGTGGATAATTAGTGGCTAGAGGTTAAACAGCCACAGAACTCTGGGCCTTTATTCCAAGTTTGAATGCCCTTGATAGGAGTCAGCGAAGTGTCGATTCCAAACATTTCTGTTTCTGTACACAAAGTGGCTGCTCCAGTTCAAAACAGACAATTTAGTGGGTGGATCTGTAATTAAATTATTATGGCTCATATCTAATTAAAACAGATTTCCAGGCACATTTCAAGCTGTGGTTGGATGTCAGTTTGAAGCTGCCTTGCGCGGCTTGGCAAGCGATCGCGCTGAAGGAGGGCAGGAACGGCATCCAAGAGTAAGAAAAGGAGGATCTAAAAATAAAAATGTTCTGGAATGCCTGCCTTTGGTTTTGAACCCAGCAGTTCACTACTGGCACAGTACCACCCCATGGATATCTCAAAAGGCTAGAGACCCAGACAAAGAAGGAGAAACAATTGGAAATGCACAGCCCGCAGTTGTTCGCGGGTTCTGCACAGAGTTTAACAAAATCCAGCGGAATAAAAACCTTCCTGACGGATGGGAAAACAGGCTCAGTGGGGAAATGAAATTACAAGCTGGCCAAGGCAGAAAGGCACAGCCTAGTGAGACACACTACACAGGTTGTTAAGCTGAACATACACCTCGGGCTTAGCACTGACTTCTGAGAATTCAGCGATGGAACGGGAACAGCAGTTCCAAGATCACGCTTCAGAAACCAAAAGAAGGGTTTGAAAAAGCAAAGTTAAAAAACGTTGTGACTTCTTGTTACTCTTTAATTTTCCTTTATTCACCCAGAAGGAGCTTATTTCTACATCCACTTTGATTTAAGTAAATGGATGTATTTTCAGAAGACCTCAAGGTGCTGAAGCCACCATGGGACTGAAACCACGAGAGGAACAAGCAGGAGCTCAAACCCCAGCTCTGGGCTCCTTTGGGATCTCTCCCAGCACACCCAATCCTGCTCACTAATTACTTCCCCTCCCTCTTTTTTCTCTACTTTTCCTTATGTACTTAAAGACATTTCAGATGTAATTGCATAAAAGATTGCCTGGTTCACACAGGAACTAATAAGTCCAAGTAACTGTTATTACAAAACTCAAATCAAAGGCACTGAATATTGCCATTGCAAAGTAATTAGGGCAGTAAAACCATCGGCGACTTGAAGGGCTCTTTCATTAGTAAAGAGAATGCAATTATTTTCCTGCCATGTCTCCTGATTCTATTAGGCTGACATGCAGGAGCAGCCACTGTAAGCAGGCTGATTTCTCTCCCAGCACACTGACACCCTGGAAATCCTTCTCCACACACAGCTGAGCCACTGATGGTCACCACAATCCCTCTGCTGTCAGGGCTTAGCCTGGCTATCAAACTTAAACATGAGCTGAGCAGGGCCTAAAACCCTTCAGCTCTCACTGAACAGTGAATGAAATTCCAGTTGGTTCAAAGGGAGCACACAGCATCAGCCATGAAGGTGTTCCTGTTCACGGCAGGAGGTGGGAACGAGCTGGTCTTTAAGGTCCCTTCCAAACCATTCTGGGATTTGGGGGGAAAACTCAGATGGCCCAGAGAACAAGGGACAGGACAGGCTGTGTCAGGGGAGGCTCAGGTTGGACATCAGGAGGAATTTCTCCATGGAAAGGGTGCTCAGGCACTGGAAAGGGAGGCTTGGAGTCCCCATCCCTGGAGGTGCCCAAGGATGTGGCACTCAGTGCTCTGGGCTGGGGACAAGGTGGGGATCCAGCTTGGACTCCCTGCTCTGGGGAGGGCTTTTCCAACCTCAGTGACCCTGGAATTCGGTCACCTGAGATCAAAGCAAACTTTTGGAAACTTTTTAGGAGTTTTGCTTTTAAAGGACAAGCATCAGGTGGGGCTTTCTTCTAGCAAATCCCAGCCACGGTTTGCAGTCTCTGTTACAACATTTGCCTTCGGCTTGATTGTTCCAACTGTTAGAAATCAAGCTAAACAGCAAGAAGAACAGAGCTACATTTGAATCTGAGCAGGTTAAGAAATAGAAAACAAATATGCTCTGCAAGCAGCGACCCTCGCTGCGCACGCCGGGGCTCCCGAGCTCAGATTTATAATGAGGAGTCACTGCCACACTCCCAGTGCATCTTAATATCACCAAAATTCAGCCTGAATGCTGAAAGGGACAGAGAGCGCTTGAAATTCAGCTCAAGAATGCTCCTACCTGACAAACCAAAGGAAAAGGCTTAATTCCAGTGGGTGGTACAGTTTTATGACAGAGGGAAATAAATTTGCCTCGGGTATGATTGTCACTTGTGAAAACTGAGTTAGCTTTGTTTCCAATCATCATGTCAAAATAGATTTGGGTGTTTCTATTCAGATCAGCACTATAATCAAAAGACTAGAAAACACCTCCTTCCCACTACACCATTTGAAGTCATCTCTTCATTTTGCATTACAGCTCTCCTGATCTTGAAATCCACAACAATGAATAAGATTTCTACCAAAAGCCAGGGCCTGGTTTCTTCATCACCTTTAGAGTATTTCAGAGAATCATAAATGGTATGGGTTGGGAGGGACCTTGAAGCTCATGTTGTTCCAACTCCCTTCCCAACACCTTCCACTGAAAGGTCCCTGGGCCACTTGTCACATTATTTCAGATGTGACAAAACAACTTCTCTTTTTGAAGACTGCAGTATCTTACAACTATTTCTTATTAAAGAACTCTGTGCTCTCTCAAAAGAACATGCCATTGTGGAGCTGATTACTGGCAGGAAGCCATTTCCAGCCCTCACAGCCTGTAGAAGCACTGCTGGTCATACCCCCCTGAAATCTGGAAAGGACCTGGGAAGGTGCAGGAAGGTCACCAGGATGATTTGGCACTAATGTCATGGATCCACAGAATGTCAAATCTACCAGGAAAATTCCCTGGGGAGTTTCACAAACAGGTGCAAGCAGACAAGTTCTCCTCTCACAAGCACCAGGAAAGGAGCTGTTCTTACACTCTGTCTTTGCCTGAAGTCACAATACCTGAGCCATCAATAACACACCGGTTTCTCCTTTCTCCCTCAGCAAACAGAATTCTGCTCAGAGCTGCTCCAACAGCACAGAGCAGATTTGGAAGTCAAGTGAGGAGGCTCCTGGGAAAGGCTGATGCCAGGGAGGAGGAAGAGCAGTAGCAGGAGGACAATATTTGATCCACAAAGGGAATGATGCACCTGCCATGCTGGGCTGTGACCTCCTGCCTCAGACTTTGGGCATCATTTGATGTGAGCACACAGCTCAGGAGCTGCTCAGAAGTTTCACCTCCCAGTCCCCAGGCTTTGATGTTTATGGTTTATCCAGCTGGCCATTGATCAATACTGATGTAACCCAACCCTCTGGTTCAAAGGTTTCATTGTCAGCACCAGATTTATGGCTTCTTCAAGACATCTTCAATAAGCTGTCATCCAAACTACAATAGGGAATTAATTGTTTCCATCATTTTCCTGGGGTTTAATTAAGCATTCTGAAGAGGGCTGCAGTGATGCAGCAGTGAGGGTGGATCAGCTTGGCTGGCCATCCTCCTGCATGCTCCTGCCCACTTACACTATCAATACCACAATAAACACATTTTTCTGCCTGAAAGCCATTTATTAGAAGGAATTTTCTTCTGAGGGCAATGACATGAGGTCAGCAGACAGAAGGTGAGTGACTGCTCATTCACTTTAGGGGGGATTGCTGCTAAACACACCTAACTAGCTCACCCAATTAGTGGTTAATTCCAAGTATTAAGGATGTTTCAATTAAATGCCACTTACTTACAAGGAATAAAAGCAAGAGGAGATTGAGGAAAAACTGGATTCACATGGATGCAGCCTCCACTGGCACAGGGCACTGATGTGAGGGAGATTCCTCAGGTGTCAGGAGCTCTGTTCCCCAGCCAGAGCTCTGACACCCCCACATCCAAGTTTATTTTGCCAAGGATCATCTGCTGGCACAACATGGCAATGCGTGTTTCAAATCCCTCACCTGCCAACACAATTTATTGCCTGTGCCTGAAAACCAGGTGCACCTGTGCTGAAATGACAGGGCTCCCATCCTCTCTGTTACCATAAGCAAATAACTCTGGTGTCACTGTCAGGACAATTCCTGTGTTCACAGCACTTGGGGCACTCCCAGTGTCCTGACACAGCCACATCGATGTTCTGTTACATCATTTACAGAGCAAACATCCAAGGCCAAGGCCAGGAAGGTGTTGGGAAGACTCCAGGCAGTCCCAGAAAAAACCTGCTGAATTTACACAGTCCCACGGCACAGCCTGGTTTTGGCAGAGCCCGAGGGGCTGAGCATTTGTGAGCAGAACAGGTCAACCAGCCCTTCCTGGGTGACAGAATTTACAGGGCAGTGCCTGCTCTCCAGGACAGCAGTAAAGCAGCTCCTGGAGAGCTCAGATTTACAGGCAGCTCCTGGAGCTGTGAGCTACTGGCAGCTTGTGGCTGTGCTTTCCAAGAGCTTTCACCGGAGCAGCTGCTCAGAGCAAAATCCTCAGCTCCTGTCCACAAAAATTAAGTCAAAAACTGGGTTTAAAATTGAGCCAGTGTGTGCATTTCATCAGCTGGCCAGCAAAGGCAAAGAGAAAACCAGGCTGGGAGATGTGAAGAACACTCACAGGAACAGATTTGATGATAACATAGGATGAACGAAACAGAAATAAGTATTTCCTTCAGCCAATTACCACCCAATCCTCACAAGTCAAACTAAAATGTTAAATAAATATTATCTGGTGTTTCCACATGGTTCTTCAATCCATCTCATAATCACAAAGAATTTTGAACTGCATCATCACTGCGTTCATATGTACAACAAGATGGGGAATGGGAAGCATCTGATACATCCTTGAGCCACTGGAATGTTGGGAAAAGTCTCCAAAGCTGCTCTCCACAAGCCCTGGATTTGTTCTGAATTACATATTCTTAAGGAATAAATACGTTTTTCCCCTTAAGAAGCTGAGGACACAGTGGGATTTCTGAAGACATCAAATGATGTGCAACTGCAGCAGAATGCTCTAAATTATATCAAGATTCAGCGTGGAGTTAACAATAAGACATAACAAGAGAGAGTAAAAGACAGCCTTGGCTACAGTTACTTCACCTGCCCTGAACAACCACATAAGCTGGGAATAAAGCCAGAAATCAGTAGAAATGGAGAAAATGAAAATAATTATTTGACAACATGGAACAACTTATTCTCATTCGAAGGAGAGCAGATGAGGTCATCAGCCTCCTTTTTGCAGTGGCAAACTGGAAGTGGCCTGAATATCAAAAATGCAATTGCAATCAAACAGAGCAAAGCCTGGAATAGTGCAAGCTGCTCCTGTTGTGCTGCATTCTGGAGCACGAGAGTTCCTATCAGCACAGGTTGGCACTAAAATCAGCCATTTCTCTCTGCTTGCTGTGAAAAATAATGATCTGTTGATCTTGGTTTGTCATTCAAACTGTGTAACCCACTAAGTCAGCATCTGTCTCTTTACTGGATCTTCTTCTGTGGTGTTTGCCAACTGCCAGAACTGAACAAAAACAAAAACACAGGAACAAAACTTCTAGAAGCACTTGGAAAATGAAATTTGCAAAAGGGCCTGATAATAATGGTGAGAGTTCAAAAAAACTCATCTGCAATGAGTTTATGACCATGTTCTACATTATCATCTATGTATTGTGACCTTGTTCTACACAGAAGAGTATGAATCCATCCCCTCCCCAAGCACCAAAGTTTTCCAAGGAATTCCCAGTGAATTCCCTGTGAATCTTTTACCTTACCTGACCTAAAAACTTCTCCACAAACACAGTGAACAACACATCTCAGTGGTGAAGATGAGAGCCTGAGATTTCAAAGCAAATCACTCTAAGATGCATTTTAAATGGAAGGATCCAGGTCTCCACAGACAAAGCTGGGGAAGGTGAGGCAAAGAACAAGGTGCTGGTGGCTGGGCAAGGCAAGAGCTTCCCTTGAGGATTTTACCTGAGTTGTGTGATAAAATTATTGAGCAGCTCCCTGGGGAGAGGGCCTGAATGCAATTGATTTGTTTCTGGGGTTTCAGTTCTCCCAGCTGGGAGAGGAGGAATCTGCCAAGTGCCTCTGCACCTCCCAGACCTGTGAAGCTGAGAGGATCCCACGTGTCAGCAGGATCCAAGTTATCCCAACTTCCCAAAACCAGCCAAAAGGAAGGCTCTGAACTGCAAGATATTGGAAATCAACAGTTTCTGCCAACTTAAAAGGAAAAAACCCTGAAATGCATCAGAACAGAACCCCAAAGCAGCACTTCAGCTAAGCTGCAGGACGTGCCTGTCAGTGATGCAAAGGGGGATTTTCTCCATTTTCCTGCCTGGGCTGTCTCTGGCAGTGTGGTGACAAGTTCTCCACGCTGGAGAGGGGCAGGAGCCCCTGCCAGCCTTAAATTGGTGACACCTTCTTGACTGGATGTACAAGCAGGCAGTCAATACCTGCACACTTAGTGCTTTGCACATTAATTGGTGTATTTTATGGGAATCCTGATGAGAGTGGCAAGGAGCCTCAGACAGATCCTTACTAACAATCCAGTATCCTCAAACAAGAGTTCAGGCCAGTGGCTGATCAATTACTAAATAACCCAAGCCACCACTCTGACTGCCCAGAATTGTTTTTTGAAGCACCCAATTTGTTCCTCTCCCAATCTAGTGCAGAAATGTTTGACAGGCTCCAGCTCTCCTGATCTATTTTATTCCACCTGACCACGGATGCCCAGACAGTTTTAGCAGCAAACCCACTCGTTAGTAGCTAATGCAAGGAAAAAAAGAGATTATCATCAGCCACTTGGAAATTGTCTCCTTTTTCTTGGAGAGGGAAACAGGAGCCAGCAGAACCAGAGCAGTGGAATGGGAAAAGCACAAGGGTCTGACTTCATCCCTCCCACAACCCCTGGCTTGCCAGCAGCTGGTTCCAGAGCAGTGGTGCAGATGAACACCTGTAAGCACTCCAGGAGGAGGGCACATCAATCATCTCACTACTGCTACTCTGTCCAGAGTTCACAAAGAAAATAACCAAGCCTTTGGTGGTGTTCTCCACATTTAGAGAATGAAGTTCAGACCTCAGCATTTTTAAAGAGCAGCTACAAATATAACAGCACTGAAAGAGATGAGAGCTCAAAAACTCTGAAGGACATTGCAGCATTCAAAAAAAAAAATTTGCCAAGTAAATATGATTATTGCTGTCAAGACTCAGTAATTCACTAAAAGCTGCTGAAAAAAGCTTATGTATTAATAATGCAAAACAAATACACGTACAAACACTCACACAAGCAATATTTCCAAGCACTGCCATGTTTGTCAGGAGATGAATTGCCACCTTCCAATCACATAATGCCAGTAACAAAAGATTGTACATCCTTCTCAGAAGCAAAGAAGGAGCTACCACTGACTGCAGTGGTTACTGATCCCAGAAATCCTTATTAACTTGAAGAATATTTGCATACAGTCCCTCTAACACTGCTGCAGCCCAGCTTCCACATGTTGGGAAGCAGACAGCCAGAATTCCAGCTGCTTGAACCACAGAACCCCCCCTCCTGCTCATCTGCAGGCAGAAACCTCTTTTCCTGCTAAGATGCTGCTCCCTTTCTCCTCTCCCCACAGAAAACAAAGGTTCTAGAGAAGCTAAAAAAAGGGGGGGAAGAAAATCCACCCTCACTCCTGTGGAAGGCAGAACCTTATGTAAGGAAAAATTTATTTTATTGTGTAATTGGTGCAGCCTGTGCACAGATACCAGGTGAGAGAAGCACAGGTGGTTCATGGGGAGTGAAGGTGGGGAACTCAGGGTGTCCATCCTGGAACCCCTGCTCTGCACAGCACATTTGCAAACAATCCAGCAACCTCCTGGAAGCCTGGCAGGCAGCTCCTGCTGTTTTCTGCTCTTGTTTCAAGGGTACTGAAACTGTTTGTACCTCCTAAAAATGGCTAAACTTTCCTTACGTGAAACCACAGATAATTCCTCAGAACACTCTGGCCCCACTGGGAACATCTTGAGCTTTCAGATGGGTCAGGCACCCACTGCTCCTGCTGCAGTGAGCAGAGCACTGTACTGCTGCCACTCCTAAAGCCACACCAAAAACCCCAAACCACATCCCTGGCAGCCCCAGTATGCAGGATTTCCCTGGTAACGAGGAAGACAGGTCAGATTGTGTATCCCAAGTGAGATTTACCTGCAAAACCACACCAGGGATTCTGTATCAGCACCTACCTCAAACATCAGTAGAATTTGTCACCTACTTAGTCTGTAACTGCCTGACTGAATCAGAAGATTCCTCACTGAACAGACAGCAAAACATAAATTCAACAGACTGACCCTGAATCCTAAAGTTCCACAAATACCTAAAGCAAGTTTATTAATTATATAACACTCTGTTCCTTTAAGGCACAGCACTAACAGAGTGTAACATGGTGCTGGCCTCCATCACAATTCTGAGGTGCTACAGTTATAATTAAGTTAAACTGATTAAAATAAAAGTCCAACAAAAATTACATTGAAGAGGAAAAAAAAAGTCTAAAAAAGATCTATTAAAGCCATGACTATGGTAGCAAGGAAGTTAATAAACCTGCCAATAAAAGTGGCAACCACACAGAGCCCCAAATCTGGATTAATTAATTGAACAAAAAATAGCAGCTTTTCTATAGAATTTGAGAAGCTCAAGAGCAGTCTCTGATACAGTTACATATTTGCTCCATAATTAGGTTGGGGAGCCCTGGAGGAAGGGCTCTCTTTTGTGCCATATTCTATTGTGTCCCTACAATGCTCTGCTATTGATTTGTCAGCCCCGGTTACGTCTCCCAGACCTTTTCAAAAGGTTATTCACCACCAGCTGCTGCCATGGCCATGAGAACAGGGACACCAGGAGCCAGCAGGTTCAGCACAGTGACCTGATCTCTGCGTGCAAACCAGAGATGCTTTGGGGTTGGAAGGGGCCCTAAATCCCATCCAGAGCCACCCCTGCCATGGCAGGGACACCTCCCACTGTCCCAGGTGCGCCAGCCCCAGTGTCCAACCTGGCCTTGGGCACTGCCAGGGATCCAGGGGCAGCCCCAGCTGCTCTGGGCACCTGTGCCAGGGCTGCCCTCCCTGCCAGGGAACAATTCCTGCCCAAAAAAATCAGCTCTGACAGGTCCTGCTCTGTGCTCTGGTTCTCACAGAGGCAAAGCACAGCCGCTAAATGATGTTCACCACAAATCTCACACCTCCAAACAAGGAGTCAGGTCTTGTCACCAGCTTTTATTCCACGCTGAACTTCCAATTTGTGGAAGTGCCAGTCTGGTGGCTTTGTTGGAAATCAGTGAGGTGAGATTATTTGAGCAATTAAGAGCCAGAATGAATTGCTGTGTTTGAGAAAGATGCAAACAAAAAAAAACAATCCAATTTGTGGAAGTGCCAGTCTGGTGGCTTTGTTGGAAATCAGTGAGGTGAGATTATTTGAGCAATTAAGAGCCAGAATGAATTGCTGTGTTTGAGAAAGATGCAAGCAAAAAAACCCCAAAAACTATAACCCTTTTCATTGTTCACCAAAAACACTGGTTGCAGGTTTTAAACAGTAGTAACAGGTTATCCTTGAGACATGCAGGAAATGCTTGGTTTAGAATATTTTAAATAGCCAAGGAAGCAGTAAAAATGTTTGGGGTATTCCCTTAGTTTTATTCTGCTGATGTTTTCCTTTCCCCATCAGATTTGCCATATTTATGCTTTAATTTTCACAAAACATGAAAAATTTGCATAGAACTCCCTTTCAGTTTAGTACCTGCAGGGGATCCAACGAGTTACTGGAAAATCTTTGTTTATACAACACAGAAACTGAGACACAAGTTAATGTGCATTAAAGCCAGACAAACCAGTACTTTTTACCTGTATTTTCACATCTAGTCTCAGGGAAGATGGGAGCTATAGTAGCCAGTGATGGCAAAACCCCATTTGTCCTTACTGGGAATGGATATTTCCATAGAATACAAACCTGGGAGTGCATTTAACAAAGGAGGGCACGCTGGCCTCAGTCCAGCATGGATGTCATAAACCCAGACAAGCTCCCTGCAGCAAGGACAGGTGACCAGGCCGTGCCTCAGCTGCTGCTGCAGGAAGAGAGTGACCTGCTCCTGGAGTGCCCACCTCTGCAAGAGCCCCAAACACTCCTGGCATTAACAAAGCCACACCTCACCACGCTCCCTCAAGCTCCAAGAAATTTATTTACCTTGCCAAAGTAAAGCAGAATTCCTGTGCAGATTTGCTGGACAGATCTGCCAGGTACCCACAGCCAAATCCTGCATCTCTGCTGTGGCCAGGTGGTTTAAACCAGGTGAGACCATGCTGTGCTCTGGCTTCCCTTCCCAAGGAGCCCAACACTGGAAAACTCAGCTTGAGCCCTTGTTCAGCTGAATATTTTTCCCCAAAATATGTGATCACTATGGCTTTCCTCTTGGGTTCCTCTGGGAATTCAGCTCTCCCCACGGAGCTCCTCTGGGAGCAGGATCACTGCTGGCAAGGTGTGAGGGTGAGGAAAGGAAACCAGGAGCTCTGGAACACCACAGACCTTGGGAAAGAACACACCACAACCCATTCCTGAGAGGCATTTCCACCAGCCCTGAAGCTCCTGAAGATGTTCCCACTGCCCTGCCAGCCCTGTGGGATCTCTGGGATGGAGCCTACAAGCTAAAGTTCATCTGCTGGAATTTGCATTTGTGCTTCTTGCCAAGTGAGGGGCCAAGGTCAGCCAGAGTTCCTTTATTCACGAGCTCCTGGCTCTCCTCTCAGACACAGGGCCCAAGCCACGTGTTTTTCCAGAGTCCTGATTCCAGCCCCTGCAAGGCACACGGCGCAGAATAAAATTCTTCTAATTAGAGACGGCGATTCCAAAAGTGCAGCCCTTGCACGGCCTTGCTCAAGGTCATGTGCTAAGTGGCTGGTGAACAAACAAATCTGCTCACTTTCAGCAGAGTGAGGAATTAAAATCCGATTTAACTTCAGCACCAACCCTGGTATTTAACACTGTCAAAACAATTTTCTGTTTGAAAGCAACAGCAGACTGTGAGTGAGGCAGCAAAAGAGAACTGGCAGTGAAATTTAAAGTAATTTTGTTCTTAAAATTAGATTATTTTCAAAGAAAAAGGTCTATCAAGAATATTAATTAAGTACACCAAATTTCCAAATCCAGTATTTACTGTTCTGCTGGATTTCTAGTTGGATTCTAAATTCAAATTAATAATTGAAGAAAGGTTTTCTTCAGGCATATTCTTCCTCATTAAACATACAGTGCCCAAGATGTCTTAAACATACTCTAATTTTTCCCTACTCATTGAACTTGGTCCACAACGAGGTGCACAGAATGTGAACAGATCAAACATTATCAGTATTTCTGTAATTTCATACTTTGCAGCTACTGCTCAATAAAAATTATCACCTGTAACCAGCATCTTGTCCTAAAGATAATTAAGAAATCGTTTGAGGAAATTATTTTTCACATTAAGTTATAACTGCTGTTAACACATTAGCGCTCATGTGGGAAATGCTGATCATTCCCAGGATTTGGATTGAGGGATGGGGTGGAGCAGGAGCTGTGCCTTGCCCAGCATGGGGCAAGGGCAGCCTGAGGGGCTCCCTTCCTGCCAAGGACAGCTCTGAGGAACAAGAGGGGCAGCAAAACAAGGAATTCCCAATTTCAGGGAGATGAAAAGGAGATTAAAGACGCTTTGTCAGCTGCTGTCCTCGTCCAAGGCCTCCCTTGCAGAGGCACCTGAACCTCAGCCCAGAGCTCCCACACCTCAGAGCATCCCATGGAACTCAAATTATTCCAGTTATCCCTTAAAAACCCTGCTCCTGTAGCTTTCTGTCACAGATAAAAATCAGACACACGCCAACAAGGCCTGTGAGCCTTCCAGACGGAGAGAACTCTGAGCTTTCCCAGGACACACTCCGCTCCCATCACAAGGGTGGGGAAGTTTAATATATGTAAATAATATGTAAAGTAGTAAAATACCACAATGGGTGAGTGACACAGCCCTGCTCCTGGGGACGAGTGTCCCATGTGAGGCTGGTGGCCTGGCAGGAGGGCAGTGGCACTGTTCCCCTCCCGAGTGAATCCCAAAGCCCCACACAAAGCCCTGCTCTCTTTTTCTGTGCTGTCACACCTCCCACGAGCCTCACCCAATTCTGACACAGCCTAACTGTCCTGAACCAAAAAATGGTGATTTTTGTGTGCTACTTGCTCTCAGAAAGTCACTTTATTTCCTTTGCCATCCCCTAGTCCTGGGCTTTAAGGAGATAACCATCCCACCTTCACACTAGGCACAAAAACTTCTGGTGGATGCTCAAATGCAGATAAATAAATAGGGAAAGAACACAAGGCAGAAAAGTGGAGAAAGAAGCACATTCAAAAACCTGGAAATGGTAATTATATGTAGTTTGAACCTTTCTTTTTGGAGACCAAGCACAAATATTAGAAGAGATTTCACAATTCCTTTTTGTTTTCCATTAACAGCACCAATCCCTGACCTTTATTCAGTGACGTTATGAGAAAAATCTTCTTTCTCTACCGTGAGATGACTTTCTCCACTAAATCATTTACAGCAGGAATATTAAAAAGAACCCCTGACAAAAAAAAAAAAAAAAAAAAAAAAAAAAGAAAAAGAAAAAGAAAAAGAAAAAATGACAAAGATTTTCTCATTTTTACCAAACTGCCAGGGGAAAAAAAAATATTAAAACCAAAGGTATGGAGATGAGTCAAAATAGTTCATATTCCCATGAAAGCATTCCAAACCATCTGCATTATAGTTGGTTTAAACCTTAAGGGTCCCCTTTCAGGTTGGAAAAGTCAAAACAAAGTGAAAATACAAGATTTGACAATCTTTATAGGCACCTTTGACTGAGTTCCATAAGTTAGCCAGATATTTTCATGGGACACAATGGGGTTTGATGAGCAATTGCTTCAACAGGGGAAACAGAAAAAGACAAGTGTTTACTCCTAGGTAGAATATTTTCAAGAGAAATTGCTCTTCCTTCTGACAAACTCCACATCCCAAGTGGACAATCCTATCCCCTCCCCTGCAGACTCAGGGATGTTCTCCCTGTGTGCCCAGCACACCAAAAACAGAGCCAGAACATTTGATGTCACCTGGTGAGAGATGAAGCAAGGCTGCAGTGGTGACAACCTTCTCAGGGAGCTGAAGGATTGCATTTTAAAGCAATGCCCTCCTCTTCGTGCTGCTTAACACAGAAAGAGCTCCAGGTTTTCAAAGCCATGCCAGGGAGATTTTTGGGCTGTGTTTTCCTTAGAGGAACAAACACCCGAGGAGTTCCCTGGACCCGGTAGAAAGCAAGTTTGTGCCTTGCTGGCTCAGGCAGGACAGAAGGTGAGCACAGTGCTGACAGCTTTGCAAAGCCCCAGGGGGTGTGAGATGTGACACACAGGGGTGAGATGGAAAAGTGCCACCATTTACAGCCTCCCCAGAGCTCTGTCCCTCCCAGGGAGGCTGAGGGCTCCTGGCTGGGTACCCTGGTGTACCCCCCAACACCTGCAGGGTCAGGGCTCCCAGGAGCTGCAGAAACACATCTGCTGCTGGTAAATCCCAGCTCAGACTCTGTCTTCAAATCTACAATTTCTTTAGAAATTTCTGATAATTAAGCACTCTGATTTTTATCCTTCCACACTCCCCTCTCTTGTAGAGTCTTTGAGTGAAACATGAGTCAAGTCTGTTCCTTTATTAATCACCCACAAAACTTCTCAGCTACAGCTCTTCTGAGCAGGTTCTGCAACAGACAGGAGAACATTTCCATTTCAGTGTATTAACAAGGGGCAATAAAAACACAGCCTAAAGGGATATGTGTGAACATTTCTAAGAAATATTGGTCTTGGACTTGTCTTCTTTTGCAAGGAACTTTTCAGACCAAGACACCAAACAGGTACAGGCAGGAGCATTATTATTATTAAGTATTCACAGAGCACTGATAAATCTCCAGTTTTACACAAATCCCAGTACAAACACTGCCAGGATAGTGCAGTGATTTAAGAAGGTACAAAATGATGCTCAGCACACTGCATTTTCAACAAAAACATCTGAACACCATCAGTCCTTCTCCTTGTTCCCACAGAGAAGAAAACAGTTCACACCATGAGTAATTACAGCATTAATAACTACAAAACTGGATGTATTATTGAACTGTTAGTCCAGCTCCCTTTCAGCAGGCAGGCTGATGAAGCTGCTTGTCGCATTCTTCTCTAAATATTTCACATTTATGGTTCTTCCTATATATAAAAGCCAGCACAGCAATTCAAACCTCACTCCACACCAGGCTGGGGATTTCTAAACCAACCTGGCTGTGCTTACAAGTTCCCCTACAAAACACTGGCCTGGAAATGTGACCCAGCTTCAGCTCCTCACACAGAACTGCTCTGGTCTCTCTCCTCGTGGTTCTACAGGAATTAATTGCTAAATTTTACATTCATCACTCCCAGCTGCTCAATGAGTTCATACCCAATTCCCCAATTTGTAAGAATTGAGTATCAAACCCCTGTTAACAGACAAACCCCCAGTGACAGGGGTTTGTGAAATATGCTTCAGTACTCAGCAGTGACACACAGGTGTCTGTTTAATACACCTTTAAATAACTTTGCACTCAGTCCAGGCAACAGCTGCCAGTGTGCTGAGTCAGGAATGTAACAGCAAGCCAACAAGTGACAGGAAAATTGTCATCTTGGTAATTAAATCCACAATGAAACCTCCAGTAACCCCTCAGTGCAAGGAACTGTCCTGATTTTTGTATTGGAAATGTCTTGTTTGTATGTGAGGTTATTCTGACAGTAATTCTGCACCTTGAAGCAATATCCCCAGGCTGGTACGTGGGAATCACACACAATAGAGACATGTAAATTATGGGAGAAAGGATTATTCCATCCCAGGAAAATCAGTGGAAACTGATTGAACAAGCTGCTGATGATTGAACAAGTTGTTCCACATTTTGGTTACCCCATCTTTTCTTTACAGAACATGAAAATTTAAGAGAGAAAATAACCAAGGATTTATGAATCCAATAGTTCTACTGGAAATATGATGCTGTTTATCTTCAGGTTAAATCAGCCTCTGCAAACTTAAAGTAAGTAAATAGTCACAGGAGTAGGCACAGCCTCAGTTCCACTGCCATTTCCCAGGATCAATGAGCTCCAAGGCACACGTTTGCCCACAAGCACAAGAAGCAGCAGCCCTGCCTGCAGTGCCCCTGCTGTGGGATGGCTGGTGTGGAATGAAAACGCTGCCTCGCAGCTCCATCTCATTTGTTTCCATTTGCAACTAATAATACAAGATCAAATTCTGCGTTAGCTTGGCTGCTAGAACAGGTGGCATAAGGAGAAAAACAATTTGAGATCTTATTTGTATGAATATTTGGTCACATTGTGTAATATTGTTCACTTTGTACCGGGCAAATGGAGAATTAACAGGCTCTGAACAAACTGGGCTTGTTTAGCAGCTGGCTTTCCTGAGGCACCCACAGAGCCTTGGCCAGATGGTCACCCCAGGACAAGGGGGACCCAGAGCCCTGAAGGGCCTCAGGTGTCAATTCCTGGCTTTCCAAACCCCCAAGGGCTTTGCCAGAAGTCACAGAAGGGACATTTGAGAGGTGCCCCACCAGGACAACCCCCAGTGCCAACTCCAGTAGAGCACAACACAGAGGAGCTGCTTTGAATTTGATTAATTTGGGCAAATTGCTTTTATGTAATTTTCAGAATCAGCAGCTTTGGAGGAGACCCCCAGGATCATCCAGGCTCACCATCACCACCCCTAAAGCAGGTCCCCAAGTGCCACATCCATCTCAAACACTTGCAGGGACTCCAGCCCCCAGGCACCTTGTTCCAGTGCCTGCCCTCTCAATCCAAAGCTGCCAACAGACATCACCCCTAATTCATATTCTCTTCTTTTCTCCTGTGGTCACAACTTTGCTTTCCAACTCTAATATTTCACTGCTTGCAATACAGAGTGAGGGCTCTTTTCTCCTGACCTTGATTAGCACAATTCCAGTTGTTCCATCTGAGGGCTCTTTTCTCCTGACCTGGATTAGCACAATTCCAGTTGTTCCATCTCCAACAAGCAGCTGTGGAAGCCACAAGAACTTTGAAAGGCCCTGTGTTTTAGCCTTGGGAACCACCCAAACTCCAGGGCAGTGATGCCTGGACGCCCAGCAGCGCTGTCCTGAGACTCATGTTTTACCTGATCCTGGTGCAACACAAAATTAAGCAGTTTGATCTCTGACCCCTCATATCACAGTGCCAGCGAAACTCCTTTCTTGCCTCTGAACACCAGTGATAACATTTGCAGCAGAGCAGCATGGATTAAACAAGAGAGAGCTAAGAACAGCAACAACTTCTTAGGAGATAAGAAATTAAAGCACCTAATTGCTGCAAAGAAATACACAAAAGCAAACTAAGCTCTAGAAAAAAAATTACATTCTATTCCTACTGCCCCAGGGGACAAGCCAAAGGCTATAGAGATGCCAAACATAAAACAAATTGTGCTCCTAAAATGAGATGAGGGCTGATTGTGCGCATCCATACGGCAACTCAGCATTCAGATGAGTTTATGACAAAGAACCCAACACGTGCAATCTCTGTCACTGCTCCTCATTTCCTGCTCCCATCTGCCCAGAGCCAGCTGAAAGCTGCTGCTGTGCCCCAGACACCCCCTGTACCACAGAAGGTGAGCAGTGGAAAGGCTGATGTCAGATCTGCTGCCAGGATTTGCTACACAAACAACCCCTGAGCCATTGTGGCAGGACTGCAGGGGCTGGAGATAAGGGAAATGCCTAAAACAAAACTGAAGCAGAAACCTCTGTTCTCCCAATGTGCCACTGAGGTCATTCAGTGCAAGGGGAGCAGTGCCAGCCTTCAGCAGGAAAACCCACGTGAAATGCACAATGAACTTGAGCAGCAGAAAAATGGAGCATCACAAGACAGGAATGGGCACAGAGGCTGCTGACTCTCCCTGCTCGCTGATATATGGAAGCTGAATTAGTCTGGAATTTTAACAGCAGCTGCAACTCACCACAAATAATAAATACATCGTTTGTTAAAGGGAAAGTCCTCCACATTATCTCTTCTTCAAGGGCAGAAAGGATATGGATGAGGTTGTGCTATTAGTTTCTTTAACCCTTTGGGATGACCCACGCTCTGGAGAATTTCTGGATATTGCAGCCACATGGAGCTAAATAAAACCCAGCTCCCTCTAAGTTAAACTGGCACCAAAACCTTGGAACTGAGTAGAAAAAGTTGTCAGTGCAATCAGAACTAAATTCAAGTACACCATTTCCTCTCAACATTGTCACAACCCACTTCTGTCTCCTAGAGTTTATGCTCTTGCCAACTGATTAATCTTCTATTACCCAATTTGGCATTAGGAAAGTCAACTATTCCATGTACAATGGCAGAAAACTCAAACCCAAGGTTTAAATACCGAATAACAGCTTACATTATCTAAATAGCTGTTTTCAAGCCCTTTATTTTTCGTTTCTTTAGTAATTTTTGATCCATACAGTGTGGCACTTTTCCAGCAGGACATAAGCAGAGCAATTATTCCACCCAGTAAAAGGTAACAGCTTTTGTGACACGGAGGTCACACACCATTACCACCACTGCTTTCTATGGTCTTAAAAGCATAAATATTTCGTTTCATCAAGGAACAGGTCAGGCTAAAGAGGGGGAAGTTGGCAGCAGTAGGACTAAGCTGCAACAGGAAAAATTCTACACAGTTCTGCTGGAGTGTTCTCACCAGAATAGGGATTAATCAACATCACTGGGTAACAAGGAGACAACAAAAATGTAAATGACAATTCCACGCTAAAGATAATGAAAACTAAATACCAAGAAAACAGATAGAGAATAGCTGGGCTAATTAAAATTACATGATATTTAACTAATCACAAAATATTCTCACAGCTCTCATCTGTAAGAACTGTTGAGTCATGTCCCAGCTCTGAAGGTGATCCTGCTGGAATTCTTCCAAGAGATTCCTTAAGAACAAACCTTCTCCATAGCAATGAGGGTCTGCAAAATCACTAAAACATTCTGTGCAGATTGCCTTTATCAACAGCCAGCCACCTGCACGTGGCAATGGCACATCAATATTGATTATTAGTGGGTTCTGCACTTCTCCTCACACCTGGCTCCGTTTCTCCAGGTGGTACAAAAACCCTGCAGTGCTCTCCAACACTTCTGTGGCAGCCAAACAATTCCCAGGCCAGATGTTCTCCTGCAACTTCTTCCTCACTGCAAGGCTAATTAGGAACAAGATCTTAGTGAGAAAAATACTAATTCTAAAATATTATGTTTTGTTGCAATATTTTAGAAAGGAAGAGTTGGGTAAGAGCTTTTGGGAGTGATGTTTTTTTATTATTAAACTTTTATCTGCAGGAATTCTGAATGCCATGCACTGTTCCAAACAGGCCACAGGTTTTTAAAACACTTCCAATGCTGCAAGAAGGATGCAAGAGAGAATCTTGCACAATGAGAGTTTTACAGGTTAAAGCAGAAAACATCCAAATATCCAACCCATTCTAGGCAAAACATTTACACATTCTCAGCATTGAAGAGGAACAATAACATTTTAGAAGGCTGCAATAAAAGGAGGCCAGCAGCTAATACTAAAAACTGGCATTTTACCAAGTGCCAACAGCAGATCAAGAAATAACCACCTTGAAGTGGAGCAGAAAGGCTGAGTGGTGAGTGCTCAGGAGCCTGGCAGCCAGGGAGGGACAGCACAGGCACAGGGGGAGCTGGGGATGCACTGCCAACAGGAGGGGGTCCCTACAAGGACAGTCGGGTTCCTTGGCTGTCCCTGCAGGTGACAGGCACGTCCCACCTTGCCTCCAGGTGTGGCCATCCCAGGCAGGGGGTTTGAGGACACAGCTGGAGTGCCAGCCTGGCCCTGAGCTGCTCAGGCACCACGGCAGGATGGGGCAGCCCAGGGAGGGACCCCTGGCAGGGAAATCCCACCTGATGCAGCTCTGCAAAGGCAGGGCAGCGTGGAAGGGATAAACACAGCTGGGACAAGACTGCTCAAAGCCAACCTCAACCCTCACCAATGAGGCAAAAAGAGCAACAGCTTCCTGTGCCTGAGAGCACAGAACTGACAAAGGGAAAAAGGAACCTGGAAGGTAGAATAGACCATCCTACAGGACACATACGTGGCAATTCTGATTTAAGGAAGCAGTTTTGAAGGATTTCTGATGCACAGGATGATCCCTCAGTTCCCACAGCAGCAGGGAAACAGGCTTTGAGCAACCTGGACTAGAGGAAGGTGTCCCTGCCCGCAGCAGGGAGCTGGAACAAGATTCTCTTTAAGATCCCTTCCAATCCAAACCACTCTGGGATTCTGGGACTCATTTCCCAGGCTTCCAACCAGCAGAATTCCAAGGGCTAAAAAAATTTCCACAGCTAAAAACCAAATCCCAAACCAGCCACCAGCATGAGGGAATGTGTGCAGTGTTCAAAATGAGATCCCCTCAGCCAAACACTGACAAACATCTCCAGACCCAAGACACAAAGATCCTGACACAAAGGGGCCACCAGGAGGTGAATGGACCAGGTAAGAGCCTGAGCACCAAACCTGCTTTGGCAGCCAGCACTCAAAGGGTAAAATTCAGGACGTAAAATACAGGAAATTATGTTTTGAATGTTAGTTTCTATTTTTTAATTGTTATTATTACTTGTTCATTAGAAAGTGAGATGTTTTAATTCAAAATTCCACTGTCCCAGAAGCAGGAGCATCCCAAACCCAGCCTGAAACTCAAAGCTCAGTCTGGAGCTGCACTGTCCAACACACAGGGAGGATCAGGAGTGCTTCTAGAAGGATCAAAGCCATGTGGTCCAGCAGGGGATGATCCCTTTGCTCTCCTGCACTCCCTGCCAGACTGACTAATTAGTTTTTTTAATGATCCAAGTGTTTTTGTCCCATCCACCTAAACTGTTCTACAATTTTAATTATCTGGAACAAAATGCAACAAAAATCAAGTGAATTACTCTGAAATACACAGTGAAAACAGAATAAATTTGCATACCAAGAAAATAAAGTTGCCTATTTCATAGTTTCCATGAGGTCCTTGAAAAGCCACTAGCCAGAAATGGAATAAGAAGTTTATTGGAATAAGAAGTTCTTTTAAACACATTTTTTTAAAAAGAGATGGATGTTAAGCAGAGAATAAAAAGACAACTTGAGCAAACAACATGGGGAAAGGAAGTTTTTTTTCTTGTTGGAAGACAAGGGAGACCAACATTGGTTCTGAAGCTCTGTGGGGTCCTGTAACAGCTCAGAAGTCAGATAATGTCCAGGTAATGTCATATTTCCCATGTTACCAGAAGTTAGGACAGTCCCAAGTGTCAAATTAAGCCTCTAATTTCTAATGTCACAACCCAACCAGAAATTAAAAGATGTCTAAGTGTGACTTAGGGGTGTGTGACTTCAATACAGACAAGTGAAGAAAAACCATCACCCTGTGTTGGAGAGAGGAAGGTCAATACTGCATAATTCCGCAGCAAATAGTCTCAGGATCAGAACCTCCTGTAAAAGTGCCGAGGTTCTGATCCCGAGACTATTTGAAGAGGTTTAATCTTGAGCCTCTCTTAAAAAATATAAAGTCAATACAAAGCCCAGGTACAAGCCCCAGTCATGAACAGCAGAGCAGGACGAGCAGGAGGGTAGAAGCAAAGCAGGAATGAAATCTGATTTTCCTCACAGTCACTGTCAGCATCACACCAAGAACCTGTCCCCACCAGAAAGTCAAATACCCTCTGCTGAAGCCCTCACAAAACAATTCCAGTTTGATTTGGGCTGTAGCAGCAAGGAGCAGAAGGAGAAGATGACCTGACCATGACCAGGCAGCTGCACCACCACTGGGCAAACCAGATTTTATTCCATGTACATTGTGACAAAGAGACCAACAGGCAAAGCTCATAAAGGTCACCAGTTGATTAAAAAACACCCCCAAAAGCTCTCACCAAGAGGCAGGTGGGGCCTCCTGTGACACAGCACAGCAAGAAAAGGACATCATAAAGATGGAACACAAACCAACTTTAATTTCATTGCTTTGTGGGTTTTAGTTTAGGGCCCAATGTTATCTTAATGTGCTTCCTGGCTCCCATAATTAAATTCACTAATCCCCAGTCTTAAGGCATCAGCAAGTTAAGCTAATTTAAAGTTGGTACCTGAGCCTACGCCCGCTGGTTGATTTCTTTCCCCTTCAGCAAAGAAACACAATTATCCAACCCTTTCCATGGCAGGGAGGTGTTTTTGGCTGTGCAATTTTAATGGCTCCTTCTCCACAGTCCTCGTTCTGTACTTGAAGGGTTACCAAGGGAGCTTGGTACATTCATTCCTGAAGATTTGGAGATGTCTGGATATTTAACCAAGCACAGAAAATACCTCACCACATCCCCATCAATATTTGTGAACTCACCTGTTCCATCTCTCTCACTTCTTTGGTTTGGGGAGGGGCAGTTCCTGAAGGCAACACCTGAAAAATCAGGGAGTCACTCACACCTTCCAGCACTGTCACCCTGCCAGAGCTCACAGGAAAAGCAGGATCAGCTCCCCATCAATCTGCACACTGCAGACAAACACAATTACCAGATAAAAATCTCCCGGAAACATGACTAGCTGGAAAAATAAATTTACCTTGCTATCTGCAAAGAAATCACCCAAGTTTCTCCATCACTTCAAAAGAACGTACCTGGGTCATCTTTTTAATTACACAGAGAACATTTCTCAAGTATTTGCAACTATCCAATCTTCCTCAGGCCTTTTCCATCAGCAGCATTAACCATCCTGTGGCCTGGTTTTACCTTTGGCAATTGTTTGTGCTCTGCTTTAAATTCCTCTCTGCAGTTCCAATTATCCCAGTATCATTTGCTTCCTGTCCCAAACCACAGCATCATCCCACACAATTTCCAGAGCCAATTTAAGTCCCATCCCACTTCCCACATGGATTTCTCCTTGTCAGGTGCCACAGGTCTCCTCATCCTGCTCTTCCCAGATGCTCCTCCACCAACACAAATCCAGTAACTATTGAAATCACAGTTACCAGCAACAAATAACATCAAAATATCGACAATGGAGCAGCTGCAATGGCATTCCAAGTGAATATTGAAGAGGATTAGCAGATCTGGATGCAAAGAAAGCCACTTTCCCCATCTATCCCTGCTGGAGCAGCTCTGGCTCCAGACCCCACCCTCCTGCTGGTTTTCCTGTGTGCCAGCCCACAGCTCATGGATGTGTCCAGCTGAACCCCAAATGATGGATGCCACATTCACACACCAACAGCAGTGTATATACATTACAATCAGCCCCTCAGTCCGATTGCTATCTTAATTAACATCTTATCTGAGCAGAGCCAAGCGTGCAGCCCAACTCCAGAGCTCTGCTCCCTTTCCCTGCAGGAGAGGGAATGCTTTGGCATGGGCAGGAGCTCTCCCTCCTGTGGATGCCACATTCACACACCAACAGCAGTGTATATACATTACAATCAGCCCCTCAGTCCGATTGCTATCTTAATTAACATCTTATCTGAGCAGAGCCAAGCGTGCAGCCCAACTCCAGAGCTCTGCTCCCTTTCCCTGGAGGAGAGGGAATGCTGCTTTGGAGAGGGCAGGAGCTCTCCCTCCTCACTCCACCAGCCTGCTCCTTCTCCAGTGAGGGGCAGAAAGCACAGGCAGGTCTAAAAGCAGGAGCCCATTTCTCCCTGCCACAGCAAACAGGAACTCGGGGCTGTGTGCAGGCAGTGCTCATCCATCACTCCAAAGCATGGCTCTGCTTGTTAAACCTGGGCTCAGCCCACCACTTCCTCCTTTTTTTTGCTTTAGCATTAATTAAGCTTTAAAAAAGGCAGTTAGGATAAGAAATTGCAGAAAAATTATGGCCATTTTATTGTTTGTTCCCTAATTGCACATATAATGAGGCAAATTTAAAGTAGTGCACCTCAGAAGCTGCATTTTAATGATGCTGTTACTGTGGTCTGAGTGCTAATGCCCTCGTTTGTATCACCAATTGCTGCTCCAGTGACTGCTCAAAAAAAGTCCTGTTAAGAAATGCTTAAAAGGCATAATCATATATTGTTCCTATTCAGGTTACAGTTCAAGAAGCCAAGAATTTATTTTATGAAAATATCCTCAATACTTATTGTGCATTACAGTGTGCTGGTTACAGTCTGAGTGCTGTACAAGGCACAGAGCCCCTTGTGAACAAAACTTATTCTGTTTCCCATTTAAATACCAAGTGCTAACTCAAAAAAGATGCTTGGCTGCTCTTCCAACTTGAGAGGCATCTGTCTGTCCTGCACAGATGAAGCACCAGCAGCACCCCTGCCTGATCTCCAAGCAGGGAGAGCTGAATTCAATATGATTTCAAAGCTGGGGCTTAGCTACAGCTCTGCCTGCATTTGTAGTTCGGTTTCCACCAGCTGTCAAAGGGAACAGGTTCCCAAATTCCCTCTCAGGGTGCTCCAGGCCAGGCTGGATGAGGCCTCA
Source organism: Onychostruthus taczanowskii (assembly GCF_017590055.1). Classification (NCBI taxonomy): domain Eukaryota; kingdom Metazoa; phylum Chordata; class Aves; order Passeriformes; family Passeridae; genus Onychostruthus; species Onychostruthus taczanowskii. Next base: position 1,530,084 of record NW_024506993.1, on the reverse strand, counting down.
AGCCATGGGGGAGTAGAAGGTGTCCCTGGCATGGGGTGGGATTGGATGGGCTTTGAGATTTCTTCCAACACTTGACATTCCACGATGAGTTCTGTGATTCTAGTGTTGTCTTTACATCCTAGAGCTCCTCTTTCCTGCCCCACAGAAGAGGGATGTCCCCTCCCTCTGCATCAGGACAGAGGGGGATGCCTGGAAATCAGCACAGGACCTGCACACCCCCTGAAACAAACACAGGCTCTCAGGATAAACAGCTGGATTTTGAATTCTGCTCTCAGGGCAGTGAGGAACCCTTACTCTGTGACAGACTATTAGCATAACAAGTGACAATGGAAAAAATTCATGGTTGCAATTGAAATTATGAATAAAATCTTCCTTCTTGCATGAAAACTTCCAGAGTCACAAGTCATTTTTTGAAGATCCTTTTCTAACTGCTTCTGCTGTGCTGGACAAACATACATTTAACCTAATAAAATCTATGGAAACTACTCCTATGAAATATTCCCCGAAGCCCTGAAACATTTATAACTAGACAGAGATGGTAAAAAAACCAAGGAGCCATTAATTGTAATGGGATATTATCCCTGAAACTGCATCCTGAGCTGTTTCCTCAGGCCCCAAGGAACCCCTCGTTTGCTCAGGCAGGCACAGACCCTTCCAGACACCCCGAAATCCCTGGCATTTTGTGCTCTCACTCCAAAGCTGCCTGCAAGGTATTTCTGCAGAGGATGCTCAGTTGGTGCAAGGCAGCGAGGAGCCAGTGTTTAATTTGTGCTGTAACAAGTTCTTTCTGTGAGCTCAGCTCCTGCCCCATCCCTGACCGCCCCAGAAGGTCACAGACCACGCTCAGCTAACAAGGCTGAGAGCTCTGAGCAGGAAACAGTAAAACCATAAACAATCATTTACCTCTCCTTCATGCTAAACTTCAGTGAGTTATAATTTGGCTTTCTCAATACAAGGTCCCAGCAGGAGACAGCTAATGACTTTTTCCACCTTAAAATAAGCTGTTCCACACTGTGCTCACTTAGCTTTGTGTGGGAAGCCTGAAGTCAGGTAAAATAAGCCTCTTATGCCACAAAAGCAATAAAAAAAAAGAAGAATATTTCAGGACTAGAATTAGTCATATGGCTTAATATCCAATTTCTAGCATGTACCATCAGGCTTTTTTCCCTGCTTAGCCTGCACTGGAAGCGTGTCCCCATGAAGTGGGGGCAGTCAAATTTAGCCCTAAGCAAGCATGGAAAATGATTTTAATAAAGAACAGGAATACCAAATGAGACAGCTTGCAGTGATTGTACACAAAATCCATCACTCCAGAGAACAATGCCTTTGCTTTTACACTGCTTGAGTCTCCTTCACTTAACACCGAGTTTCCCAACTCCAAATTTAATTCTATGCATGTACAGAGATACACTGCTTCAGAGCAGGGGCCCAGGAAAGCTGGAAACACCACAGGATTAGCTATCAACTTTTTATTCTAGAAAAAAAGAATTGACACATTACTACAGCTAAAAAATACATCTATTTTCCATTTTCTAATTTGTTTAAAGGTGAAAAAGAACTGGCATGGAGATAACTTACAGCAATAGACTAGAACTGGAAGGTAGAATTTTGTGGCTGAGGTGGTCAAGAGCAAAAAATAACAGATTTTTTTTTAATTAAACCAGAGTATATTTTAGTAACAAACATTAGGAAAAGAAAGCTATATAAAGACCAAGGCACATCACTGGTAATCAAGAGTTTCCACATTCCTGCTCAACACGCTGCTGAAAACCCAAGGACAAACCCCAAAAGCCAGAAAACACAACGAAGCCTTCCTCTCTGAGGAGATGTCAATGTTCCAGGACAAACCTTGGACAGATCTCATGAGCTGGCCCAGAGTTGGTGATTTTGGGGCTCTGTGCATGCTTTGCCTGCCAGCCCCACAGTGCAGCAGTGAGTTCCTCCTCCTCCTCCTGCTGCTGCTCCAGTGCATCCTGGAGCATCCCTGCCTGCCCCAGCCCTGCCTGCCCTGGGGAGCTCCGTGCCAACAATCCCAGGGGAATGAACACACAGAGCTCACTTCAGAGCTGTCACATGTGGCATCCCTTAAATGAATCACACAATCCCAGGGTGGCTCGGGGTGGAAAGGACCTCAAAGCCCACCCAGTGCCAGCCCTGCCATGGCAGGGACACCTTCCACTGTCCCAAGTGTCACCAAGCCCCATCCAGCCTGGCCCTGGCACTGCCAGGGATCCAGGGCCTGCCCACCCTGCCAGGGAACAATTCCTAATTCCCAATACTTCATCTGAACCTTCTGCCTGTCACTTATGAACTCCCACAGCTCCAAACAAAGGTGCCCAAAACTTCCTGAGACAGAGGTACAGGTCTATTAATAGCACCACAACCCTTCTGTCAACCAGGCTGTTCATTACAATGTCAGAAAATATTCAGCCCTCCACACTCAAACGAGGTGTTTTAATCCAGGTGGGAAAGCTAAAAATAACTTCTCACGCCTCAGCACGGAGTTTGTCACAACATTCCCATTTCCAGGGCCAGGAGGTGACAGCAGCAGGGCTGGTGATGGGTGCACAGAGCAGTGGCCCAGGGAAGGAGCTGTGTGTTCCATGTTTCACTGCTCAGCTCTGCTGCTCTGACACCCCCAGTGCTGGGTGAGCACATGGAAATGCCTCTTTCTGTGCAGAACCTGGGGAGAAGCAGCTCACTGCTCAGATGCCAGCCCTGAACCCCTGGCTGGCAGCAGGGATGTCACCATGATATTTTCTGAAAAATCACCTTGCCAGGATTTTTTTCTCCTGAGAAGCCTCAGAGGGAAAGAAAAACAATTATCTGCTGCTGTGGAATGCAACAGGTGCATCTTTGATTGGTGCATGTTGGTTGTTTCTAATTAATGGCCAACCACAATCAGTTGCCTCGGACTGAGAGCCACAAGCTTTTGTTATCATTCTTTCCATTCCTTTTCTAGCTTTCTGATGGATCCTTTATTCTTTTTAGTATAGTATTAGTGCAGCATTTCAATATAATATAATATCATAATATAATAAATCAGCCTTCTGAAACATGGAGTCAAGATTCTCATCTCCTCCCTCATCCTGGGACCCTCGAGCACAACCATAAAGGGACAGCAGTGCCCAGCTCAGAGTGACACCCACCACTGTCAGCATGGCACTGCCACCCCTCCCTGCCCAGGGCCTGGGAAAGTGTTTGCAGGGCTCCTGTGGCAGGGAGGAATGATGGATCTGACCCCATGTTCTCAGAAGGCTCATTTATTATTTTATGATACTGTATTATATTAAAGAATGCAGAAAGGATACTTACAGAAGGCTAAAAAGATAATAATGAAAAACTCTTGACTCTTTCCAGAGCCCTGACACAGCTTGGCCCCACTTAGCCACTGAGTCAAAACAACTCACATGAAACCAGTGAAAAAAATCACCTGTGGGTAAACAATCTCCAAAGGCATTCCAAAGCAGCAAAACACAGGAGAAGCAAATGAGATAATATTGTTTCCCTTTTTCTCTGTGGGTTTTCAGTTTCCCAGGAGAAGACCCCTGGGCAAGGGGATTTTTCCAGAAAATGTCAATGCCACAGGAAAGGGCACAGCCAGGGAATTCATCCCCTGGGAGTGTGGAGCTGGCCCTGAGCCCTGCACCCTGTGTGTTGCTCTGAGGTGAAGGAGAAAGCTGGCAGGAGCAGCTGGGACATGCTCTGCTCCTGCAAAGTGCACGCTTTCCTTTAATAGAAGCAAATTTCTCATTTGTGTTCTTGCAGCACAGCTGAAAATACTTGGGACTGGTTTGGCTGCTTCAAATACTTTGTGCTCAAATGAGAAAAGCTTTCTGGAGCTGTCTCCACAGGTCAGTGCCACTGCAGCAGGCGTGAGCATGTCTGTCTGCAGCACAAATAAACACACACTTGACGAGTGCAGGACAAGCCACACCAGAAATCCAGAGCTGCTCATGCCCTGAAGTGGTGGGAAGCAGTTCACCCTCTGCCCACAAACAGAATTTAAAAACAGTTTTAAGTTGGCAACTCATTGTGACAAAAATACACTTCAAAACTCACATCATCTCACCCATAGATGCTTTCCAAGTATCATCACCAGGTCTAAAAAATGAACGCCTGGGAACTGACAGCAGGTAAGGGAAGAAGCTGATCAACACAAACCCAAAATTTGATCTGACTCCTGGAAACCCCCCTCAGTTCAAATTCAGACTTTCATTCTTACCTTCTCTTTCCCCATCTACTAGCAAGTTACTAATCCATTTTACACTAGAAATAAAAGGCTTTTTTTTTGTTTTTTGAAGGGACCTTATTGAAAATGCTGTGAAAAAAATTAATGTATACATATTGATTAAACCACTCTTATGCACACGTGCATTAGCTCCTTCAGACAAATCTGATTTGCCAGGCATGAATCCCTTAGAAAGCTTAATTTTTCTGCTATTTTGTGTTTATATGTGTGTCTGATAATCTCGATTCTCTCTCAGTGAGCTGTGCAGAAGCCACACCTGTGGTTCCCACATCACCTCACCTCCTCCCTCCCATGAAGAATGTCCTTTTTGTCTCAGAGCACTGAGGCTGATTTAAGTGACAGGTTACTCCACAGTTAATAGCCCACTTTTAAGTTCCTTTTTCACCAAGGATGCTGCCATCTGTTCCTGTCATTTGCTTCCTTTATTGACTGCTTTGACCATCTCCTCCTGACACATCAATTTGTGACAGTCCCTGAGACTATTCCCACAGGAAAGGAGCTGAGAGGGAGCCTCCCCAGGCTTCCCTGCACGTGTGCCAAGGCAAATCCTGCACTCACTTTCCTGCTGGCACATTCCTTCCCTTGGGTGTCACTTGGATGATTGTTTGGTACTTCACCATCCATTACCTGCTAACTCAAATCAGGAGTGCCAGACTGGTAAAACCTCCTTTTCAGAGTGTGTTCTTTGCCTTTTCTCATTAAGATTGCCAATTCCCCATATTTTTTCAGCTTTTCTAGTGGTTTTAAATTGAAATTAATCAAAAATTAAAGTCTGTTCTTTACATTTCCCTTCTATTCTCTCCCCATTCCTTTTCTAATGATGCTGTTGGTCTCCTTTCCAAATCATTGTGCTTGAACGTGTTACACTCTCAGTTGTTCCTTTAAAATTATGTCTAAACAGCCTCCTAGGTGTTTTTTGAAGTTAAATGCTCTGCTGTGCTGGATTTATTGCTTCTCCCAGGAGGTCACATTTGAATAAAAGGATGACAAACCTCATGGCAGCATCCTGAGTCATGTCCTGTTCACTATGCAGGATTAATCAAGATTTGCTTTGCCTTCTCAGACGAGGCTATTTATTTTGCTGCAAATACCAGAGGTTTCTAAGATTTAAAATCTTATCTTCAGCCCCAAGCCCAGCCAATATACCCATAACTGCTGTCTAATTTCTGCTTTGGCAACTTTTCTAACCTCTTAGCCTTTCCTGGACACTATCAGGATGTCAAAAGCTGCTGTCATTGTCTCATGATTATAATCATTCTACACTGATTTTTTTATTCATAAAATTTCACAGCTTCTTCTAATGCAATTTAATAATTTACCCTATTTGTCTTAGAACTGCCTTGAATATATATATCACAGTTCCTCTATAGTCTGTTCTGCTCTACTAATTCTAATTTTTACTCTAGAAGAAGAACATCCCTCTAAGTAACTTCCTTTGTAATTTGGAGAATAAATAGGAGGATAAGAAATTCTCCTAAACAGGGAGTTGCATGCTATGCACTAATTAACTGACAGTTATCATGCACACAACAGCTCAGCCCTGCAAACCCACAGGGATCAGGATATTCCCTTGAATATTCCCCTTGCACAGCCTCCAGACCTGCCTGGCACAGGGGAGCAACCAGCATCTCTCTGGCCTGCAAGAAGAGAGAGCAAGAAGAAAGGCCCTTTCCTGACTTATTTTTAAATAATCACAGTTTTCATCAACCCCCACAGCTTGAGATGTCAGGAGAAGGAAAGATGATGGGATCTATCAAGCTCCTGGTTTACAGGGACACATCCAGACAGAAAAGTGGGGAAGGATCTTCTCCTCCCTTACAGCTTACAAGTACTCCATTGTTAAATCACACCAGGTTCCCTTGATTGCACACATCAATACGAGGAGCAGGGATGCTCTGAGACTATTTGGTACCTGCTGGTGATAAAAACTGCTGTTAAAACCAGCCTGCTGCTCCGAAACTCCAGCTGTGAAGGTGCCGCCTGCCCCAGGAGCAGGACACCAGGCACACTGGTGTTCCCAGCCAAGGAGCAAGTCCTCCAGTGGGGAGGTGTTAACCTGGCTGTCTGCAGCCAAATTCCAGCCACGGAATTTCAAATGCACTCCAGCAACCTCATTAACTCCACAGCCAAAAATGCACTGCTGTAACTCTCACAGCACGAGGGTGCAAGTGTCTGTCAGGTGTAAAACTCCTCCAGACACTAAAATAAAATATTTCCTCAGCTGAAGTTTCTTTATATCCTCTGGGTCATTCTCTCAGAGTTAATGGCGTCCCGTAAATCTGATTTAACTACAGTGCATAAATCTAAGGTTTCAGTGACAAAAGCTTATGTAAACTGATCTCCATTCCCCCACTGGGGGCTGGGGCTAAGTGAGGCACAGATTTAGGGTTTCAGACAAACTGAGAATACTTACAGGCTCTTCTAAATAAAGCCTGGGATTTAAAAAACCGTTGTTGCTTTCCCTCAGGCTGCCATATTTCTGTCTCAGCACAGAAATACTCAGCCCTGCTCCTGCAAAAACCCCTCACACCTGCACAGCAGCTCCAGGATTTACAGCTCTGCCCGCTGGGCTTCCCACACACAGACAGCTCCCCAAGGGGACAAGGCATCAGGAGAAACACCCAGGGCATCTTGTTCCTTACAGGACGTGACCTCTGAGCTCAGGTCAGGCGGAGAACAAGGTTATTTTGGTTTGCCAAATGTTTTGAAGCCTAAATTGAATGACTGCAGATTACAAAAAGGCAAGTCACGTTCCACTGGAATTCGTGTTTGGATGAAACAAGAACTCGTATGTCAAAAAGCCATTTTGTCCAGAGGCACCTTTTGACCACGCTCCTACAAAATCCAGGAAAGCTGGCTCTGCAGGGAAGCAGGGAGTCCCCACTCCTGGAAGTGGTCAGGAATCAAGTACATGTGGAACTTCACGATATTGAACATGGTGTTGGGTCAAAGGCTGCACTTGATGATCCTGCACGTCTTTTCCTAATGATCCTGTGACTCTCTGATCTCCCAGGTAAAAGCCTCACCAAAGACAATGCCCAGGGCAGCTCCTTCTCTTGGAGCTCCTCAGCACAGCCGTGACAGGAGAGCCCTTCACCTGGGACAGCTGGGACACAGCCCTGGGAGCTCCTTCTCTTGGAGCTCCTCAGCACAGCCGTGACAGGAGAGCCCTTCACCTGGGACAGCTGGGGGACAGCCCTGGGGGGAGAAAACCCACCTGGGACACAGCTCTGGGGGGGAAAAACCCCACCTGGGACACAGCTCTGGGGGGACAAACCCCACCTGGGACACGGCTCTGGGGGCAAAAACCCCACCTGGGACACGGCTCTGGGGGGAGAAAACCCACCTGGGACACGGCTCTGGGGGGAGAAAACCCCAGCTGGGACACAAACCCCACCTGGGACACGGCTCTGGGGGCAAAAACCCCACCTGGGACACGGCTCTGGGGGCAAAAACCCCACCTGGGACACGGCTCTGGGGGGAGAAAACCCACCTGGGACACGGCTCTGGGGGGAAAGAAAACCCACCTGGGACATCATCAGGTGTGGTGCTCACATGCCCTCTGCACAGAGAGAAGCTGTGAGAGAAGCAGAGGAGAAGGGAAAACAATTCTTATCTCTGCTTGCTGCTCCTGTTATTTTGCACATGTAGAATGTGTTGGGAGATTATTTACCTGAAAGAATTTAATAATGAGATTGTTGAGAATTATTTTGTTCCCTTAGCTAATCAATAAAAAAGCTGTGTCCTGACTCTTGGCAGAGAATCACAGGTTTTCAAGTTAGTGACTGTTGCTGTTAGTGTAATGTTCTGTAACACAATTACAGTATAATACAGTATAATAAAATAATCAATTAACCTTCTGATGTCAGAGTTCTGCACGTGATTCTCCCCACCCATCCTAACACCAGTAATCAGGTCTGTGAGAGCACAGCAGCTCTCAGCTCCCTCGCCCCCTTTTCCCCCCATGAGCAGCAGCTGGAAGCCCCCAGGCCCATCCCAGGGGCTGTGCCCCTCCTGCAGCCCCCCTGGGTCACCCACAGCCCCCCCTGGTTCCTTCTCCCTTGCAACTGCTCAGCATCAAAGATGATCTCTAGAATACCTGAGAGGAAGACCTTGTTCTGGTTCTCCTACTGAACCTGCTCTTTTTTGCATAAATAAATATTCAGGAGGCACACAATTAGAATGCAGGCTCTCTCCATCTCACTTGGTCCATCCCAGGAGTGCTCTACCCCACTGGCTATAATCACTCTTTTCCATCACTGCTCTCTCAAAGACCAAATTTTCCCTAATAAGTAGAATAACTTCAGTAGAAAAGGTTGAGAATTCACTGAGTAGAATACTCCTTAGCAGGGTGCTTAGAATATTTATTGGCTATTATAGGAAAATACAGAATTGAGCACAAATCCCATACTAGAAGAAATTAATGATGTGTGTACAGGACTCTCAGCACTGAGTAAACTATTTGTACAAAGCAGTCCCAAAGATCCACAGCAAAGGCACCATGCAGAGGGGAGGAGAAGAGGGATTTTTACAGACAGAAATCTATCACTGATGTCCTGCTCCCAAAAACAGCTCTTCCCAGACTCCTGACCATCCCCATGAGACAGAGCAGCACGGGAGGCTGAACCCCATCCCAAATTCCCAAATCCAGGCAGGGAGGCACTGCTGAGAGATGGAGACAGCCCAGCACCTTCCCAACCCCTGACTGGCCACCACTGCCCCACAGCAAGGGGATCTCAGCTGCAGGGAAGGAGCTCAGAGATCCAGCCCCACACACCTTCCTAGGAGCTTTTCTCCTTCAGTGGAGGCAATTAAAGCTGCTGTCAAAACTACCAGCTACATATTTTAATCATGTAAAAAGGAATTACTAAGAGCTAATAATAGTCTCCAAAGGAGCTTCCAGGCAAGCAGTACATCACTGAACATCCCCTGCCTCCAGAGGCATCAGGAGCTTCCCAGAGCACTGCCCCTGTCCCTGATGAAGTGTGCTGGGAGACTTATGTATTCCCTCCATTTTTGTTTCAGTACCTTAGTCGATGAAGAAATTGATTTTTTTTTCCTACCATTTTCTCAGGAAAATGCAGTACACAGATAAACCTGCAATTCTCTACTGCCATCTTGGATGTCCTCTTTCCATCCAGCTAAAACACTTCCAAAATCTTCCTTGGGATATTGTGCTTCTCACCTGGCAAGGGCCACCTTTGGTCTGTCCTTTCTGGCACTGTGACTTCAGTGAGTGGTAAAAAGAGGAGCAGCAAATACTCAAAAACATCACTCATTTCCTGCAATAGCCTCTCATGCTGAAAAAGCATAACACATTTACATGATTCCATGAGTTAAAAGCAGAGAGAAAGGAAAAACCCCAGATGTGCTCAGGTTTGTAGCTGCTTCTCTTGCCATAGCCTTAAACTTGCCCTGCATCTGAGGGCAGCAACAGCTTCCAGAGCTCTCTATTGGATTTTCACTGAAGTGCCTCTTGAGGGGCTGATTTATTACTGAAAACAGACTGAAGCAGTGCTGAGAACACATGGACTTGGTTCAGCTGTGTCAAAGAACCAACAGCCCCTGGTGTTTGCTCCAAATTGGACCCATTTCCTACAGCAAAACGCAAAGGCCATGAAAACAGTGGTTCTGTGCAAGTACTTGGTTTGGTGTCTCTTTTCTGCTTTCCAGCTGGCAGCACCTCGTGGCAGGGCTGCCAGGTACACACAGCACCCAGGAGAGATGGCAGCAGCCAGGAGAAAAGCTGGAAAGGCTCAGCAGGTCAGGAAGGGCTGGGCAGCCCCACAGCTCCCACCCCAAACCATCCCATGGCAGGCTGAGAAGGGCTGGCACAAGGCAGCTGCCCACATCTCATGACTGCACTGGCACCTATCTGCCTGTATCTAACAGTACACCTCCCCTAGGAACCCTGGCTGGAATGCAATTAGTTTATTAGTTAATTATCTAGAGGACTTAAAAACGCAGGAAGCAGCAAGCACAAAATGGAGCTGAGCCTGGAGGAGAAAGCTTGGTGTCAGACAGAAATGCAACTGTAATAAATCATAGGGGTTTCATCCCAGAGAATTATTGTTATTTTCAACAAGCACCCTCAACAACTACAGCCAGAGAGTCCCTGCCCTTCATTATCTCCCAAGTGTTCAGTGATAATGAGCCACATCTGATTAACCCTCCTGCCTCTGGGGGTTATGGACACCGAGCACAAGCCAGGCCAGGTTCAGCTCTCTGGCCTGACAAAAAACTGCTGCCCAGTCCCACTGAAAGAGAGGGAAAATATAAACCTGCAACGAGTCTCTCACACCTAGAGTCTGGATGAATATTCTCCTTACCCAGCAGCAACCAGAACACCGTATTCCTCGAGAGAGTGAAAGGTGGCAAGGGGAGATGCTGTGATTTTTCATTTGTTAAATGATGCAATGCAGAGGCCAAGCTCACCCTTAACAGCACACTAGTCAGGAGGGCAATAATCAGCCACCAGAAAGGACCTGTTTTTCACCAAGACCCCTCCCCTGGCTCTGCCTTTCTTCTTGTGTGCTCAGCTAGAGCAATTAAGAGAATAATCTATAGGAAGCCTACCCCCAAAAGCCTCTCACAGCTCTCTCCAGCTGTTTCCTTCTCTTTGTTGCCAGCAAACCCAAGCTCTGAAGAGATGATTCACCTCAGCAGGACTCCAAACTCTACATCTGCTCTGGGGGCATAATCTTTGCTGGCTGCATGGAAGTGGTCTTTAAACTAATGGAGTCACCAGACTAAGCAAAAAATCCTCTTCCCTAAACCCACACACAAAATGTCTTTGCAATTTTATTTCTAGATGGGCATTTTCAAGATTATCATCTTTCTTTTTTAATCATCATAATGCTGCTTTGCAACACACAATGCTCTTCTGAAAGGACCTTATTGCACTTTATAAATGCAAATCTGCATCATCTTTTTACAGATTCAGACTATCTACTGACTATAACACAGAAAATCCCTGGAAGAAATGGAACTGGCATTCAGTGACCATAAACTCTCCCAAATCATAATGCTGCCTCAAAAACAACACAGAGATACAGAAATATGTTTTTTAATTGGGTTTGAGCTTCCCATTCACCAGGAAAATAGAGTGTTCCACCTTAATTACAGCAAGTGGTTGGGAAAAAAAAGCTGTGTCTGGAATTCCTGTGAAGTATGGAGAGTGTCCCCAGCCCAGGGAGAAATTCACATGGCACTGGGATGGAGGGAGGGGGCAGAAGGACTCCATGGGTGAGGAGGAGAGCCCCAAAGCAGTGGAGCTCCTTTGGAGCATGGAGAGGTTTTGTGTGGCTCCATATAGAAAACACATTATTAATATTAATTAATAACACAGGCTGAGGAAGGGAAAAAGTAAATTATTTTTTCCTTTTTATATAGAACAAATAGAGATTTTTCCTCCCATATGTGGAAGTCTCTCCAATTCAGTACTTGACAGGGAAAAACCCCACTCTTGCTGATCACTCCAGATATTGTCCAGAGAAGCTCTGCTGGCATAAAGCTAAAAGAAACTCACACTGAACTTTATAGTTGATAAATACAATTTTCCCTTTTTAAGAAACATTTTCTGTGAAGCCCAGAGAAGTCATAGAAATGCAGAATAAAGTAATCATTTTCATCACTCGGTGCTTTCCTAGCTAAGCTAAAAGATTTTCCAATGGATAGCAGAAACTCATCTCACAGATGCTGAACAGGCCCATTTCCACTCTCTGGAGACCAAAAATTCTCTTTTGAACTCCTGGGATTGTGAATTGTCACTCCCTCCACATTCATTACCCAGCTGCCATCTGCCAGGAACTAATAAAAACAACAGTTACCTCGTGCTCCTAAAATAACTAATCTCATCACCTTTGGAGAATCATTAACAACCAAGAAATGCAAGCTTAATAATCCCTCCCTTGGGATCTGGAGTGCTGGGCATGTATCTTCATAAATGAAATCCATTTTTGTTGTATATTCCAGAATGGGAGCTCCCATGGAAGACAGAAAAACTAAAGGCTAGGAGACAAAGGCTGGGAAAGTCCTGCTTTGCTCCCTCAGAAGGGACAGCACTAAACATGGGCCAAAGCTCAGGGCCAGGCTTAGCTGTGCAAAATAACTCAGCACAGAAAGGAACCCCAAAAAGAACATGAAAAGGACTCTTAGATTACATGTCTGAAGAATAACAACAGAACCTGCTCGTTGTCACAGCATAAAAAATTATTTTCTCAATAAAGAATTTGCTGCCTCCCACCCTAGCAGACACTGACACCCACAAAGAGCCCAACAGCCTTTGAAATGCTTACATCTGCTTCTGTGCTGGCCATGAAAACATGGAACAGGCAGCTGAAACCAGATCAGAACCTCCTGGGCCACAGGAGCCCACCCTCCTGCACAGCCCCTGGGCAGCTCCCAGGGCTCCCCAGCACAAACTGCTGCCACCTTCAACCACCAAGTCTGTTTTTAATAGAAGAGACCTTTCAACCCAAACACCGCCATAACAGCAATGGATCGCAAGGAGAAACAAACCCTTCAATCCCAAATTTTGGTGAAACTCACCCAGCTCTAAGCCCACACTGCATCAAGGGCAAGCACAGGAAAACAGTTATAAAAAATTCCACGTAACCTTTTCCCACAAATCTCACTTCTGTTGTAGTCTCTGAACTATCTTTTAATGAAATGATCTGATAAAACTGTGGTGGGGTAGAAATCAATGTCCAAACCCTGAAGAAGCACCTGTTGCTGTGCCTGTACACCCAAAAGCTGCTTGGTTACTCTCATCCTTGCTGGCAGCATTACTTAAAAGCAGTTACAGCACAGTCCTCATCAACTCAAACTCTGCCTTTTCTTAGCTCATGGCCAGGACTGGAGGCCCTGCCTGCAGCCCAGGGGGAAGGGAAGGGAAGGGAAGGGAAGGGAAGGGAAGCCCAAGGCAGTGACAGATCCCAGCTGAGAGCCCCCTGTGCCAGAGCTCTGCACCCCCACTGCTCTGCCCTCTGCCAAATGCACTCCTCAGGACCAGAATGGCCTCATTTACTGCTCTGTGTTGGCTATTTCTGTTCACATCACACGGCTTAATTAGGCTCTTGCAACTAAAATTACTTCTTGGGACTCATTTGTATTAGAGAATGTTTTTTAAAAAGTTATGTCTGTTCCCTAATGCCGTTTCTCAGCTACACTTGTCCCTTGCTTTGTATCAGCTGTTTTAGGGAAATTTCCTTCATTGCAAAACTCTTGTTGCTTTTCAGGCTCCACATCTCTTTTTGTCACATCCAGAAAGCTCAGGTACAAATTATCAGCCAGCTGATAGATTCTTTCCAAATAATTTACATCACAGACTCGATGTTGGGAAAAGCCTCTAAAGATCAAGCCCAACAGGTACAAATTATCAGCCAGCTGATAGATTCTTTCCAAATAATTTACATCACAGACTCGTTGATGTTGGGAAAAGCCTCTAAGATCAAGCCCAGTGTTTGACTGAATCCCTCCAGGTACACCAAAGCACATCAGCAAGGGCCATGTTGAATTTGGTTTTGGAATAAAAGCATTGTGAAAAAACACCCACAGCATTTCTCAGCTGTTGGACTGAGTTCTGCCCTTTGTCCCCTGGAGTCCCACAGCAGCCCAGCTCTGGCTCTGCAGCCTTTCCCAGCCTGAATTTGCTTTCCAGGTCTCCTACAAACTCCTGCCTGAGGAAATCCCAGTTTTCCCAGGGTTCTGTCTCCTCCCCACCCTTCAGGCTCTGGCAGCACTCAGCCTTTACAGGAAGGGTCTGGAAAAGCTGCCCACAGTGACAGCCCATGCCAAGCCCCCAGAGCTTTGTGTTCCCCCCTGAACAACTCCAGCACACCACCAGCAGCCAGAGTTCACTGTGGCTGTTATTTCCATGTGTCTCATCCCACTGGAGCTGCAGGATGAGACATCTCCCTTTGCAGGAAAAGGCTGCCCACATACCCCAGGCTGAGGCTGCAATCAGCCTGTGCACTGATGAGAACCTATCTAAACATTCAGGATTAAATTCAGTATTCTTGTTCCTGTTCAGGAAGGCCTCAGTTCCCTGGAGGTCCCTGCACACCTTCAGTGCAGCAGCAGGTCAAGTGTCTCATCCCACAGCAAATGTTTGTCCTTTATGACACCAAGCAGAATCTGAATTCTGATCTATCAAATCTTTAATTTCTACTCAGTGAAAATTCTAAGGCAGATAGGAAGCAGGAAGGAGAGTTAGAGAAAACTCATTATCACAGAATATGAATTATTACCCACAAGTCTCTTAAGTCACCCCTGCTCTGCTGTGGAGCACACAGATCCTTGCACAAGGCTTATTAAAATACAGACTATGTGACAGAATGGGGCTAGTACTCACCTAGGCTGCACAAGATCCAGGCATCCTTCTCAAGCACTGAAACTCAACTTGTACTAAAAAGCACATTAGCAAAACACTAAAATTTAGCAAAGTATCTCAGAGGTCAGGTTTTGCCCCATCATCCCCTTTCTGCTGTTTTTGCTGCTAAACACAGCAAAAATCCCAACATGCACAGGCTCCCAGTCCCTGTCCCAAGCTGATGTGTCACCAGCTGCCCAGGTATCACTGCCACATTTTCTAGAAAAATCTCTTTGCTCAGGATTCCTCTCCTGGGAAGCTGAGAAGCCTCAGAGGAAAAGGAAAACAATTTTATCTCATTTGCTTCTCCTGTGTTTTGCTGCTTTGGAATGTGTTTGGAGATTGTTTCATTGGTTTCATGTGAATTGTTTTTACTTGATGGCCAAACAGTGCCAAGCTGTGTCAAGGCTCTGGAAAGAGTCACAAGTTTTTCATTAGTGTCTTTTAGCCTTCTGTAAGTATCCTTTCTGTATTCTTTAGCATAGTTTAATTTAGTACTCTTTAATACAATAGAGATCATAAAATAATAAATTAGCCTTCTAAGAACACGGAGTCAGATTCATCATTCCTTCCTTCATCTGGGAGCCCCACAAACACAAGACCTGGGCTGCTCCTGTCCCCAGGGCCAGCCCAGGGACATCCCCACTGTGCCCAAACCAAGGGGACACAGGAGCCCCCCCGGGAGAAAAGCAACATTTGCTGCTCTGTGTGCTACAGGGATTCCTGACAGACACCAGGAAAAGCTGGAATTGGGATTTTCTCATACAGAACCAGCAGCTGCTCAGCAAAAAATACCAAGAGTGCTCCTCCTGTGGCACCAAGGGCAGCCTGGACAGGGCTGGGAGCACCTGGGCTGTGGGAGGTGTCCCTGCCATGGCAGGGTGGGGAATGAGGGGACCTTAAGGTCCCTTCCGACCCAAACCACACTATGATTATCTGAAAACAAACCTTAGTTTGGTTTTTTTCCAACTAAAAGGTCTCTAGCAGATGATATTTAACCACCGAGTTACAAACTTGTGCCTTGTTTTATTTCATGTACATGAACTACTCTCTTCCCTTTCACACACTGAGAAGTGTTCACTTCTTACCTCCTTTTTATCTCCAGAGCCTCTTCTTCCCCCGGGCATGTTTTAATGGCCTTACCAAGTAGCTGGTAATTAACTTTTACTCTGGTTTAGTTATTGACCGTTTCCCAGGACAGATTATGCAGAAAAACTCTTTCACCCATAGCACAGCTCTAGCCAGAGGTAAAACATGATACCTAGGAACAGATAAGTCTTTTTTTTTTTTCCTCCCCTTCTGGGAGAGTAAGTAACCATGGATGCACAAGAAACAATGCCTGCAGATAAAAAGAAAGCCTCTAGATAATAATGTTTGTCAGAAGAGATTTGCAAATTTCTTTGAACTGATATATTTATATCCTGCTAATTATTTGAGAAAAATCTCAGAGACCTTATCACAGACAGGCAATGCCATGGTTATATTTTTTTTCCCTTCAGGTCTAGGTTTCTTTTAAATATAACCCTCAAACTTTCAAGTTGGCTTTTCACAGTTTCCAGACCTTTTAGTAACTTCCACTTCCAAAAACATTCCTACCCTAGAACACACCAGTACAATTTGTCAGGAAACATCTCCAGATTTGAAGTCCACTGGATTTTTTCCTACAATCAGCCCAGGTCATGTTTTGACTTCACTTTAAATACTCCCTCTCTTGTTCTTACTCTGCTTTTCCAGGAAAAGCACAGGACGCTGCTGTTCCTGCTACACCAACACCACACTAAGTTGTACAAGCAGGAACCAAACACAGGGAGGTCACCTCAGGGTCTTTTTTCCCTTATAGCCTCTGGAACAGCAATTTAGGGAATGTTCTGCTCAGCAGCTTTTCAGCTGCTGCTTTTCCCTCACCTCTTAAAGGCATAAGGGAGGCAAAATATCCCAGGAGGGCTTGGAAGCAACACTTCTTCTGGTCTGGAGGAACAGCCAAGCTTGAGGTCATCTCCTTTCCAAGAGGAAAAGGGGAATAAAACATCCTGCAGCCACCTGCAGAACGCCCATTGCAGCGTCTGTGTCACCTCCAGGACACTGCAGCTGAGAGCAGGATCCATGGAACTCCCCAGCCACCAGGGAATGGCAGATGGGAACTTCTGGTGCCACTTCCCAGCCTGTCCCAGAAGCTGGAATGGCAGCAGCATTGCACCAGCTGCCCTCCCTGCAGGGGCAGAACAGCCTGGCAGAGCTGGCAACGCTCAGAGAGTCACAGCAGATCTTGCATTTCTCATTCTTTCAGCAGAGGAGCTGATGGAAGTTGATTTGGCTTCAAGTTCCACCAAACACCCCAAGTGTGAGCAAGCTGAACTCAGATCCAGCAGGGGAAAAATCAGTTTTTCCTTAGAAATGGCAGGAAATGTCCAGCACTCAGCACTGCACCATCCCCACCTCACCTCCCCTCAGGGAAACAATTCCATGCACAGAGCAGCCCTAATTATAAGGGTTTAAAAACATCTGAAGTGCAGGTGCTTCTTCAGCAGCAGGGCAATGCTGGCTAACAGAATTTCAGCCTGCAAATCATGTCACAGGCAATGCCATTATGTTCTCCTGTGCCCCTGCAAGCTGACATATCTCAAAAATAACACGCTTTAAATTGTTCCACACCACCAAATATGCAAAGTAAGCTGAAATTCCAGATGTCTTCACAGAAGGAGAGATACCTCACACACAGAATTCCTTTTTTAAAGCTCAGTGTCTCACTAATTCAATTCCTATTTTATTTAAAAGCTTAAGGATTTTTTGCACATTACAGTACTGAGCACTAGGCTACAAATCTTACTTGAACAGAGTAAAATATTAGATTATTATTTCCCTCAAAATTTAGTGAAACAAAACCAGTGAATCATAGGAAATCATCCACAAACAAGTTTATATGAACATATTTTAATTCCTGTAATTAAACAGCCTGATGTCCTTCAGTGGCAGAGTCTGCTGATGTCAACTGCCACAATTCTCTTGATCTCATTGAGGAATATTTGGATCACCTGAGATCCATTTCTTTTTATAGAGGCAAATCACAATCAATGGTAATTAACCAATTAAACTGGTCCAACAACTATTCTGTCATTTGTAAAGAGTCCGAGTGCTTGACAGAAAATAGGAAATTTGTATCTATTATGAAATAAAGCTCTTTTCCCCATGCTGCAACAAACACACAGACACTGCCAGCACAGCAAAGCTGCTCCCAGAGCCTGACTGCAGTGGGACAGCTCCTGCTGCTTCCCTTGGGGAGAGCCTGGCACCCCGGGGATAAAGGAATCACTTTTCTCTTCTAAAAACATAGCTGGGATTTATTAAATAGCCTCAAATCCAATTTGCAGCCTTTAAGGCCAAGAGGTGCCACAGTTCCTGGATTCTGGCCTCCCAAGAGCCAGAGCTCACTCCATCCTACAATCACTCCCTGAGGAAGGGCTGCATTTGTGACTGAGGTGAGGGATAGTGGAGCTGAACCTGCCCAAAACTGCTGGGTTTGCACTAAAGGAGGCTGGAAATGCAAAAACTTCTGGCTGCAGCTCCTGTGAGCAAGGCAGGTCTCATTCCCCCCTCTTGTTATCTCTCTCTCCTGCATTAAACAATTTGTGTGCTTTGTTTATATTGTCAATAGCACTGTGTGCCAATTGGGACAGAAAAATTTACTTAGAATTTAATTATGTTTCAAAAGCCCCTGGGAAAACAGTGGAAAGTGGGAGTGTGGGAAGAGGGAAGGAAGCAGTGTCAGAGGGGAAAGTTCTAAGCTCCTTTTCTTTAAAAAAAATGTGATTCTTGGACATGAATGACTTAGCCAAACTCCCCTACCACATGTACGTCCCCCTCAGGTGACTGGGATGAAAATCAACCACAAGAGCATTTTGTGATGCCAAGCTTGTGTCTGTGCCTGGATCCTGGAGTCACTTTGGGAGTGTCCTCTCAGCACAGCCCAGGCCTGAGCAGCAGCATCCTCCCTGAGAGCACAGAGTCACAAAGCCTCTCACTTGGTCTGTGATGTGCTCGTGGGAGAAGCCCAGAGCCAGGTCTCGACTCGGGCTGGTGACCCAGTGACACCCAGCAAAAACCAGCAGGGCTGCTCTGCATCCACACTGCCACAGCAAAGAGGAGGGAACAAACCCCATGGAGGGCGAGGGTGGGGAGAATACATCCAACAAACAGCTCAAAGCACTGCCCATTATCACAGCCAGCAAAGAAAATTATTCCAATCCTAACAGAAAACATCCTACATCACACTAAGATTATGCACGGGAACTACAGGAAACACAAAGTTTTGAAATGACATTGAGAATGTGGAAGACAGGAGCAAACTCGGATAAAAGGCCACAGAAAAAAAAAAAAAAAGTATATCCTATGCAAAAAAGTATTCTGTCTTTGTTACTTTCTCTAAGAATCTCATCAGAGCCCTTTCCCTGGAAGGAAAGCATCTGCCAGAGCAGGCGAGAGGAGCAGATCTGAGTCAGGGGAACAAAGGCAGAGCAGCAGAGTAGAAAGGAGTCAGCAGCCAGTCCCCAGCAGTCTGGCACACAATAAAACACACCAGCAATCACAGCTTCGGTGAGACACAGAGCAGGAGCTGCAGATGAGATGAACAGATGGAAAGACAAAGCCAATCAGGAATCAAAATGCACAGTTCCCCACCAGTGGACATTATGCGGGCTTTGGTCCATAACTAGGTCAAGGGATTTTTTTTTTTCTTTACCCCTTAACTGCTGCCTGAAGTAAAAGGTTCTGAAGTGAGAACGGATCCTAAGAAATCCCAAAAATATTCTGAGCATGTATGGAAAATAAAGCAATAGATGAATGTACAATATGTAATGTAAACAAATCAGATTTTAGCATAAGATTTAACTGGGTGCAGAACAGAGCACTCCATGAAAATAATTGGAAGGGGATAAAACACAGTGATTTTCAAAATGACTGGAGAGGTTGGGGGTGAATATATATATGTATGCACAATGCTGACAGACAGCAAAAAACCCTCAGTAACTGCATTCAATTTTCTTATAATCAGGAATTATTTTTCCCCCCTTAAGAGTTGCTCAATACTCAAACTAAATTTGTGATGGTAACAAAAATACACTTCATTCATTAGAATTCCAGGACCACAGGTTTATGAAGGGATCAACTAGAAACTCAGGAGCAACCCCAGGGGTTGTCCAGGCACGTGCACAAAACTCAGTCACTACTAAATAATCCATCCCTGGCAGCAAACACTGCCCAGACACCCCCAACAAAAGCTTTCCTCCCTCTGCCCCCCTGCACTGAGATCATTCAGGCCCTGCCACCCTGGCATATGTGCAGATAATCCGAGCAGGGAAGATTCCAAATGCTGAGCACATTGGATGTGGGCTGAGAGGGAGCACAGACTGGGAGCACAGACTGGGAGCACAGACTGGCCATTGTGCCCCAGGCTCCATGGCAGAGCCCACCATTCCCAGGGAACGGGAATTCAGGGGATATTCCATCTGACACCCCCAGAACAGAAATGACAGAGGTGCTCAATGCTGAAGATGATGCTCTGTAAAACCAGGAGTGACCAAAAGGCTGCTGCTGGCAGGGGAAGGAGCCCCAGTGCCTCTGCTGGAGTTTGGCACAGAGGGAAAGGAAAGCCCAGCTGGAGGGAGCAGGGCTGAGCAGAGCCACAGCAGCAGCTCTGGGTGCTCTGCCCTCGCTGTGCCTCTTTGGCAAGGAGATCAGGATGCACTCAGAGGACCTGAATGCTCTGCCACGTCCTGCTGGGGAATCTTGGATGAGTCATTTGTCCCCTGGCCCTCTCTCCTGCCGTCCTTCACTCATCTCCTGGCTGAAATCCTCCTGATGTGGCTCTGAAGTGAAAAGCACAGCACGCTGAAGCTGTGCTGGCCTCTGTGACACAGATGAAGGCCAGGCCTCTCCAGACTCCTGCTCAGAGTTTAGCTTCCCACTTTCATGTCCTGTTGGCCAAGAACCAGCCTTTGGGCTCCTGCCAGCCATCTGCACTGGAGCTGAACAGAGACAAACCCACTGAGAGCAGGATTCCACTCACAGCTTTGGAGCAGACACCAGGAAGGACACATGAGTTTAGGTTTAATTTTCAAGTGATTATGAATTTTGTTCACTTATTACACAAGTTATTCCTTCATTTTCCTCAAGTGAAGAATGTCTTGAGAATGACTGGAGTGTATATTAAAACTTTCAGACCAATTAAATTCAAGATTAAATGAAAAAATAGAAAGATGTGCACAAGTAAGGAGCCTCACATTCACTCAATGAAAACCAGAAAAAGCTATAAAATTGGAATACGAGTATGTAATATTTATTCTCATAATGGAGACATTAGCAAACACCAATAGGTTGTATTAAGACATAGAAAATTTAGGCTGAATATTACAAAATTGTCCTGATACAGTGCTGTGATGAACATCCCATGTGAACAGAGGGAGCACAGCCTAGTGCCAGTGCCATGGGAGCAGCCTCAGACTTAGCAACAAATGGGAAGTTTCACACCAACTGAGGAGTTTTCCCTTGTTTGAAAAGGGACACTAAGAACATTTCCAGGCTGAACTGCATCCCTTCCCAGTGCAGCACAGCAGCAGTGTCCCATTGTCACAGCCCAGGACAATCCCAAGGACACTGGGAGAGGGAGGCTCAGCCCAGGGCAGGGCAGGGGGGCTGCTCCCATTGCTGAGGGGCTTCTCTCCCCACTCACACCCAACATTTCTAACCCTCTGCCTGCAGCAGGAACCAGACTGCACTCAGAGGGTCAGGAAGGCACCAGCACTGCCAGACCGAGCCAGGCACAGCCCCAGGAGGGAGCAAAGCCTCCTGCAGGCATCCAGGCCGTGCCAGAGGAACAGGGAAAGCGCAGCTGGACCCCTCTGACCTCCCACCCACCTTCCCCAAGGAACACTCTGCTATTCAGCAGACCAAAGGAAGTTTTCCAGCATTAACAGCTCTGTGGAACACGGAACAGCTTTCACAGCAGCTGCTGTGTAACCCTGACAAGTGAGGGGGGTTACCTGTCCCTGCCAGCCTGGCCTGAGCCCACGCAGCACCTAGCAGGAACACGAGGGGATTTGGTTTTTGGGGCAAGAGTTATCCTTTTGAAGGAACAGCTTTCACAGCAGCTGCTGTGTAACCCTGACAAATGAGGGGGTTACCTGTCCCTGCCAGCCTGGCCTGAGCCCACGCAGCACCTAGCAGGATTTGGTTTGGGGGGCAAGAGTTATCCTTTTGAACATTCCCTGCAGCAGAAATCGGTGTTGCACCACTGCTGCCAGGGGATGGAAATGATGCCAGCCTCAGAGTTTGGATTTCCTCGGGTGAAACACAGCCCAGAACCAGCCAGCAAGCCCAAAATTAACCCCATGCCAGCCAAAGCACACGTTAAGAAATGTACTCAGCGTGCAGGATGGAAGTGAAGCTTCCCAGAGCTGACAGAGCACTGCAAAGCAGTTTTAAGCAGATTTTAGACAATCGTTTTAGTTTTGCTTATTCTCTCAACCCACAGCTTGTACGATGTGAACTGATAAACGTCGCTGTGCTCCAGGGGAGAGCACCCAGAGCCTCGGCAGGAAGGCTCAGGTGTGCCCAGCTCAGAGCTCTGCAGCAAGCCCAGCACATGGAGCAGCATCGCACTGCCATCTCTTGGTCAGAGAGCAACCCAAACTTCTGTACACGAAATGAACAGGAACAAAACACTGCAGCTGTAAACAGAGACACGTTGCTCCTACAAGCCAAACAAAAACAGATTGAAAGTCTATCGAGGAATCAACATCCACTTTACCTTCCTGACTCTCAACACCCGTACTTAATGTTAGCCACACTTAAAAAAAAACCTGAAAAATTAAATACAATCTAGCCCATTACTCCCCTTTTTAATTTTTGTACAAAAGGGTAACTAATTTTTAAAGCCAGCTTACACAAGCAGCACATAACCACTACTCTGAATTCAAGATTTTACCCACTTGATTATCAAATTACCCTCAGACTTATGGGCAAAAACATGGCTCAAAGTTCTTGGTGCTTTCAAGTACATAAAGTGACAAATAACCTAAACAGCAGGGAGTTGGGTTTCTTTATTTTCTAAAAACCTTTGTCAAGCCTTTGGAAAAGAGATTCTTTATTCAGCACAGAGCTGTAAAATCTAGTTTAAGAGCAAGCCCCTAAAACAATTTGGGGATTTAGTCCTGGTGAAATCCAGTGGCACTTGGGGGACTCTTAAATTTTATTTGTGATTTCTGTAACTATGTGCAAGTCAGCAACTGAAATACACAGCAGAAAGTCCTGGCAGGCACAGCAGAGTTAACACCCCAAAGCAGAGGCTCAGGCAGTGGTTTTTAGGGGACAGCAGCCAGAAGCAGTTAAACAACATTTCCTACAGAGCACCAGGCCCAGCACCAGGGACACTGACCATTATTCCAGCTGAGTGAACAGAAACAATTTGCAGCAGTTCAACACTGAGCCCATCAAACAGGGCTCTTTGCAATGTTATAAAAGAATGACAACAGAAAAATCTGTAAAAAACACCCAGAATTATGAAGTTGCAAACACTGGGAGATAAACAAGGTCACTGCCTACCTCCTCTAGACGCAGCTATATGGATCTGACCTTTCTGTAAAAAGTGGTAATTTTGTGAAAATAACCTTTCTGTTCCCAGGGAAAGGGGAGTAAGTCATGTCTCCTGCCCTGGCAGTTCATGATGAGACTCCCAGCCCTAATTTAAAGGTCACCAACAATCCTTTGATAGCAAGATTGCTTTTCACTGTGTCCACGTTTCATGTGACGTGGTCAGAGCTGACTAGCCCACAAGCAGGCAGCTCAGCCCTCCCTCCAGGGTTCATCACCTCCCTGGGCACACCAAAATCACATCAGAACCACCAGCAGGAGTGCTGGCACAAAGGATTAATTTGCTGGTCTGTGTTACAGGAGTTCTATCACTATTCTCACTCTGGTAACAGAGAGGAACTCAAGGCCTTGCTATACAACACTCCTCAA
Source organism: Onychostruthus taczanowskii (assembly GCF_017590055.1). NCBI lineage: Eukaryota > Metazoa > Chordata > Aves > Passeriformes > Passeridae > Onychostruthus > Onychostruthus taczanowskii. The sequence goes on along the minus strand of NW_024506993.1, from coordinate 1,506,448 downwards.
ACCCAGCTAATGCTGCACTGAAACCACAGCTCCAGATGTTTTCCAAACAGGAACAGCCTTCACTCCATCTCTGCCTGCTCAGCACTTGGTGGTGGGGGCTGGATGCAAAGGACACACTCCTGGAGGACTAATGATCCCAGGGATATACTCTAAAAAGTTAATAAAAGCTTAACTTCCCACCTGGAGGCTGCCCAGAAACACCCCCGGGACCCTCCCAGCGCTGGTTTTAGGTTTGATTTGTACATTCAGGAGCAGCTGCTGTGAGTGCTGGCACTGACTGAGCCCTGCCCATGCCTGGAGGCACAGAGAGCCCCTTCCCCTGGCTCCCAGCTCCCCTCTGCATGGCACTGGGAGCCTTCCCAGTTCCCCTCCCAGCACTGAGAGGTTTCCACAGAGCCCAGAGTGGTTCCATCCATCCCCCCTGCCATGGCAGGGACACCTCCCACTGCCCCAGGCTGCTCCAGCCCCAGTGTCCAGCCTGGCCTTGGGCACTGCCAGGGATCCAGGGGCAGCCCCAGCCGTGCCAGGGCCTCACCAGCACAAATTCCTACCTAATACCTCACTAAACCTACTCTCTGTCAGTTTAAAGCCACCCAAAACTAGTGCTGTGTAGAACATTAAGACAAAAATTGAGGGATTACATCAAAATAGCTCTGAAGGGTAATTAATTATGAAGAAACTGAAATCCTACAGAAGCTATTTTTTTTCCTTCCTAAATTTTCTTTGAGAAGGAACATTTAGCATTTAAGCATTATGCCTTTGAGATAAATTGTACTTAAAGGTTACAGCACAAAACTACATCTCCCAGCCCTATGCAAGATGGTTTATTAATTGCCCTGGATGCACACTCATAAATTTGTTTGGGTAATTTGATAAGGGGAATTGATTTACCATCACAGTGAAATACTACATTAAACACACATAATTCATTCTTTATACAGCTCCTCCCCCCCTTAAAAGCATCCTGTCTGACTGCAGGCCACACTGAATTATTGTTCTGTAATCATTAAGTGATCTATTTAACCACAGCACACACAGTTCACATTAATCTGTATTCCTATTCTAGTTCCACCTTTATGTTTTCTGCTGTCCTACCAATAAGGAAAAATTATGGATTTCATATAAGCCAGGGTACAGTTATGGAGCAGCAAGACAAGATCAGCAACATTTTTATTCTCAAAACATCTCTTTCAACAATGCAAATGGAAAAATAATGCAATGTGAAATCTTTTTGAAAGCATAAACAGCACAGAATCATCACAGTGAAAAATTTGTAATATACTAAGCAAATGTTGCTTGTGGGGAAAAAAAACAAACCCTAACTCATTTTTGCTACTGTTAAATCATTTAATAAAGGAAAGGCTCAGACCAAGATGCTACCTGTGATGAGAACTAGGAGGACTTCTTCCATAATCTACTATATCTGACCCAGCTCACACAAGATAAATGTGATTATTTCTCACACAACTCAATTCTATTTATTCCCAAAGCATTAAAACTTTCCATCAGCCTTTGCTCCTGTGCATTTCCAGATGTCTTGCATTCCAGTAGTTCTTTTGAGAGACTTTAACCAGCAAGATGAAGCACTCACAACTCACAGCAAACCACCAAAAAGAACCACTCCAGCCAGAGTATTGCCAGGCACCAGGCCACACCAGTGATGAGAAGTCAAGAGCAGGAAACAAAATTATTTACTTTAAAATGGAAGCTAAAAAAGTATATGAAACTTTCATTACACCCTGCTTTATGAGGTATAGAGATGAGACTTGAGAAAAGGAAGGATCCAGATCTGGTATTTTCAGAGACCCCTGACAAAGGTGAGGAAATGATGACTCTGACTCCATGTTTATGATATTATATTAAAGAATGCTATACTAAAACTATACTAAAGACTACAGAAAGGATGCAGACAGAAAGCTAGAAAGATACTAATGAAAACTCTTGACTCTTTCCAGAGCCTTGACACAGCTTGGCCCTGATTGTTTCATTGGCTTCATGTGAATTGTTTTTACTTATTGGCCAATCTCCAAACCACATTCCAAAGCAGCAAAACACAAGAGAAGCAAATGAGATAAAATTGTTTTCCTTTTTCTCTGAATCTTCTCAACTTCCCAGCAGAAGAATCCTGGGCAAGGAGATTTTTCCAGAAAATAGGACAGTGACATCTAGATTCTCTGAGAGGAGAATTTCAGTACTTCGGGGCCAGTTGAGATGAAAAGCCAGAATGGAACGTGTACATCCACACCCCAAGGTGCACTGATACACAGAGGGACCCCCAGGTGCCCACCTGGCCTTTTCGGTGACCCAGCTACCTTCAGCAGGGCTGCCAAAGCTGTGTCTCAAAGGAAACCAGGGTGTGCTCTGGGGAACACCCTGAATAAGACACCTCCACAGACACTGCAAACAAAACACAGGGAACATGCAGGGTGAGGGCTGAGGAAACCCCTGAAAGGAACACTGACACCCCCAAACCTGCTCTGAGAGCTGGCAGCGAGGCTGGGAGCAGCAGCACTGCCACCCTGGCACCTCACAGCCAGCTCTAACAGGGGACTGAAGTGTCACCTCCCTCAGCTGGGGGTCTCTAGTGGTTTTGGTTCTCTAATTTAAGATTTTTGTTTTTAATTTTGAGATTTTTTTTTGGTTAATGTACTAAAGAATTTGGTGGGCTGGGTGCTGGCTAATCACTAATACACTCACTTTTTGTTGGGAGGAGGCTGGGAGCAGCAGCACTGCCACCCTGGCACCTCACAGCCAGCTCTAACAGGGGACTGAAGTGTCACCTCCCTCAGCTGGGGGTCTCTAGTGGTTTTGGTTGTCTAATTTAAGATTTTTTTTTTAATTTTGAGATTTTTTTGGTTAATGTACTAAAGAATGTGATGGGTTGGGTATTGGCTTTTGTTGGGATATAGAATTAGGAGAAAGTAGGTTTAAAACTTAAAGAGGTAATTAAAGAAAATTTCATTAAAAGGAACTAGAAGGAAAATAAAGTAATAAGAATTAAAGCAAACTCGTTAGAACACTTCTCCTCCCCGCACAACTTTGTCTTTTTTACTGACAATGTAAAGAACCCCACAGGGGTCACAGACACAGGACAGCCTGCCTGGGACACAGCAGAGCTCCAGCAGGACAGCAAAGCCACGGGGATCCTCTCTCAGCTCCATTTACTGCAGCACAACGTGCAGCTCTCCCTTTGAGTGAAGCCACCAAGCAGGGCTGGCAGGAGGTTGCTGTATCACTGAGACATCCACTTAAACACTGCCTGCAGTCCCCTGGAACTGCCCAGTACACATGCAGTCCGTGACAGACTCAAATGGTGTGCAAATACATCTCCCTCAGCCAGAGGGAAATGCCAGAGGTCACTGGTGTCAGATGAAGTTTGTTCGTACAAGGCAGACGGGGAGCACAGGAGGAATTTGATGTGCACTTCAAAGGGAAGGAATTTGTCCAGTCTGGCAGGCAGCTCTGTGTCTCACTTGGTAATGAGTTTCTTTTGAAGCAATGCTGTTACACAGAAGTCTGTTTAACTAAAAGGCTGTTCTGTGGCTTTCTCTATTAACAAAAATATCAGGAGAGATTGCCTGCAAAGCACCAGCACAGTTTTAGCCAGGAGATGAGGGGTGCATCTAGTCTTTGTAAGTGGCTCACCTGCTGCTGCCAGGCCAAAACAGGGGTGAATTTAATCACCTGAAGTACAGCAAGACTAATTTCCACAAAAATACATTACTATTAATGAGGAACCCATTTGCATGGTGAGAGCTGAATTGTCCTCATTGCTCTAACTTGTTTTGCTTACATCCAAGGATGTGACAAAATGCTGAGTGATAAAACTTTGTTACTCATCTCAAAGTCAAGACTTCCTGAGTGCCCATGTATTGGCAAAGAGATTTATGGTTCCTTTTACCCAATCGATGCTGCAAGAGCACATGGGAAGGGATGAAATGCAGAGCCCTGTGATAACCAAAAGCTCAACCACTGCTTAACTTCTTCCCTGTGCCCCTGCGTCAGTTTTCTTATCTGTACAAGAAAGGAAACAAAGCTCTGTCCACAAAAGCACTCGGAGATATTTTGATATAAACTGCATTATTCAAACACAGCATTTTCCAAGGTCAGCCCTCTCTGCACAGCTCAGGCACTCTTAAATGAACTGATCTTCAGTTTTTCCTTCCGAGGATTTACCCACACCATCACCAGAGCTCTCACTGCAGCCTGCATTTGTGGCATCCACATTTTCTGGAGAAATCCCTTCACCCAGGAGTTTTCTCCTGGGAAGCTGAGAAGCCTCAGAGAAAAAGAAAAACAATATTGTGATTTGTTTCTCCTGTGTTGTGCTCCTTTGGAATGTGGTTGGAGATTGTTTCATTGGATTCTGCTGTGAGTTCTTTTGACTCATTGCCCAATCAGGGCCAAGCTGTGTCAGGACTCTGGAGACAGTCACAAGTTTTCATTATTATCTTTTTAGCCTTCTGTAAGTAGCCTTCCTGTATTCTTTAGTATAGTATTCTTTAATATACTACAGTACCATAAAAGCACCAGCACAGTTTTAGCCAGGAGATGAGGGGTGCATCTAGTCTTTGTAAGTGGCTCACCTGCTGCTGCCAGGCCAAAACAGGGGTGAATTTAATCACCTGAAGTACAGCAAGACTAATTTCCACAAAAATACATTACTATTAATGAGGAACCCATTTGCATGGTGAGAGCTGAATTGTCCTCATTGCTCTAACTTGTTTTGCTTACATCCAAGGATGTGACAAAATGCTGAGTGATAAAACTTTGTTACTCATCTCAAAGTCAAGACTTCCTGAGTGCCCATGTATTGGCAAAGAGATTTATGGTTCCTTTTACCCAATCGATGCTGCAAGAGCACATGGGAAGGGATGAAATGCAGAGCCCTGTGATAACCAAAAGCTCAACCACTGCTTAACTTCTTCCCTGTGCCCCTGCGTCAGTTTTCTTATCTGTACAAGAAAGGAAACAAAGCTCTGTCCACAAAAGCACTCGGAGATATTTTGATATAAACTGCATTATTCAAACACAGCATTTTCCAAGGTCAGCCCTCTCTGCACAGCTCAGGCACTCTTAAATGAACTGATCTTCAGTTTTTCCTTCCGAGGATTTACCCACACCATCACCAGAGCTCTCACTGCAGCCTGCATTTGTGGCATCCACATTTTCTGGAGAAATCCCTTCACCCAGGAGTTTTCTCCTGGGAAGCTGAGAAGCCTCAGAGAAAAAGAAAAACAATATTGTGATTTGTTTCTCCTGTGTTGTGCTCCTTTGGAATGTGGTTGGAGATTGTTTCATTGGATTCTGCTGTGAGTTCTTTTGACTCATTGCCCAATCAGGGCCAAGCTGTGTCAGGACTCTGGAGACAGTCACAAGTTTTCATTATTATCTTTTTAGCCTTCTGTAAGTAGCCTTCCTGTATTCTTTAGTATAGTATTCTTTAATATACTACAGTACCATAAAGTAATAAATTAGCCTTCTGAGAACACTGAGTCAGATTCATCATTCCTCCTTCCTGCCACGAGGGTCCCTGCAAACACAAGGTGCATTTCCCTGGGAGGATTTTGGCAGCTCATTAGCACAGAGCAGGGGCCCAGGCTGAGGAATGAGCCCTTCCCCAGGGGCTGAGGAATGAGCCCCTCCCCAGCATCAGTGGCCAAGCAGCCACTCACCCCAAGCCCCAGCCAGAGGGCACTGCCAGGCACTCACAGCCTGGAAAGCACAAATGGATCCAGCTGCAGGCAGCCAAACCTCAGTTTCCCAGCTGAGCAATTAGCAGCAGGTGTTAATGTGTTTATTACACTTCACTCAGAGGATTTGCACCTGTGGTCAGTCAGGTGTTTGTGGCTGGCTCTGATGCACAAGGAGCACATAATAAAATAACTGCAGGCTGCTCTGAGAATGGTTCCAAAGTGGGAAACACAAAAATACGTGTTTGAGCTCCCCATTTTGAGTGGCAGACTGAGGCAGGTGGGTGAGCTGCAGTTATCACCTCTGTGTGGCAGGCACCTCACACTAACAAAAACCAAAATCTTCATACCTGGTGTCTCCACAATTCCCTGAGCACTTCAGAGCAGGCACTGCTGTGCCACAGCAGATTTCTCCAGTCCATACATCTGGTCTAAACACTCTGCAGGACACTAATATTTTACTGGTTCACTAGTCAAAAATAAACTGCAAGTGCTCTAATAAATCCAAGCACCTTCTTGCACTATAAGCACTTTAAGTGTGGCTGTTTGCCATGAACATACCTGAACAAAACACTGCCAGGACAAGTTTTATCTCACCTGCCCAGCCAACTCCACTCAGTGTGCAGACACCAGTCTGGACTTGTCCAGCCTTAGAACATTGTCACTTTACTCCATTTAATGGGATATTGACTTTTTATACTTCACTCTCTGCAAATCAATATTCTAATAGACACCAAAGAGACTGGCAGAAGGATGCAGAGTTCCTGCCCACCAACCTGATAGAAATGATGATCCATAAATAAAGGTCAAACCAAAGGAAAAGTTCAGCCTGAAAAGAAGAGCAGCACAGAGAGAAGAGTCCTTAAATAAGGGAATGTTTTTAAAGTATCTAAATTAACTACAGGAGGAAGGAGACAGAGCCTAAAGCAGACAGATAAGGCAGTTAAAACTCACAGCCAGGGAACGACAGACTAAGGTCCCTTTGGAATGTCTGTGCTCAATGCCAGGATTTAGGAAACCCTTCAGGGGGCATCTCCAGTACACCACACAGGAAATGTGCTGCCTCTTAATGTAAAATAGCAGCTTCCAATATCTGAATAGGCTATTCAGAACAAAGTCAGAGAGAAATTATGTGCAGTGTAAAATTAAACACTTAAAAGGGATTACCCCATTCTTTCAGAGATTGGTCCCACAGGAAAGCCAGAGGGAGCCTCCAAACAGGCTCCTGAGCAAAAGGCACCTGGTGACTGTCCCTGGGAGAGCCCTGGGACCCTTTGGGGCCAAAATCAGCACAAGGAAGACACAGCTGAGCTGACTGAGAACTGGCAGCACTCCCAGCTGGAGAAAGGGCTGCACCAGATCCCCAGGAGCACTGATGGTGGCACCAGAAACACACAGAATTCTGTGTTTAGCACTCAGGATGGTTTAGCTTCCACCACACCAATTTGGAACCTTGCATTCCTGGGCCTTTTGCCTACCAGAAAGACAGGATAAGTTTTACATCCAGTTTCCTCTGGCTAGGATTGTACTGAGGTTTCTGAGCACACCTCCCTGAACTGCAGGTGATGAGCCACAGGCTCACACCCCTGAGCTCCACCTCCTTGGTACAACACAGCCTCAGCCACCAAAATTCTGAGGGAGGTGAAGACACAAACTCACAGCTCAGGCACTGCAAACCTTCCAAATTCCAATTTTCAGAAGAACATGAGGAAATACAAAAGAGTGTAGAGAGGGATCACAAAAATTACTTATGAGAAAAAATTATTATTTACATGGGGGAAACTCAACAGATTAATACAGATAATGTAACAAAAGGGATTTGCAGTCTCATCCCAGAAACTACAAGAGAAATTCCCAGGTGCCTCAGATCAGCATCACAAAGTTCACCTCCAATTTACTCTTCCAGCCCCATTTTAAGCTATCCTTCCACAACAATTTCACATAACAAATGAAAATGAGCTTTCACCCACTCTGGACTGCCCAACACTTGAACACCACAGAGCTCTGGGTGAGATAAGATCCTTCCACAACAATTTCACATAACAAATGAAAATGAGCTTTCACCCACTCTGGACTGCCTAACACTTGAACCCAGTCATAGTTGACCACAACAGAGCTCTGGGTGAGATAAGGAGGAGGAAAACACTGGATTTTCCATGACCTTTTGCAGATTGCCAAACCCCTCCCCTACAAATACAAGCAACCTGTTTCCTCTACAACAGAGTAATGACTCGTTACTTCAATCATTCCAAAGTGGTAGGGAATTCCATCTGGCACTATGGATCAGCAGCCAAGTTAGTGTCTTGATCTAAAGGTCAGCTTGGTAATAACAGAAAGCCTAAAGTGAGGCACATTTTAGCATCACCAGTCAGCATTTCAGCATCTCTCCTGAGGCTGCTCTGCCTTCCCCATGCTGTGAAGGGCTCCCTGGGTGAGAGCAGCACCGTGAGCAGCTGTGGGGGGACAAACCCAGGACTACAGGCTGTGTTTAGACCCTTCCACCAAGTACATTCCCATCAACTGATTAAACTGATGAAATTCTTCCCCAAAATTAGATAGGCCAGACACTGAGAAGCACAGACCTCCAGAAGGGCCATCCTTTCAACGCAGCTGTGGGGGGACAAACCCAGGACTACAGGCTGTGTTTAGACCCTTCCACCAAGTACATTCCCATCAACTGATGAAATTCTTCCCCAAAATTAGATAGGCCAGACACTGAGAAGCAGAGACCTCTAGAAGGGCCTCTTTTGTACCTCCTCTGCTCTCACAGCCCCAGTGCAAAAACAATCCTTTCAATTACCCCACAAACAATGCTTTCATTACCTTCACATCAAGTCTCTACCACCATAAACACAGATTTCACTGTCCAAACTCACCAGCAACTCTCCTGCTGCTGCTCCTTCTTCCAGACAGGACAAAGCAAACAAGAGGCAGCAACTGTCCACTTCTTGAATGTTGCAGAAAGAGGGATCAGAAATGCCAGGTCCATAACCACTCTAAGGAAAAGCAGCCACAAGCAACATCCCCCTAGAGGAGCACAGAACACACTCCAAAAACTTTTGACTCTGAGCTGTGAGGGAGGGCTTATTTGTGGGTGTGCTAATTGAGTTCCAACTGGAAACAGCTGGCTCCAATTGGAAACAGCTGGCTCCAATTGGAAACACCTGGCTCCAATTGGAAACACCTGGCTCTAACTGGAAACACCTGGCCATGCAAAGGGGAAAACCAGGTGAAATGATTTAACAGCTTCAGCTTCGTCAACCTCAAACCCAAAACACCTGAGCTGGGTAAATACAAAAGCTAATGGGACCCCCAGCACAGTAGGGGAGCACACCTGGCTTTGTTTTCCCAAGACACGGGGCAGTTTCCAGCTCTGAAAGAGATTGTGGGAGATGCTTTAGAAGAATGTTGTACATTGCACAGGCAGGACTTCCCTGAGCCAGGTTTAGGTGAGAGATTGGGAATAAATTCTTGGTTGTGAGGAAAGGAGGCCCTGGCACAGGTGCCCAGAGCAGCTGGGGCTGCCCCTGGATCCCTGGCAGTGCCCCAGGCCAGGTTGGACATCACTTGGAGCAGCCTGGGATAGTGGAAGGTGTCCCTGCCATGGCAGGGGTGGCACTGGATGACCTTTAAGGTCCCTTCCAACCCAAACCAGCGTGTGATCCCGAGCCACAACTTGTTTCCATGGATTTGTGTCTCCCATCACGCAGAACACTGATTTGTCTGGATCACGTCCTGCCGAAAGCCACAGCCCCCAGCTGCTAAAAACAGGAACACACTCCTGGAGCTAAAGTGAATTCAGCATTTATTATAATAAAGCCTAAAGCTCAGGGGGCCCAAGGGCTGAGCAGAAGCATTCCCATCGAGGACGCTGCAGAGCCGGCGCTGGATCTTCTTCCTTTCTTGAGCAGCGATGTCCCCGGTGGAGCAGCACACGTTCAATGGCTCAGATGCCCCCTTTTATACTGTTTTTTGTCCCTTTGGGTTGGTTTCTGTTGGGATCCTTCAGTAATATGAAGGTTTAAGGCGCTTGATTGGCCCTTACAGTTCTGTCCAGGCCGGCTCCTTTCGCTTGGGTTGAGGGTGATGCACTTTACTTACGTGTAACATGGTACAATGAGTACCGTATTTCTTATAACTACCCTTTTAAACCCCTTTCAAATATAACAACCAAACTTTTTAACAGTACACGCCCAACAATTATTAACCATTTTACAACAGTTTCTAACCTATTTTTGACAAAGGCCATGGCTGTTCCCATGCCCAGGACAGCAGCATGGGGCACTGCCTCCCCTGCACGGGCGCTCGGAATCTCATCCGCTCATCAAACACATTAACTTGTTAAAAACAAAAACAAACAAACAAAAACAAGAAAAAAAAAACCTGAACACCTTCAAAATAACGAAGGATTGACAGCACCCTGAGGAATTAAAACAGCTCAGTGCTTTGCGATTAATATTGCCCATTGATGCGAGCACTTCACACGCATCGCACGGAGCGCAGCGCGATTTGGAGGCGCAGCCGCGGCTACGGAGAAAGGGACCGGAGGTGGTGCCAGGACATTTCCCCGTACCCTGCCGAGGGCGGCTGCACCCCTGGGCCGGGCCGGGACCGGAGCGGGGCCGGGCTGGGGTGGAACAGGAGCGGGACCGGCCCGGTGTGGAACGGGAGCCAGGCCGGGCCGCCTCAGGGCTCCCTCACAGCGCCGGCACCGCCCGCTCGCGGTGCTGTCAATCAGTTTCTACCCAATCAGCGAGCGGCATCGCCCCCGCGCAGCCAATGGGCGCGCGGCTTTGGCGTCGGGGGCGGTGCGCGGGCATGGCGGATCTGAGCGGCGGCAGCGAGGCCGTGGCCGTGGCGCTGTGGCCGCCCGGGGAGGCCCCGCCGGCCTTCCAGGTACCGGGGCTGGGACACCGGGGAGGAGAGCGGGGCAGGGACACCTCCCTCTGCAGGGACACCTCCCTCTGCAGGGACACCTCCCTCTGCAGGCCCCTCCGGCCGGGCCTTGGACGCCGCCAGCGGTGCGGCAGCCGCTGCTTCTCCGGGCAACCCGTGCCAGGGCCTCCCCGTCCTCACAGGGATTTGTCCCTAATATCTAATCTAAATCTGCTGTCTTTTAGTCTGTACATGTTCCTGCTCGCCCTGTCACTCCAGGATGCCTAGGAATTTGCTTCAGTGGTGTTAAAGAGTCTATAGAGATTGGAGAAGCTTCTAATAAGCCTTGCGGAAAAATTAAGCTGTGATCCCGGTAGAGCCAAATCTCCCTGAATTGCGTGGTGTGCTCATATTTTACCGAAAAGGTGGCTGAGGAACATTAAACCTGGTTTTGATTAAAGCCCAGTGACTGAGAAGCTGATGCTTGTTAAAAAAAGAAACTTGCAAATGCACTGTCATCTTTCACAACACCCAGAACTGCCAGGTACAAGCTGCTCTGAAATGTAATATTTAGTGATAGCACATCCTCCAGGCTTCTAAATAAAGCTGAATGCTGAGGAGGGAGTGGAAATACCCCCGTGGCTGGCCTGTACCTTGCTTTCCAAATGCAGCAGTTTCCATTGGGTTTTGTTTGTCAGCACTCCGTGGTTCTATAACCATTCACCTGCTGGGGGCATCAGTGTAATTTTGAGGGTCTGATTTTCTACCGGAATTAGGAGCAAGCATGAATACAACAAGTTGGAGAGATAAATTGAAAATATATTAATTTTTAACGTAATTGTGTGATTTGAAATTTTGTGGCATGAAGAGCTATACATTAACCTTAGAAATAACTTATTGAGTATTTTGAAGTGCAGGGAGAATCACTTTAAGAATACCTTGATAATTCTGCAAATAAATACATCCATGAATAAATATCTTTAGTATCACTATAAATGAAAATGGTACATAGTAGAGACGCATGAGATTTTTTTTTTTTTCTGCTAAGCACTTTTTGTGGCTATTTTCAGAAATTCAGGCACTAATGAGACTATTGGCGCCCTGATTTTGTAAGACTTTGTTAAGCCTTCTGATGTTTACATTCTTTCAACAAACTTTCTCACACACAGTTCTGTAAATAACCTATGTTTTGCATTCTTTCATGGAGGTGGAGAGAATTGATGGACCCTTGGTCTGTCCAGTGGCATTGGAGAGGTGGCACTGTCACCCTCCAATCCACTGTCACCTTTGGAAAACTATAAATGTTGGAGTCAGAAAACAAAGTTCTTCTTTTTTGTTCCCCTCGAGAGCAGCAGTGTCTGTGTCATCATTTCGTGCCTTATCACAACAGACTATCAGTTGGCTTTTGGTCTATATGGAATATCTGATTTGTATTCTTAGACATTTCAGACAAGTCTGAGTTGGAAATTTACAGAAAAGCAAAGCGTTCGTGATTTTTGTTCGGGGATCAGCCGTTCACAGACATAAACTTGTTTACCATTCTGTTTTCGAGCGCTGCTGCTGGCAGGGCTCTGCCTGACTACTGTTCTCTCTGCAGTACAGCCCCGAGAGCGTGGCCGGAGCGGACGGAGAGCTCGACCCCGCTGAAGTCACCTTCCCGGGCTGCTCCTGCCGCAGCAGCTCCTGCGCGCCTCCCGGCTGCCCCTGCCTGAGCCGCGGCCACAACTACAGCAGCCCGGGCCTCAGGCTGGCCGAGCTGCAGGAGCAGCCCTTCTCCAGGCCCGTGTTCGAGTGCAACAGCCTGTGCTGCTGCGGGGAGGGCTGCCGCAACAGGCTGGTGCAGCGGGGGCTGCGGCTGCGGCTGCAGGTGTTCCGCACGCGCGGCAAGGGCTGGGGCGTGCGCGCCCTGCAGCCCGTGCCCAGGGGCGGCTTCGTCTGCGAGTACGCCGGGGAGGTGCTGGGCTCGGCCGAGGCTCGGAGGAGAATCCGGGCCCAGAGCCCGCAGGAGCCCAACTACATCATAGCAGTGAGGGAGCACCTGCACGACGGGAGGGTGATGGAGACCTTCGTGGATCCCACGCGCGTCGGGAACGTGGGCAGGTTCCTGAACCACTCGTGCGAACCCAACCTCTTCATGGTGCCGGTCAGAGTGGACTCCATGGTGCCCAGACTGGCGCTTTTTGCAGCTGTTGATATTTCCGCTGGAGAGGAACTGTCGTATGATTACTCTGGAAGATGCCATAATTTCCCAGAAGCCAGCAGAGAAGACAAACCTCTGGAGGAAGAGAACAGCCTGAGGAAACCTTGCTACTGTGGTTCCCGCACGTGTGCTTCCTTCTTACCTTGGGACAGCTCCCTCTTCTCCACACCAGCGAGTTCTCCGTAGCCTTTCAGCCTTCAAACACCTGAAAATACTGGTTTCTCCAGCAGTTAAATCAAACTCATTCTGTTCCAACAAGGAAGCACGTGGGGTTTGAGGAGCAGCAAAGAGACATGGTTTTGAGAACTAATTTTATGGAAAAACCTTTTCAAGGTGGATAGTACAAAGGATTATTGGAGTTTTAAGATGTTCCAAAATCAGTGACTAAGCCAGGCCTGGTGTTTTTGTCTGGTTTTCCTGTGACAGCTTGCTGTATGTTAAAGTGGCTCTCTCAGTTTGTACCCTTCAGAAAGAATTTGTACCTTTGGCACTTGTACGTGGACAGGATGTGATAAAAGCAAGGAAAGTCACTGACAGTGGCACAAGAAAATAATACCATGAACCATGACTGTTGCAAGAAAGGTATTAGGTTCTTAAAATCCATTAAATTATTTTTTAAAATTATTTGCTGTAATTTTTTTTTGTTCCACAAAGCGTACTAACTACTAATTATTGATGTAAAAAAGAAAGCATAGCTTTAGTACTTGGTGTGTCCCTTGTCCAGCTGCAGTGCCATGCCCAAAGCAGCTCTGACTGACCTGCTTCACTCCCATTCAGCTTTGCTGAGGTGGTGCAGGACAGCAGCCTCTGAGGAGCACCACATCCCATCTTTTCTAACCACCTCAGCCTCGAGGCTGCTCCCATCAGACCTCTGCAATCACAACAAGCAGCACATCTGTTACTCCCCAGCACTCAGTACCTGCTCAGGAGGCAAATGCAGCCCCTGCAGCGTGCAGCAGGATGGTGCTGACAGCTGACTGAAAGGAGAAATACAGAAGTGCATCTGAACAGCAACAGGTTTGTTTTGTGCTGAACAGCTGACAGATGCACGAGGATTCTTTCAGCTGCTAACTCATCCATGTTTTCACTACTCCAGGCAGCATTAAGCAAGGCCTGGCCTTTCCCAGCACAGGGAGAAGGTCATTCCATCTTCTCTGCATCATCCCTGTCTGGCTCTAAGAGCTGTGCAGGGCTTTTCTGTGCACCTCCTTCCCCCAGGGATGCACTGCCACCTGGGCACATTCTGTAACTGCATGTTCCTCCACTTCCTTTCTGCAAAGATCAAGTTAAGGTACCTTCACATAGGCTGGTTTTGATATTTAAGATGGACAAACTGCAATGCAGTTTTTTATTCGTGCCACACTGTGCCATCAGCAGCACAAACCCTCAATTATTCACTCTGGACAGTTGCATCTTCACCTGTTTCCATACCCTTTGACATAACACACACAAGGGAGTACATCTCATGGGGATCAGCTGTTCTGCAGGTGATCAGTAACTTCATTTTTAAATTACAGCCAACTTTGATTTGGACCTGGAAGACTGGTGCCACTGAAGGACTGAGCTGTCACTCCCAGCTCAGTCTGCTCCTTCACAAGGAATCCAGGCAAACAGCTAAAAACTGGGAGCTCTCTGTAATCCTGTCTGCTCTCCAAGAGCAGTAATGATATTCAGTATTTGGGAGATTCACTTTCCTATTGAAATACAATCGGAATAATCCAAGGCTGCAGCTCTGAATGAATTGAAGGTCCCCTGCTCTGGGGAGGGGGGTTGGAACAAGATGAGCTTTAAGGTCCCTTCCAACCCAAACCACTCTGATTAACAAGATACTGACCAGGGATAAAGGTGCTATTTACTAAACAAAATCCTACTTGGTGTTTATGTTTGCTTCCTTGATAAGATGCAGTGTTAACCTCTCCCTTTAAGTGCCTTCCTGCTGCTGCTGGGGTTTAGACACAGCTGTGGTTTATGTTAAGACAAACATCACCAGGTGATTTCTCTTAGGGTTAATCATTAAGCGTCATTTCTGCCGGTGCAGAACCTTCCAAAGGATTTCAGCTGCTGTCAGAAGTAGTTCACAGGCTGAGTGGACATTAACTTCAGTCCTTGCCTCTTAGGGTTCCTGCTGTTATAGCAGGGAAACTCCTTAGACCCCATACCTTGGAATGCACAGGATTCCAGGGCAGCCTGGACTGCAAGGTCTCTTGGGCAGAAGAGAGTTTTATCTGGTTTTCTCCCTGAAAAGGCACCACGCCAACCACTTTCAGACCACAGGGCTGGGAGCAGATGATCCAATCCACTTCCTCTTTCCCTCCTGAGAAAGGTTTCAAGATGAGCGTTACAGCATCTGCACTCCTCGTTTTCAGCATGACAGCACGGTTTGTTACCTTCCTGTTATGAGTATGCACTTGGCATGATTCTGAGTAGTTAAGGAAGTGCAGATTAAAAAAAATCCAACCACCTTGAGCAGTATCTGGTCCTTGATCACAGCCCTAGAGCAGCAGCACAGCTGAGCCCTCTCTGTCCCTGCAATCCGAGCCCTCAGCCCACGCCAGCGCTGCAGCTCCTGGGAGTGACCTGATCCCAGTTATCTGCTTGGAGCAAACTTCCCAGCTCAGAACAGGAACAGCGCTGGACTGCTCAAAACAGCCACCCTGAGGGCCTTGCAAAAACAAAATAATTGTTAATTGAATTCTAAACCATCCTGACGGTTGTTAATGGCCTTTTTCCATACAGCATGTACTCCACCATGCCTCGGCACTGCAGCTGCCTGGGGGAGTGCACCAGAATCTTACTAAAAAAATTCCCTGTCAAGAAACTGGGAAAAAAATAGATGCCTTGTTGTATCTGCTGAATTTCTGTTCACTTTCTCCTTCAGACTCCTTTCAGCTTCAGAGTCCCAGCCTGCCCTTCACAGCTCAGTGTGCTCTTCCACAATGAATCCAGTCCAACAGCTCCAAAGGCTCTGAGCTTCCTTTCATCCTCCCTCCTCCTTTCTTCTCCGAGCGCAATAATGATTATCAATATATCAGTATTGTGCCATGCCATGCTGTGTCCTGGGATAGATTTTTCTGCTCACTGGGCTTACCTGGACCCTGCTGGAGGCTGGTGTTTGGTGAAGGGCTGTCCAGGCATTCTCCTGTGTCACCTTTTCAACATGAAACCACTGCAGAAGGAGCTGCCAGGTGATGGATTTGCATTAAACTCAAACCCAATTTTCTACAGCAAAGACAACACTGGCAAGGACCAGCATCAATGCCAAGGCTTTTGTTAATGCACCATCACATTCAGATCCCAAAACAAGGTTGCTTTCAATTGCTCCCATTTCCCTTCTCACTTGCTAAAATTCCTCTTCTTTTCAGTGAGGAATTTTATTTTCAACAGAACAGTTTAGAAATTTGCCCTACTAGGTCTTAGGGCTCACAGTCCATCTGCCATCACTTCCATGACTTTTATTCAAGGGGAATCATTCATTAGCTTCAGTTTCTAATGAGGCCAGTACTGCATTTTCCAAATCCCTAAAATAAGCCTACACTGTGTCCAAGAAATTCAAAGGAAATTGTGTTTTGCCATCAATAAAAGTCTTTGGTATAAACAAATGCTTGATACTTTATTCAAGTATGTACAAGATTTCTAATCATTATCACCCTGAGGATCATCTCCCTCAGCTGCAGAAGGCACTTCCTAAAGAGCAGCAAGTATCTCCCCAGGAGAAGCCCATTTCTGGACATGATTTTCACTGCAAGTGGAATGTAACAAAGGGCAAGCTGCCTGTGGGGAGAGCTGTCATCTCCCAGCCCTCATTCGTGACTCCTTCATTGTCTCTCAAAGCTGCCTACAATTTCCTAATTGCCTAGAATTTCTTTTAAAGCTGTCTAGAAGTTTATAAAGTCTTTGTTTATTGCATTTGAGTGTAGAAGCTCTACATAAATAAAACTAATTCATAAAGATCCTCTCTAAAGAGGAGCTGTTGTAGTTGACAGGGTGGTGATCAGTCAAGGGCTGGACTCAAGAATTCTGGAGGTTTTTTCAAGCCTAATTCTGGGATTAAGTAATCTTTGAAAACATGATTGGCATGTTTCTGCTCAGTTTTGGATTCAACTGGAACAAAACACCCGGGCCAGATTGCTCACGAACACAAAGGTTCTCCACGCGCTCTCGAGTCGTGCTGGTTTTTCTTCCCTCGGCAGGAACTTGAAGCAAGGTTTTTCCATTGTGTGCCATCAGCAAGGGGCACTGCTCACATCTGTTCTCCCTGGGTGGGATGCAGCCCTTGCTGTGCCCAGGCCCATGCCCTGTGAGCGTGGCTCAGCGTGGCCCCGGGGCGGTGGCGGCGCAGCGGAAGCCCAGGTTGGACGCGGAGCTGTCGGGGGTGTTCTGGCTCCGAGCTGCACAGCGGTACCTGTAGCAGTAGGACTGCACAGCAACACAGAAAAGGGACTTCTTAGCACAGCTGGGGCACCTCAGGCAACAGTGTGTTAGATTAACAGATTGGTTAGTTAGATTAATACAGCAAAACGTTGCCATCGCTGTGGGTCAGATGGATGAAGTGCCACGGATGGAAATCACGGTGTTAGAAATGAGGGAATCCTACACAGCCTCCAGCTGACACAAAAACTGGACTGAGTGGCAAAGTGTCTGATAAAGTGTCAGCCAAGAATCTCCCCTGCTCTGGGAAAAGGCCAAAACAACCATTCAGCTTCCCCTCAGAGGCTGAGCTGTGTATCCATGTGCTAATGCCCCACTGGAATGGACAGGTACTGAACATTTCCCTGAATGAGGTGCCAGACTTTTGGGATGGGATGTAAAAAGATGCAGCTTCAGGCTCTGTCAGCTCTGAGAGGGAGAAGAGCACCAGCACACAAAGATCAGTCTGAGCTGATGTCAGGCACCTAATAAAGAGCCCTTGTACTAACAGCAGTCAGTGGTTTTGTCTTGATACACAGCCTAGTTTCATCACCTACAAAAAAAGACTAGGGCAGACTAGAATCTTCACAAACCTTCAAAATGGGTCATGTTATTCATCACTGAAGAGCCTATTCCAGTGTTAATTTAATCAAAACTGCTAATTAACATCTGACATTGATTTCACCTAAGAAGGAAATCAGTGTAGAAAATGGGATCTCACTGTAGAAAATTTAATCTAATTATGAGAGTGATTTGCCAGCCACAGGCTTTGCAAGGGAAGAACAGGACAGCTTTAATGAAACAGGAGATGTACAATGAGGGCTTTTAAGCACTGCATGAGCAGAGTTTAAAACACTGTTTTGTGTCATGAACAGCCATCACTCTGTGGTGACATCCTGGCAGTTCTGAAGGATTTTCAGGTCTGCCACCAACAAACATTTCATCCCCCAGCCAGCTCTGCAAACACCTGATATCATTGAACCACGGAATTGTAAAAGGACTGGGGATTGAAGGGCCCTTAAAGCTTATCCAGTCCCAAACCCCCTGCCCTGGGTAGGAACATCTTTCCCTAAACCAGGTTACCCAGAGCTCTGGATCAAAAGCAATTCTAAAACTTAAAAAACAAAGTCACATCCATAATTTCCACTCTGCAAGTGTCACTCAAGTTCCATCATGAAAACACCATTAGAAGCCTACATCAATTTTAAATTCTGCATCTAAAACCCATACTGATTTAAAAACTTGTTTTAACTCCAAGCTAAGCAAAAAGAGGTCCTTAGGAACACCAGGTGTTGCTCTTCATAAATCCCATGAAACCCCAAGCATCCAGGCTGCAGGAAACTGTCAGAGGATCATGGCCAAGTGCTTTCAGAGGGAAGAGGAACACGAGAAGAGCACGTTACCTTATGGCACATGTAGGATCCACCCTTCTTCACTCTGTCCGTGCCCGAGGACGGCCCTTGCTGGGGAGGGAGGACACAGGTCAGTGCTCAGGGAATAACTGCTGGTTACAGGAGTAAGGGAATGGGCAAGGAGCAATCATAAACGTTCCAGACACAGATGTCAGTGGTGTCTGAAGCAGACAGCTTGAAATAATTCTGCCCTGCAGGGTTTGCAGGTGACAGTAGCTGTGCTCCCTCCCCACTGCTGCAAATATTTTTCATTCCAGGTGCTACCCACTGATAATGCCTGCTAACAGGGAGGTTCCTAAAGAGGGTTTTACCAGGAAGGAAATGAGCTCCAGCTTTCCTCAGTGACCACCCTGGTCACACCTGCCATGGATCCCACTCTCCTACTCTGTCTCAATGGCTACAGTTGTCTCCCACCCAGGTCTGCATTACCAGGGGTGATGTTCTAGAATAATCTACCCCAGAAGAGCATTTGTAACTGAACATAAATCTCAGGGACTCTCAGAAAACCTTGAGAGTTGATGTTGGTACTCCAGAAGCTCCTGCCTGCAGCCCCTGAGTTTGCCTGCTTTGTGTGAGTTCACCACACAAACTCCAGCAGCTTCATGTTTACTGCCAAAATTGATACGTGTGAAAAAGAATTTGGCATTTAATGGCACACAAATACTCAAGGAAAGCCACACCCTGAGGCAGCATCCGCTCCTTCCAAGCCTGGGTGCTCCCCACAGCACTGTGCAGCCTCTGGAAACTGTCCCCACAACACCTGCACGGGCATGCACAGTCCCTGCTCTGAGATAAGCCTCTCACCAGCAGTCATCACCCAGCCTGGTAATCTCATTTCAAGGGAAACCAGGAGAAAACTGACCTAAAAAAAGTTCCATGGGAACAAGACAAAGCAGAACAATGGGGCTGTGGAGCAGGATTTCCCCTAAATGCTGCAGGGCCGAGCAGCAATCTGTGCAACTGGCTCCAAAGACGCTTTTATAAATGAAGAGGAACAGTTTTGGTTAGGGATAGAAAGCCCTAAATCTATCATGTGTCAGCAGTTACAAAGGGCTGACCTGCACTGAGCAATGTGTGAACCAAAGGCTCAGGAGTGCATCTTTTTATTAACTGCAAGTATCTTCCATCAGGCCAAAACTGAGCATCAAAGATTATCTGGTAAGAAAAAAACCAACTTAAATTGACTCCCACAGCCCCTGAAGGATTACAGCCCTGAAACACCTCACCTGCAGAAATCTGCTGTAGTGTCCTCCATAAATCTGTTCCATTATAAAACATCATTCTCCTATTTAAAATCACTGAAGGTAAAGAGTTTATCATAAAACAAGTGGCAAAGATATCAGAAAACCAAGAGACATCATCAGCAGCATTTGCAGTGTTAATATTTGCTTGTGCACATATCTCACTGACAGATGAAGGAAACTGCCTTGGCTGTGCTTCCCCTCACTAAAAGCTAATCACAGCCCAGCAATTAAGGTCACATTTGATTAAAACCAGCAGATTTCTGTTCTATCAAACACCATTGTTTTATGGCCTGACCTGGAGAAGTGCACCAGCTGGTACTGAAGGGGAAGGACATCAGTGCAAAGGGCCAGAGCTGTCCAGACTTTGATCCCAGATTTAAACCCCAGAGTTTACTGTAAATGAACAAGGTTATTCTGTACTAGAATACTGCAACAGCCATATTCCAGTCTGATTACATAAGTGCTTGTGCATTCCATTACCAAAGCTCATAAAAGTAGGACTGTTCTTTTAAAAGTTACTAAAAAAAAACCCAGAACCCTTTTTTGTTAATGAAAATAAAGTTGTATTTCTTTGATTGCATCAAATAAATGCTTTCTGATGGTGCTTAGCAGTGCACAGCCACATGGTTACTCTGTTTGGAGAGAAATCAATTTTCAAACAGAGAACTGCAGCTCATACAAAAAAAATCAGAGCCAGAAGTCACCACAAAATAACCCCTGAAGGGACTGTGGTTGATTGGACCTCACTCACACACTTGGCTCTCTCTGCTAAAGGATCAGTTACATTTTTAGGTAGGAAATTGTTCCCTGGGAGGGTGGCAGGCCCTGCACAGGTACCCAGAGCAGCTGTGGCTGCCCCTGGATCCCTGGCAGTGCCAAGGCCAGGCTGGAGCAGCCTGGGACAGTGGGAGGTGTCCCTGCCATGGCAGGGGTGGCACTGGTTGGGCTTTGAGGTCCTTCCAACCCCAACCCTTCTGGGATTCTGTGACTGCAGTGAGGTACCTTCATTGCAATTATTTATTTGAGACACTTTGGTGTTGATGATGCCAAGGCAGGAGCACTTCCCTGCTGGATTAAGGTGATGGTGAGGAACAACTATCCTGTGAATTTTGCTCTCTTCAGCTCCAAGAGTTTGCTGAAGTGTTAAACCCAGACACTTCAGGAAGTATTTAAAAACTAGATGTTAACAATGAGGCTTTTACGGGTTTTTCATATGCAAACTGATTGTCAGAATCCAGTGTCTGAGGCAGAGCACTTCAAAGTGAATTCCAAAGGGTTTTTCTGGTTAAATGGGTAAAGAAACTGCATCTCCTCCTGTGAAAAGGTGTCCCAAAATAGCCAGGCTGCAGTTACCTTCTGAGACATTAGAACTGATTAGCACCAGATCTATCAGAGCCCAGCTCTTCAGTCTCTGCAGAGCACAAGGCAGTGTAACCTAAATATAGGATGTGTTCTCTGGGCTGAAAAGACTGAATTCTTCCAGAGGGTCAGAGCTCAGGCAAAGTTTTTTAACATATTTAGTTTAACACCCAAAATCTTCAAAGCAGCTTTCTAGCACTGGGAAGATATGAGCTATGCTGAGGATTGGCTACAAGGAATGGATGGAATTCTGCACACAGATTGTTGGGGGGTTCCATAATTGATTGTCTTGCCTTCACAACTAATTACCAGGAGTAAAAATAAACCTGAAAGTGCTTTGTAAGTTGTTAGCAAATAAAAACCACTGTATTTGGTGGGGTTTTGAGTGACAAAATCTACGTGGCCTTACTTGTCATATTCATAAATCATGGGATTTACTCATCCTGGATAACTGGGAGAGGAGCAGATCTAACACTGGAACTGGAATCTGCTGAGACAGATCATCAGTGACCCCCACACATCTGAACCTGCAGGAACCTCCATCTGCCTGCCACAAAGGAAAACAAAGATTCACCTCTCAGAGCCTGGTGACTTCTCCTAAACCTCAGTTTTATCACATGTTCAGTTTAAAACAAGCTACCAGAAGCCAGAAAGATAATCCATGATGGTTTGGAGGGAGGGGAAAGTACAGCTTGTAGCAACATAAATGAACTAAAACCCTTCCTTTTTTTAAAGAAGTCATGCCACAAATTCTTGATTTCTGTAATAGGAGGCCAGTTTGGAAGTATCCAAAGGCTAACCAGGTGTGAACAACTAACCAAACAACACCAAAATTGCACCAGAGCACCGCAGTTGCGGTGTGGATGAGCTGTTCTGCAATGCTCCCAATCCCCCACCCCAGCAGCACAGCACAGCAAGAGACCCAACAATCCCAGAGGGGCTTCTGGAGGTGGTGCCAAGCAAACACTCACAGGGTTGTGGAGCTCCTGGGGGGAGTGGTGCACAGCCCACCAGTCCGAGGTCCACTCCCAGGCGTTGCCCACCATGTTGTAGAGGCCGTAACCATTGGGGGGAAAGGCAGAGACCTGCACAGGACAGGGGACACAGCTCTGTAACAGCCCAAACAGGCTGCAACCCTCACAGCACTCTGCTCCAGGTGCACTTTGAGGAGCCCCAGAAGCAGGCACCAGAGCAGCAGTGCAGACCTGGAACACCCCAACATCCTGCATGTAAATCAAGCAGGATGAAGGCTGTGCTCACCTCGGTGTCCTCAGCACCCTGCTGCAGTGTGACACAGCATCCCCTCGCTGCTTTTGGAGACTGAGCCTCTCCAGAGAGGCACTGTGTGAGCAGCAGACACACCTGGCACACCCACAGGCTCCCAGATTCCCCTCCCACCAAGGAAAAGCCAGGGTGGCTGCCAGCTCCTGCCTGTGCAGATTCCTCTTCTGATTAAACTTTTGGATTTACTTAGCTACCATTAAATAATTCATTCACATTCTTGATTGCCTTTAAAATTCCACTCTGGTTGTTATACTAGTCAGCTCAACCTTTCCCCAAAAGGGAAGTTTAATTTCTTTTAAACTATTGTGTGATTTTTGAATTCACAAAACTGCAAGGCCACAAGTGCAGGCAGAAAGTATTTCACCTTCTGACTACAAACTGACTGGGAGGGAGGAAAAGAGGTCAGTTTGAGAGGAACTAGAAGTTAAAATGAAAGTAATCTTTACTTTTCAATTAGCTTGTAAAAGAGTCCCTTGATAATGCTCAAGCCTGCAGTGAAATTTAATGTAACTTAAAATCTAAAATGAAAGAGCACAGGGATAGAAAACAGCCATGGCTCATCCTCCTGAAGATAGACCTTATTTTAGGAAGATTAAGATCATTTCCACATGCTGGATTGTCTTTGAGACACACTTACAGGTGCAGTCCCCTTGTACCCATCCTCTGCTGTGTTATTGGTGGGGAACTCTCCCTGCCAGACATTGGCATAGTGCTGCCCTTTGGGCTGCAGTTTGTTGCCCCATGGGAAAAGCCTGGGAAAAGACAAACAGAGCAGCTGTCAAACAGTGTTAATTAAAAGTCAGTTATACAGAATCTGGTTTGTGTTGGGAGAGACCTTAAAAACTATCCAGTGCCACCCCTGCCATGGCAGGGACAGCTCCCACTGTCCCAGGCTGCTCCAAGACCCAATGTCCAACCTGGCCCTGGGCACTGCCAGGGATCCAGGGGATCCAGCTGCTCTGTGCCAGGGCCTGCCCACCCTTGCAATAAATACTTTTTTCCTCATACTCCAACTAAACCTCCCCTCCTTAAGTTTACAGCCATTCCCTGTGTCCTGTCCCCCCATCCCTTGTCCCCAGCCCCTCTCCTGGAGCCCCTTTAAGCCCTGCAAGGGGCTCTGAGCTCTCCCTGGAGCTTCTCCTCTCCAGGTGAGCACCCCCAGCTCTCCCAGCCTGGCTGCAGAGCGGTTCTGGGGGTAACAAACCCCTCCCAAGCCCTTCTCCCCTGGACAGTACCTGTTTTCCAGGCCCCCTCTGCAGCTGTACTCCCACTCAGCCTCCGTCGGCAGCCGCTTCCCTGCCCACGTGCAGAAGGCCACGGCATCATTCCAGGAAACATGAAGGACTGGATGGTCCATTCTGGGAACAAAATGAGCAGGACAGGCTGCTCAGGGCACCAGGCAGACTCAGGGCTGCACAGCACAGTGTGACATCCAGGACTGACGAGTTACAGCTGCACCAGGTGACTTTACAGGAAAGAAAAGCTTGAAGGGAAATGCAGCCATCAGAGGGAAACAGGAGGAGAAAATAATTAACTTCTCTTTGTCTGGTGTTGCTGCCACTTCCAGCTCTCCAGTTATTTATGGTTTGTGCTTTCTCAAGTGCAGCACCCAGGACTGTCCATACCCTGCCCTCTGGGGGAGCCTTGGTGCTTGCAGAGCCAAAGGAAAGCACTGAAAACCTGCAGCATCACCACTGCCAAACCAGCCTGGCACAGGGCATCTGGCATCAAACCAGCCTGGCAAGGGCCATCTCAGCCAGAAGGCAGGGTTCTCAACAGCAAAATGCACTTTGCAATTCAGTGGTGACTGTTCTTCCCTCCCCTGTGGCTCCTCTCCTGCTCTGGGTCCTGTCCTTGCTGTCAGTTGTGGGGCTTTGAGGGAGAGGTGACAGGAGGAAGAGTCTTACCAACTCTATCAGCTTTTGCAGCACCCTGTCCAGGACACTGAACTGCAGAAATTTAGCTGGGAAGTGATTTTCCTTGGGTGCTTTAAGCAGTCCACAGTTTACACAAGAGCTCCTGTCTTTAATGGGGTTTGGTTCCAGGACTGACATTAAAATCCTTGTCTCTTTTTCCAGAAAAACACAGAAAAAAATGCCCAGCCATTCTTGCAGAAGGATCCTCCCATCCAAGCCTCCAACAGACCAAGATGCTCCCAGAGCTGAGGGTCCAGGAGAGACAGGAACTTCCTATAAACTTCTCTTCCTGCCCCATCTAAGAATCCAGTGTACCCTGTGAAGCCCTGGGGCCATTTCCACGTGGCAGGTTCCCAGCAGCTGTGCCAGGCCAGGTCTGTGCCAGCCCAGAATTTCATGGCAGGTTTCCAGCTCCTGTCTGCTGGCTCTGACCTCAATTCCTGGCTCCCCCTAACAACGCCTCCAGCTATTATCTCTATTTTTGCCTCAGATAATTCTTTCCTTGCCCTTGGAGAGCAGATAACTCGTTACTGAGCACTTCAGCCATCAGATGATGGTGCACTAACAAAGTCCTGTCCTTAGAGGACTCAAACTACTAGATCTAGGCTAGAGAGTCTGATTTGATTTCAAAATGCTGTCAGAAACTTTCACTAGCTGATGAAGTGCCAACTTCATTGACACCTGCCTAGTCAGAGGAGCAGTTGCAATGTTAGAGGTCCCAAATGAAGACAGTAATTTGATTTTCTAGGCCTAAAATTCATCCCACTTCAGAATGGAAAGCAATTGTATGAAGACAAGGATCAGCAAGTTTCAGGGTTTGTGCAAGCAAAGGGTGGCACTAACTGTAAGAAAAAGCAGAGTATTCCAAAGCATTCAAAGGTTCTGCATAGTCACAACTGATTTTTCACACAGTCAGAATACAGTGACAAATGCACAAAACTCCTCAGTCTTCTGTTGCCAGAGAAAGAGGCTTCCAAATCCCACATGGAAGAGTTCACACTGCCCAGACTCCTGGAGTGTGCACACAGAGGATTGATTCCTCCTCTCCAAACCCAGGTGTGGAGTTTGTGACCCTGGGGAGATCTGCTGAATTCCCCTGCTGGCACACAGAAATGGACAGCAAACACTGAGGCTCAATCAGCACGTCCTGACAGACCTTTGTGCTCTGCATCACTCACCATGGCCATGGAATGCTGCATGCAACTCATCAGAAGGTGGGAAAACAGTCCCAGCAGCAGCAGGCAACAGGTGACTGAATAAAAGGCCTTTCCTGCAGCCCATTCCTGGTGGGAGGCACAGGGATACTCCCTGTGTTTTCTGATGGAATGGGTGCTCATGGCTCACCTGCTGGAGATGCTGGAGTCAGGGCCCTCAGGGTGCCTCCAGCTGGCTCCTTTCACAGGCAACCACCAGGGAGCAGCTGCCACCTGAAAAAGGACAAGAGCAGCAGGGAAGGACACTTCAATTCCCAGCTAGTGGATTTTCTGAACAACCACCACATCCCAACCAACCCAAACCAGTTTGTGCCTGTGCGAATTTCAGCTCCTGCCTGACTTCAGTCTGATACAATCTGCAGAGAGGAAAAAAAAAATAGGATTTTGGCCTAAAGAGCATTTTCACCTTTATTATTTGCTCCCTGGCCTCAGTGTTTTGACATCACTGAAATAACCCCCCAATGATGCCCTTTAGCTGGGGGTCAAACACTCATCTTGCAACACATTTGCTTTCCAGGTCATTAACCCACTCAGCTGATTTTAAATTATTTGCTCTCAGCTTCCAGAAGGTGGAGACAGAAGAACCACACAAGGGAAGAGAAGCATGAAGCCTTTCTCTTTTTTTTTTTCCTCCAGCTGGTTTGCTGGGAAACATCACCCAGCCAAAATCATCTGTAGCAATGCAGGCATTGAGTAGTTGTCTCAAACCAGAAATCCCAAATTTGGTTCTTCAACGCCAAGGAATTTTTCCTGGAAGACATTCTTTAGGGATTTCTTCTATAATAAGGCTTGCTTTCAAAGCAATGCTTAACTGTTCTGATTCATATTCACTTAGAAATACGTTTTTTACTAATGGGGCCTTCACTGAGGCAAAGAAAGGAACATTTATGCCACCCATCAACAGTGGGTTTATTCCAACAGCTTCCAAAATACTCCTATAACAGAGATAATGTCTATAAAAAACAAAAATCAGAGAAAATAAGCCTGGAATGCTTTAGGAGGTAAACAACCCAGAGGCTGGTTAGTCCTAGACTGACTTTGTCAAGTGTTATTCACAGAGGTAGGAAAGGTGCCAACAATGTTACCCTTTGACTCACCAAACCTTCAGAGCAAAGTCCAAAAAGTCACTGCAAGCTGGCATTGAGGAGACCTAGAATCAGTCTGGTCAAACAATTTTAACAGCAGCTTCTAGGGGGAAGCTGCATCCCTCAACAGAACGTGTAATTACAGGTGTGTGAGACAGATTATCTATGTCACACAGAGATTGTCCAGAAAGCTCTGGTCCAAGCTACACATCAAATCACTCAGGTGGATATTTCAGTAGCAAGTGCCCAAACACACATTATCCTGGGTTTAGACCCCCATCAGCCTGTGCTGACATCCCTGACAGCCCTTCCCTCCTCCCCTCTCAGCACACACGGATTTTGCCTGCAGCACATCTGGGTATTGAAAAGCTCCCTGGAAATCACCAGCAATCCTGGACTAAAGCTGCAGAGCCCAGAGCTTTGGGGAGCCCTGGGGAAGGGCTGTGAAATGCCTGAGGAGGCTGCAGGGCTGGGAAGGTGTTCACAGTGTGGAACTTCTCCAAAGGGAACACCCGAGTGTCAATGCAGAGCCCAGAGCTTCGGGGAGCCCTGGGGAAGGGCTGTGAAATGCCTGAGGAGGCTGCAGGGCTCCTCCAGGCTGGGAAGGTGTTCACAGTGTGGACACCCTCCCTTCCAAAGGGAACACCCGAGTGTCACGCACCAAAGAAACAAAGGTGCTCCCAGCAGCATGATTGTGTCCTCTGCTGTCCCCCTCAGTGGGACCCCCAGGCAAGGACAGCACTCACAGACCCTCCCTGCCCTCCCCAGCACGACAAGAACATCAGTCAACAACGCCAACCCCAATTCTGGCTCAGTGTCTAACAAAGGACATCCTCACCCCAAGCAGAGCCACCACCCTTGGCAAAAAGCATGAGAAACAGCTGATCTCTCACAGGGATTACAGCTCTGTTGCTGAGCATTCAAACCCCAAAATGAGCCCTTCCTGCAGACACTCTGCTCAACTCTCTCAGCACTGAGGCTTCAGAGTGATGGGCCTGCTAAACTGATAGAACAGTCAAGAGGTTTAAAGCCAGCCCCATTTAACCAGTTCCTTTCTCATACTGAGGTTTGACCTTTAAACTACACTGAAAATAGGACAGAAATCCAAAATTAGCATTTTGCAGCTATTTAAGGAAAAGAAAAGAGCAGCAGAACCACTTACTAAAGCTAAAATCCGAAAGATCACAAGAAAGATTTCGACAGTTTCTAAGCACAACATATTTTTGTAAATTAAACTGCTGGGTTTTGGATAAAAACATCTCTGCAGGAGACTGCAAAGATTTACACTTTAGACAACTTTAATTTTGGAAAATATTTTTGTGATGCAAAAGAAAAAGCAGATGCTTTCAATCAGGCTGGTTTATTTTAACCCAAGAAAAATGTCTCTCCACAGGAAAGCACAGCTCCCGGTTGTGGCTCTGCTGAGCTGAGCACCAAATGGCTGCCAGGCTCTGCAGAGCACCCAGAGCACTGACATGCAGGGCTGGGACAGGGATAACAGGGGAGAACATGGAGAGCCTGCAAGAATTACCTGGAGACTCACCTAAGGCAGCCCCTGGCTCCAGTGAACACACCCCGAGCTGCTCCCTCCACAAATCTCCTACCTGAACTCTACAGTTCCCTCCCACAACTTCTCACAAGTCTTTAAAGCTTTTAATTGCTCTAGATCTAATTAGCAGAAGAGCTAATTAGACAGAGATATTACAACATCACAGTTAATACAGCCAAGTCCTCCCTTGCCAATAATGAGCTTAGTTACTTTCATAACACTTCACGATCTGCTTCCCTCCGAAACATGTTCTGTGCACTGGCAACAGATTCCTGCTGTCCAAATAGCAGCAGATGCTGCTGAACAGATCTTGACTCAGAGGACATTCCCCTTCCTTCTGGTTCATTCTTGCAGCATGTCACCTGTGCCAGATTACCCACACCTGCCCTGCAATCCTTACACCCTGGTGCACAGGGAAACATTCCCAGAGCAAAGCAGAGGCACAAAGGCTTGGTTTGGTCCGACCCAGCTGGAAACAGGGATTATCCTGCTCTCCCCTCCAGGATTAAACCTTAAGAACTCCCTGTTCTGCTTCTTGCAGACCCAGAGGACTGTGGAAAGAGAGCCCAGTGTGCTAACACTGGGAAGAGCTGGAACAATTAATTCCAGCCCACGAGCTTTGCTCTGGGCGGAGCAATTTGCAGAGCTGGAGCCTGAGCTCCCCTAACAGCCCGCAGAAAACTCTCCTCCCAACTATTCCATTTTCCTTTCCAAGTGGGCTGGGACAGCCTAACTTTAATTGCTCCATTACCTCACAATGTCAAGATTTGTTAACTACTTCACAATTAGCTTGAAGAAAATTCCTTCCTAAATCTATGTAGAAAAGAAAATTAGAGTGGGGAACATCACCAAGTGAGTTTCATTGTCAGCATCATCCTGTTGCTGCTGCTGCAGTAGGGGAATGCCCCTAAAAACCACCCCAAAGCCATAAAAGCATTTATTATTCTTGCACTAACCTGTCACAGGCCATGTTTGAGACAAAAACAACCTCTACTTGAGCAGCAAATCTCAAATTCAAATCAGATTTATGTATCCGAAAATTTCCCAAAAATAAACTCAACAGAGTAGCTCATCTTGGCTCAGGCTCCAACATTTCCATCAAGTAGCAAGTCCCTGAAATAACAAAGCTGTGGATTTGAACCTTAAGGCAGGCCCACAAGATGATGACAAATTCATGCTGCTGTCCAGTCATACAGCACCAAACTTCAGCTTTTTTTTGTGCTACAGCATTCCAATGCTGTTTTAATAAAGTATTTTAAAAGCCTTACACCAGACAGAATAAACAGCTGGAAAAAACCAAAAGTGACTGCAGAACTCCAGAATTAACTGTGTGAAAAGAGATTGAGTGAAAAGCAGCCCAAGTCTGGAAACCACTTTAAGAATCATTTATTAAGTGGTGGATTCTTAAAAAACCACTCCAGTTCAGAAGCTGACTTAATAGGTTACCACTTGTTTCAATCAGATGGTGTTGAGCTTTAATATGCAAAAGGATCTTGTTAGCATTGGTAGGACGTGAGGAAAAATTTGTTATTCAGTAAAGAACATAATTTTTGGATGAGGTTTTATTTTATTCATGTCAGGCAGATGCACATAAATCTCTGACAGCTCTTCCTCCTCTAAGCCAGATCCTAAACCTTGAGCACTGATTAATGAAGTACTGAGGAAAGAGGCAGACAGAAAACGGAACATTTTTAGTAAGGTGAGAAGTTTAAGAAATAAAAATAATTACTGTGCAATGGATCCACTTCATTGTCCCCACAGAAAACAAACCTGCAGCAATCATGGCCAAGGGATGAGCCAGGATGGGAAATCCTGCCACACACAAACCCAAACACAGTGAGCAGAGGATTTGTCCAGCAGGCAGCTCACACCTGCAGCAGGGGCTGGACTAGAGCATCTCCAGAGGTCCCTTCCAGGATTCTGTGAATACCTGATTTTGCCAGCTCCTGCAATTCCCATGCTGTTTATTCTATCAATTAAAAGTCCCAGCTCCCCCAAAGCTCTAATTACAGAGGAATCTGTTCTCACTCTTAATTTCTAATGTTAATGGCCTCCCTCATGAGCTCAGAAAGGGAAGCAACAAGGGGGTTTGTTTAATATTGAATATTATCTGCCTTAAAATCCAGTATTTTACAGCAGTTTGAAACTGCACACCAAGGAAAGGCAGCAGCTTTAAAAGATATTTAATTTTGCTTTGTAAGTCATCAACTACAAAAGATATTTCAGACTTGATTGGAAACAAGCACTTTTATGAAGGGCCCTTTTCTTTGCATAAGGAAAGGTCACTGAGCTTCAGTTCAGACAGTGTAAAACTTCACAGCCCTGTCAGTCCTCCAAGAAAAATAACCACAAATACGTGATGCTAAAATCCAGTCAGATTCATTAAGTGCAAGTTTTGGACTCAGAAGAAGCTTCTTTTGAGGAACTGATATTCCTGGTGAAGACAGACACCTCTGGAAGTCTGATTTCCAGCCAACATCTAAATCTGCACTCCAACTGGTCATTTTTTCCACTAACCAAATGCACATGAGCTGTAAGGAGAGGAGATGTGCACGGATTTATCCTGAGGCACAAACCATGCCCTGCTTTAAACTGCAGCTCTGATAACACAGGCTGATGTTCCTGGCAATTCCCAGGGAGAATTCCAGCACATCCTTCTTTATCCCAGCAGTGGGAGTAGAGCACAAAAACCCACAGAGGAACACTTCAACAGCTCCATCTTCCAGCTCCTTGCAGGGAGCAGCTGAAGCACTGGGGCTGCAGGAACAGCTCAGCCTGCCCACACTGGCACTGCTGTCCCACCTGCAGCCAGGGCTCCTCTCAGCAGCACCTTGGGATGTTCAGCTGAAATGCAGAATGTTTCCATTTGGGGTTATTGTGAAACAGGCAAATTGCACGGCTCCAGGCCACTGCAGAGATTTCCATACAAACAGGGATGAAAGTAGCATCCCACAGCTCTGGGTTGGCCAGAATTTAGTGCTGGTTTGAGCTGCCAGTGAGCCAATTCCATTGCATTGCAGACCCAAAATTGCATACCCTCACAGACAAAGGCAGCACACACATTTGTATGCTCTCAGGCTCTTCAGTGCAGAATTTATCTGGTGTTGAAGCAAAAATTAATTTTTCTGCCTTCCACAAGCCAAGAATAACAATGTCCCCACTACTCCCCAGTGAGCAAAGACTGAGGCTGCACTCCTGCTGTGCCATCCTGGTTCCCTTTTCCATGGTACCTGGGCAGCAAACTCCTGCAGGGATTGGCAAGAGCTCTCAAACCCCTCAGAATAAAATGGAATTATGGAATGGTTTGGGTTGGAGGGACCTCAAAGCCCATCCAGTCCCATCCCCATGGCAGGGACACCTTCCACTGTCCCAGGCTGCTCCAGCCCCAGTGTCCAACCTGGCCTTGGGCACTGCCAGGGATCCAGGGGCAGCCACAGCTGCTCTGGGCACCTGTGCCAGGGCTGCCCACCCTCACAGGGAACAATTCCTTCCCAATATCCCATCCATCCCTGCCCTCTGGCAGTGGGAAGCCATTCCCCGTGTCCTGTCCCTTTCCAAAATCCTCTTCCACCTTTTCTGGAGCCCCTTTAGGCCCTGGAATGGGCTCCAAGGTCTCTCCAGAGCCTCCTCTTTTCCAGGCTGCATGTGAAGAATTTAAGATGTGAAGCTCTCATAATTTTTAAGTCCACACAAATAATTTCAGCTTCAAAAGACCTTCCCTCCCCTCACCCCACAAAATCCTTTTCCATTTGAAGGAGCCCTCCCCAGTTCCATCAGTAACTCCTTCATCTGGCACAGCACTAAATCCTCCCTCAGCCACGTGACCATCACAAACTTGGAGGCCAAAACTAAAACCCAAGTTCCCAGAAATCTGCAACAATTGATCCTTGGCTGCTACACCCCTTTTTACTGCTTCCCTTCCAGAGGCTGAGGCCAGCCCACATTCCTGTCAGTGGCTATCTGGGAGCCCACCTCACCTCCAGGAAAGGCACACCCAGAGCTCCAACAATCACCCTGGAGCTCAGCTGGGTCACTCCAGCAGCTGCCACCAGCCCCAGCTCTGCTCTCAGCCAGTGCCTTTGAGGCTCTGATAAATCTGCTTTAAGAACTGGAGAAGACAAAGTGGCCAAACAGAGCAAAACCCACAAAAGACACACACAGCTCATCATTTCTAAATTATTTAGTTTGGTCCCTCCACTTTCACCTTTCCCCAGTGATTTCACAGCATGTGAAATACTGCTTTAAACATTTAAATTCCTGTTGCTCTTCCCCTATATTCGTATTTACATTTCACATCCCTGGGCTTCACCTGGAGAAAATCTTTGTCAAAACACTCCTGAGCCACTGAGGCAAAGGAAAACCACAATCCTCTCTCCCACTGGTTGGCTGGAGGGATTTGCAGTGCCAGTAACACACCAATATTTATACTTTATTTCTGCTTTTTTTTCTGATACTTATGATTGAAGAAAATTACTTTTAACATCAAGTTTACTTTTAATAGCTCCAGAAAATCTTCACAATGCAGCAGCCAAAAAGACCAGTTTGGGCTCCATCCCAGGCCTCTGGCATAACACTTGTCCTGTGAGCACTGCAGCCAACACTTGGAAATTTGGCTGACACACTCAGGAAAGTGGCTCCCAACACTCTGTGTTTACAAAATTGCCAAGGCTGAGCTTACAGCAGCATTCTTGGGGTTTGTTTGTTTGTTTTAAAACACAGAAACTCATTTAGGGATTTCTGCAGCACAGAACTACACAGGAAAAGGAATTTCCCCAGGACTGACTGTTGGGAAGATAGAACGAGCCATTAATTTTTTTATTTGTATTTTTTATTATTTTTATGAAGGCAGAACAATTCCATGGATGGATTTAGCATCAGTTGTGCTGGTGGTGGGAACTGCAATCTAGCCTTATCTCTCCCAGTGCACAAATGCTAGTCCTGAGTTAAAAGATTACAAACTGCACTTGTAATCTTCCTTTCCTGGCAGCAGGAACCCAAACCCCACGTTCTCTGCCAGTCCCTCAGAGCACACACTCACACAGGGCTTCCTGAAACCTCTCAGGCTGCCCCTTGAACACCAAAATCAAACTGTGCCCCTTCAGAGCTGAGGATAATTCTGACAGGAGGGGACCTCAGGAGGTGATTTTATCCAAACCTGAGCTCAGAGCAGATCAGCTCCTCCAGGAGATGACAGGACACAATCTGCTTATCTGCCAAGAGCTGCAAAGGGGACCTGACCTGCTAAGGAGGAGGTAAATGAAGCCTGAGGAAGGCTCAGCAATATAATCACAACAAAAAAAAAAAAAAAAAAGAGGAAAGGGAAGATTTATTAGAGAAATTTCTTTCTTTTCAAACCAATATTCACTTTCACTCAACAGGAAACCTGGATCAGCTCCAGAGGAGTCAGCACTGCCCCTCCCAGGATCATTGGTGCCCAGAGGGATGAGGGGAGCTGGAAAAGCAGCAAATGAACACAGGACCCTCTAGAGAGGAAGAAACATCATAAACTCCAGCCATTCACAACATAAGGAATTTACAGACTCAGCCTGAACTTCTCAGGTAAGGGGCAAAAAGAGACAATGGGTTGATACCAATCTTTGCTCAGGAATTGATGTTTTTAATTGTTTTTTAAAGAAAAAGGACAGAACAGATTACAAACCCTCCCCACTTCAGTCCATGATTCCTGGCCAAACACCTCTCCACAATCCCCCATTTTTGCACCTGGCTTTGGGGACATCACAGAGTTCAGTTTTCCTGCTGTGATTGCCAACAGAGCCCAGGGATTGCTCAGGGAGCTTCCCCCTGCTGTGCTACTCACTGCTTGGTGGATGTCAGCCTTCACTGCCTCACTCAGCATCCCCTCAAACACAAAAGAGTCACCAAACTTCTCTGCCTGTGGAAAGAACAAAGGATTCAAGCATTATGTCACCAAAGGAGTGCTATCCTTGGAACCACACTCCACATTTACAGCTCTGTTTTATCAAGGGTAAGAAAATTCAGAGAATCTTAAGGTGGAAAAACCCTCCAAGACCATCAAGTCCAACCTTTGACCAAACAAATTCACCATGAATTTGAGTTCTCTTTCAAGGAAGCTGGTTTGCAACAGAAAAGAAGGGATTTTTTCTCTGGATGCTGTTTTTGTTCAGCAGCCACTGGGCAGATGGCAGCTCACTGAGCTTCTGCACATGTTTTTACTTTTATTAATTAAAAATGCAGTTCTGATTGTCCCAACTGCTTTCAAATGCTACACTCAGTCTGATATGAAAGGGTATGTTTCATTCCTCTTATTTTTCCTTTGGGAAGCACAATAAAAGACTTGAGCCTGGTCACTTACTGCTCCATCATCACTAGTACAATGTTTTAAATTGCTGCTACAACAATAAAGAGTTAAAAGCAACTGAATCATTGTATCTAGCATTTTAGCAATCTGAAAGAACAAAAATACAAATAGTTTTGATCAATCACAGTACATTACACCAAGAGAAAAGAAAAGGGAGGAGGTGTAAGTGGAGCACTCAATGACACCAGCTGAGCCATGGGGTCTGCAACAGATTCTACCTGCCAGGGCTCCAGGAACACTTGGATAACACTCTCAGGCACAGGGAGGGACTGCTGGGGTGTCTGTGCAGAGCCAGGGGTTGGACTTGATGATCCTTGTGGTCTCTTCCAGCTGAGGATATTCTGTGATTCCACACTGAACCCAGCACACACGTGCTCATCCCAGAAGCTGCTGCAGGGAGCAAGCTTTGTTCCAACTCAGCATAGTTTAACTGCCTTTTTTTCATAATTATGAAACAGTAGACAAAAGAAGCTCTTCATCCAACCAGAGGATCCTGCCTTCCAAATGAGACCCAGTTCATGCAGTGAATTCAGCAAAGTGCCTCCTCTGAGACCTGCTCCTCAGCCAGGTTCCATCTGCCTCCAAGGGCTGTCAGGGTTTGTCACAGCTGCGTAGGAACAGTCACTGTCAGCAGGGATCTGAGCTTCAGGCACAGGGGGCCCTTTCTGGGAGGAACCTCAACGTGTTCTTATCCATTGTTCCCAGGAACAGGCACACAATTATCACTGCAGCTGCTGCTGTCTCCTCCTGAGGCACAGGCTCTCTGTCAGCAGCACAGAGCTGTGCTGAGCCAGCCCAAGGAGTCCCTGGCCATCTCAGATTGTGGAATCCCTTCTCCAGGATTTTCTAAAATAAGGAAAATCTAACCTGGTACAAAGAGCTCCAGGACCCAAATATCAAAAAAACCCCAAGTAAATCACCCCAAAAACCCCTGTAGAGACCTGCTGGCCTCACCAGACTGCAGGACAGATGTGAGCTCAGCTGGCAATTATTAAACACAACAACAAACACCCTTCCAGCCCAGGACAGCAGGGCCAGACAACTCCTCCTCCCCACCACCTCCCCAGAAACACTGGGGCGTGCAATTCCCAAACAAGTGTTGTGACACCCCCCAAAAAGCCAAGGCTGGTTTCCAGCTGGGATTGTCCCAGGCTGAGAGGAGCCCTGGTGCCTCACCTCGGTGGTGTAGCCCGTGGAGTTGACAAAGCTCTCGAAGTCCAGGTTGCTGACCTCGTACTGGTCCATGTAGAAGCTGCCAAGGTGCACTCTGCGGGCAGGGCCCTCTCCATCCTGCTGGATCTGAGGCTCCTGGGTGCCCATGGTGAACACCCCTCCTGGGATCAGCACCATCTGCACACAAACCCCGCCAGGGAGGCACAGTGAGCCACTGAGGAGCCCCTGCTGCCTTCACTCCCCTGCTCTGTAGCTGTGATATTTTATTGTAAATCCTTTCCTAGGATTTTTTCCCTTTTGGGAAGCTGAGGAGCCCCAGGAAAGGAATGTGAACAATAACTGTGTGCTGCTGTGGGATGCAGCAGGTGCCTTTTCCATTGCTCCATGTGGATTGTTTTCAGTTGATGGCCAACCACAGCACCTGTGCCAAGGCTGTGAGCAGTCACAGCATTTTGTTCTGCATTCTGTTCTTCTTCTTTGTAACCTTCTGATCAATCTTTTCTCTCTGTTCCTTTAGTATAGTTTTAATGCAGTATTTTAATATAATAGATATCATAAGATAATAAACCAGCCTCTGAAAATGGAGTGAAGCCTCGTGTCTCCACACATGGGGAGTTCCCAACACTGCTCCTCACCTCTGCAGGTGGCTTTGAAACAGCATTTTGGCCAGCCCATGTGGGGAAACAGCAAACAGAACTGCAACTGGGGACAAATCCCCATTTTTCACATCAAGTTTGGGTCATGCTTGTGCTCTCAGGAGGAGAAACATGCTGTGTCTCCTATGTTATACTTTGTTATTTCTGCAGTTACACCACTGCCAGGGCAGCAAAGGAGCAGAAAATTCACAGCAGAAAGTTCACAGCAGTTCCCCAGCACCTCTCCTGCCTCTTCAGGGCAAGGGAATGAGTATTTGGCACCACCTCACTCATCCCATTTCTGTGTTTCTTCTCCACTGCAGAGCTCTCCCTCTCAGGTCTCTCCCAGCCACACCTAAAATTCACACAGCATGCAAGTGGCCCATAAAAAATGCTACAAACAGCTTCTCCTTCAGACTGCCCACATCTGAAGCTGCCTGTGTCCTTGTAACTTTCTCCACTGAGAAGGATCTGAGCTCTTACAGGCAGTCTGAAACTGACTCCATAAAAGGGCTTCAGGATACATTTGCTTACATTTTTTAGGACTTAGGAAATGACAACGCGGTGCAAAGTTGCACCACTTCCTCCCTCCCAGTCTCCCTTCAACCCTCGGTAGCTGGAACCACTCCCTGAAGAGGTTTCCAAGGCAGGCTCAGAGCTCACTGGGCTAAAACCATTTACAAAATTAACTCTTGCTGGCTCCCCAGTTCTAAAACCATGCTGGAAATAAATAAACCTGTTTGTGGGTGATGCAGAGGCCAATTCTTCTCTCACTTCTGTGCTGGTAAAGATGTTTTCTAGCTGAGCACCATCAGGTTATGTTGTGAGCATAACTTCAAGCAGCAGTAATTAGCTTTCATTACCCACTGCAGGAGCTGCCAGCTGCATGAAGGGTCAGAGGATTTTTTCATCCTCCAGACCCACAGTGAGCTGCTCAGGTTTGTCACCCAAAATGGATCCCGAACACCACAGGGATTATTCAATTCATGCTCTTTAACTATTCTCCGATTTGTGAAGCGAGTTCCCACACTGCCTGTTGCACACAGGCTTTTCCAAGCTGATGCACGTTCCCAGCATCACAACAGAGGCAGCTGGAGATGAACTCCCTCATGTTTTCGTGCTCTCTCCGCGAGGCAGGAGCGAGGTGGGGCCACAAGCAGCACCCAAGCCCAAGCCCAGTTTCTATCGGCCCACCCGCCCGTAATTTAATTTCACTTTCCCCACAGCAACTCCCCGGCTGCTCCGTTATCCCGGAGGAGGCCGTGCTCCACCTGGGCCGCCCCACGGCCCGGTCCGGCCCCTCAGCTGCCTGGGCCCCCGCCCGGCCCGGCCCCG